>NC_140165.1:203640083-203950083 GCF_963971535.1 Notolepis coatsorum
TTTGTCGGGCTTCGCGTCCGCTCTTCCCCATATCTCATAAGGCTCAGAGCGGAACGCGATAGCAAATACGGCATATAACGGTAGGTTATGTAGATAACCTAGTTATATTAGTATTGGCTGAGCGTTCCGCTCTGCGCGGCCCTGAGTTCCCTCTTGGGAATCTTTTTCCTGGGACGGGTTATTGGCGAGGAAGGGTGTGTGGTGACTATCGTCACTGCTATATGGGCGGTGCCGCCATGGGGGCGGAGCCCCATACAGGTGTGGTGCATGTATTTTTTGTTCGTAAGGGGATACAATAGGTATCATAGAATATAGAATATCTCATAAGGCTCAGAGCGGAACGCTCAGCCAATACTAATATAACTAGGTTATCTACATAACCTACCGTTAAGAATAAAGTCAAGTGGTATTCCCTTCTGAACAGCTTTGTTCCTTTGCCATGTGATTTCTTTCTTTTTCTTAATTTCTTCCTCTTTCTGTCTCTGTCTTTCTGTCTGTCTTTCTTTCTTTCTCTCTCAATTATTAGAACATAAAGAACCTGTAAGATGAATGTACCTGAAATACCTAAAAATGAGCTGGTGTTCTATTTGACTAGTCATTTTGCACGTCTTAACAGCACAAGGTTAAGGCCAAAGCTGTGTCTGACAGCCAGACAGCTGGTAGTGAACAGTAACCGTTATGAGTGTCACAATGTCTGCAGCATCTCCAGACAGATATCTACCCTCCTCACCAGTTGCACAATCACTGCATCGTTTGACAGGATGACAACTGCGTTTGACAGAAGAGCCAGACAGAGCGTAAAAAAAAGACATGGGTCAGTGGCACAGCTAGACACATGTGAAATGACTGACATGGTCCTACAGCCGAGGTGAACAGGAAACAATCTGGATGAACTAACGAGGCAGGAGACATGCTGGATGAACTAACGAGGCAGGAGACATGCTGGATGAACTAACGAGGCAGGAGACAAGCTGTATGAACTAACGAGGCAGGAGACAATCTGATGACTAACAAGTCACCAGAGAGACCACATGGAGATCAATTAATTTCAATTGAGCCAATTCAGGGGGAAATGGTGTAGTAGGCTCCAAAGAGATGCATCCAGTTGGGGTAATTGAGAGATAGCGCTCTTGGTCAGAACCAATGGCATAGTATTTGCAGGTGTTACAAAAACATCTGGAGATTGTAAGGACTGTTAGTTTGGTAATTTTCTCCCTCATGTAAATGCTATTGTATAAACCAATGTCAAATGTATTTTCTGTTGAGGGCTTACATGACAATATCCAGATTTATACCATATGCCTGTGATACTGTGGCTCTTGTTAACATGCCTTTCATACAGATTTGTTGGGTAGCAGCAATGAATCTTCAATTCAACAAAAAACATCTAGCAGGAATAAGTTTAATATAAGTTAAATGTTATATGTTAATGAATGAATGTTAATGTTATGAATATTTTGCCTAAAGGTACATGCCTAAGTAAATGGAAGATTGCTCCACTTCTGCAAGGTCAATTAGCATGTTCTTGGTATAGGAACATCTAGGGACCTGGGGGTATGTATTTCCAGTGTCAGAAATATTGTGTCTGTTACTAGGCTGAGTAAATTGTAATGAAGAAAAGGAGAATATAAATTATGATTTACTTTGATGGTGAATAATACCATGTTAAATCTGCGGGGTACGAGAAAATGCTCACTGAGCTCATTCACCACCTTATTGAGATCATGTGTACAAAAAATCTAAGAAAATGAATAAAGGGAAGATGATTAAACAGAAGGATTTGTAGATACAGTAATTAATGATAATCGATTTTAATTATAAATTCATATTTGACCTTGAACTTGACCTTATTATGGCCAAATCATACATCTATGGATAGGGGAAAAGCTCCTCTTTCCAATGGCATGGTTGTATCTGGATTTAGTCATTTCCTTGCGTTTTTTATGAAAATTTGCATTTTCCAATAAATTCATATTTCCGATAAATCGTATAAAACATTGGTAAAAATTTAAATATACACTTTGACTACTGTTTTTGATAGGGTTATGGTCTTTACTCTTTGCTAAAAAAAAAATTCAAAACATTAACCTCTTAACATCCAAGGGCCCACATGTGGACGATTCTTTCCCGACCTCTAGTGGCTCGGGTGTGCATTTCTTCTAATACAATATATAGCTATAGAATTAAAGCCCCATGTGTTGCCTGTTGATTGCCCTTTCAGGTGACAAAATCCGTTTAGCGGTTCTCGAGTTACATGCCGATATGTGAGGCGTGCCCCAAAGTACGCAAAAGTACACATTACCACCCCCGACTCCCGGGGCTCTAGCTTCAATCAATCATTTGGCGATCTCGAAAATCTTTGCACAGGGTTGTAGCCAATGAGTGTGGCTTTCCAATGATACCCCGTGATATGATAATTGGGGATCTAATACGGTCTCAATTGATCGATTTATGATAAAGAAAAGCAGCGTCCCCCTATAGGGGGACCTTAATTAAGGCTTAACAGGTTGTTGATGCTGTGTGTTACCACCTTGGAGACAGCTTTTCATGTTTGGTATCTGAAGGATGGTGTGTGTAATAGCAGCCTTATCAAACGACTACATCACACACACACACACACACACACACACACACACACACACACACACACACACACACACACACGCACACACACACACACACACACACACACACACACACACACACACACACACACACACACACACACACACACACACACACACACACACACACACACACACACACGTACACAACCTTCCACTGAGACATTCTGAGCCACAGGAGATTCTTCTCTCTCTGTTCTTCCTCTTTCTGTCCATGGGTCAGTGCTAGAGCGTTGTGAAATACCACGCCTGCACACCACTGTAATGTGAAGCCAAGACATCTTGTTCCTTACACACGAGAATGCGCACATTAATAAATCTTTCCCATAGAGAAATCCCACGACCAACAACCACACTCCACCACTGTTCAGTGAACCCAGTGTTTTTTCCAAATGCCTGTCATCACTGTGTTTGTCCCAAAAACTAGACCTGTACCAGGTTGTGTCAGGGAGAACATAGTCACCTCTCCCTGTCAATGAAATGTCAGTGGAAGACATCTGTACACAGTGGAGTGAGTCAACAGAACCACAGACTTTACCACACTGGTTAGAATCCGTATACAGACATATACATACATATATATATTTATATATATATATATATATATATATATATATATATATATATATATATATATATATATATATATATATATATATATATATATATATATATATACAGATATAATAGTGTATATAATGATACTGTACATATATTAGCTTAGCATATTTACTCTATAGCAGAACGCACAAAGTCACGGCACTTTGCGAGTGTCTAGCGGCTCGGAGATGCATTCTTCGCTGAACATATAAATTACAGAATTAAATATCTATTTGTTGCCATTCGAACGCCACCTTGCTTGACCAAATCCGCACCTCGGTTCTCAAGTTACATGACGTTATGTCAGGCGAGCGTCTTTTTACTCACGCCCCGGACTCCCAATGCTCCAGAACTGCCAATTATCCTCTGATGGCGAAAATGGACAGCGTTGTAGCCAATGAGTGTAGCTTTCCAATGATACCCCACGTGGGGTGGTGCAAATAAGGGATCTAGGTGAAAGTTGACCAGCGAAAACCAGAAGTGAATCACATTTAGAATGAATGGCCGTGTACTTGGATTTGAATCCAATCGAATCTTATCAAATCTAATCTAATCTAATCTAATCTAAAGCCCTGAAGGCAAACTTATCCTGTGTGCCACTAGCATTGACCCAGAAAGCTAATTTTATGCAATGAGACATCTCGTTGTCCCAAATCAATAACCTTTTTTCATGTCAAAATGATGTGTGGTAGCTATAGATAGGCCTACAGGATGTACATGGAGAGAAAAAGCCTTGGACAAATTTATGTAGCAGCCTAGTCTATTAGTCAAAGTCTGTCTAAAGAGTTAATTATACAATAGTATAGTAGACTACCTCTGGTATAGTGTCTCTGGGGCAAGGCTTGCAACAATGTTGCTGACCAGGTAGGATGGGCTACATCTCGGTACATTCAGCCGGGTGCACTCTGGCATCAAACACCATGAATTGTTTTGCACTACTGTGTCACGCATGTAAGGCATAATAAGATAAGATATTCCTTTATTGATCACCTTGGGGAAATTCAGGCATCATAGCAGCATAGGGAAGGGGGGACGGGAGAAACAGGTAGTAGAAGACATACAGGTACAGGTCAGATAATTATAGTACAGTGGAGAAGTAAAAAAAAAAAGATTTAATAAAAAGCAGTGTAAACAATATAACAATATAATTAATTCTGGACATGCGCATATGAGCAACAAGGTGCGAGATGATATACAATAAATATAGTTACAATATAATCTAATAGTGCTAAATGCTAAATATATGCAATAATCTAATAATATAATCTAATATAATCTAAAAATGCTAAAATGCTAAATGCTAGATATATGCTCTGATGAAGTATACAGTATTCACATAAGGTGTGGTATGTGTATGCATAAGGTAAGTATATATTGTCCTTTTAGGTGGGAGTCAGCTACTAGGTTCCTAGTAGTTGGATGTCTGGCATCAGTCCACAATATACAACGAGGTGTGTGGTTATCAAAAAATAATGCATGACACAGGGGCTAATTAACAAAAAAGAAATGCACCCTCACTGACTGACAGTCTGACACTGATATATTGATATGTTACTCCTATGATCTAAGGCAGCATCAATATTTGTGAATGTTGTCTAATAGCCAGAAACCACATAATTAAGACTGAAAAAACTGGTTGCCAATAAAACACATTAATATCGCTCTTAACTCATTCTGCGCCAATCACGGAAAAAGTTGGGTTAACTCGCCAACCGTTCAGCGTCAATCACGAGAAAACTCAGGTTTTAATCGTTATTTCTTGTATTCGCTATATTCATTAATTTGTCATCCATCCAGCCTGATCATTGGGAATGGGTCTGAGCTCGCAAAAGGGCAAATACCGCCGCCTACGCCTTCCAGCCAGTATTGCACTCCATTCGAAATTATGTCGTTTCTTTTCTGGGCCGATCTGAGCAGTGCGGGGGGGTTTAAATACTCCGGCAGGACGAACGTTTACAACGATACATCTGCAAGGCTGCCTCCCCCCCCCGTTCATATGCAATGCGCCGGACAACGTGGGACGGACCTCCACGAGCAGTATTTGGAATGGCAATCAGATAATTGGATAATTTATTTTGCATTACATCAGAGACAAGGTAAGAAGTTGAACACTTTATATCAAATCTTGCGTTGATCTAATATTTCTTTCTTCCACGATCAAAGCTATCTGTGTGGGCCATGTTGTGCTTTTTACCGTTGGTGGCAAGATGGGGGGGGGGTGCCGCGCTCCAGGGCCCATTTCATTCTTGCACGAGGAGACATAATAATGGTAATCTAGCGTTGATTTCAGAAAGATTTGATAATCATCGAAAAATTACAACGTGTTTAGTGGATTTCACTAAAACGCTATTATCGCGTCTTTTCCTGGGATTAATAAGAATCACCAAAACTATACTCATATTCAAAACTGTATAAAACGGAAATGTACGGATGAAAAAACAATCAGTTTTGTTGACCAGAAGCAACTCACTGACAATCGACAGTGTTATTAGACCCATAGCTATAATATAAGATATATTTTAACCACTCACAAATTTTGCAGTCTCCCCATTGATTAAAGCGATGGCGTTCTAGCCAGAAGGTAGACAGCGACCCCTGGCGCTGAAAGGGTTAACACTTTCGCGGCCAACTACGTACAGTATATATATGTTATTGGGCGCCAACGGTTAACGTTGGTGAATTTATACGTTTTTGGATAGTTTTCCCTTTTTTTCGATTTTAATATCCTATTCAATGTCAGAGACCTGTATGTTGCCGTTAAAAGGCATACTGGGACTCCGAAGGTGCAGTACCGGCCAGATCCTGCTAGTAGGCAGTATCGAGAGTGCAGTAAACCCTGTTCCAGACCGGGTGCTACGTTTAAACCGCTCCGCGCGGCGTGAACACTTTAGGCAACCAACTTGCGCTTCCGCGTTGCTCTGAATTGCTCTGATTGGCCGAGCGCGCGCATGCGCATGAGCCGCGACGCGCTCCTCAGAGGCAGGAATACTAAGCTCCCCCTTAAGCTCCAGGAGAGAGGAGAGAGGCTGAAAACCCGCAGTTTTTGCCCGACTGATTTTTCTGATGAATACCCCCAAAACATGGAGGTCCCGAACGCATGGAAGTATTGATTGCGCCATAACAAATCATTCAAAAAATATACCGTTAACTGGAATATGTTGTGCCTTTACACATATGTTGGATTATGTAATTGGTTTGTCATGACAAACTAATAAAAAATCACGATTTACCCGGTGGCTACAACAACACGCATGTAGTCACTGTGTGTTGTTGTAGCCACCGGGTAAATGTCACCAACATCTTTATTTAATCACACTTTCATCATTAAGCAGGTAACCATCAATCTTGGTATCCAAGCTGATAAAATCACTCCATTAATAGAAAGAGCAGGAGCTAAGTCTTTTCAGCCATCTTTTCTTGGGCATTATTAGCAGTGAAGTGTAGAAGAGAGGAGACGGAATGCGATGGTTGATCTTCACAATATAATAATGTTTTTATTGTGAATAGCCGATCACTCAGTTGCTCATAGCAAACAAAAAGGGTGAGACCCAAAGTCTCCACAAACCCTATATAACATAAAGAAAAGGCGAGACAGCACAGTCTCCGCAATTTGTGTCTGGTGAACCCACACATTTTTTCAAACAATGCAGATCTTAAAACAATAAAGCCATAACCATGTATGTAAAAATACTTAACATATGTTAAAGGGGAACTATTTTTACTATTTATTTCACTATTTGGGCACTTTTACACAATTCCTGTGAGTCTATGGAACACCTCTGTTTTTTTTTTAATTTTTTTTCATTGTTTTGTATTTCTAATCAAGTCCTCAAAAACAGCATTTTTCTACCTCAAGATCTTAAGCCGTTTTGAGCCTGGGCTCCAACCACTGTGTGCAGCTCATCATGTACCTGATGCCACACAGCCACATTATCATGCAGCTGTGTCTCTCTGACATCACAAATCAGCACATTTTCAGATGACTCAGTTCAGTGAGGGTGAATATTGTGAGAGGAGAATTGGAAGAATGCGCCAATATGAGAATTAGAGACATAGATCATAAGTTCACATAGCTAGGAAACAATGCTAAACACTCAAAAAGGCCATTTATAAGATAGTTCCCCTTTAACACTTTGGTCGCCAGGCTTATATTCTTAATATACCATCCCCCGCCAGCTCTATTTGTCTATGGGGATGTTTACCTTTTTTGCAGGGCTATAACTTTTTTAATTGTATCGCTAAATTGACATTACTATGGCCCATTCAACGTCAAGTATCTATTGTTCAGGGTGTAGCAACGTTATACTTTTTCATTCACATATTCATACTAAAATACGGTCTAAAGTATAAGTATGTTTTATCATTTTCTGCAGCTTTCTCCAGTACGTGATTTATAGCCCCAAATGCATTATATTGATGGAATCTGCGCGAGATAAAAAAAATTCAAATGGACGTGCTTCTAGAAGTTACTACTGATCATCTGACCGGATGGGGGGGGGGGGGGTCGTTTATAATTCCGTGGCCAACGTTAGATGATTCATCTAGTGTGGGTGATATGATCATTAGAGCAGTTAGTATCGAACACGTTAAAAAATAACGCTGAATCTTACCGTAGCTTCCTCATAGCGTTGGGCGATGAGCGTGGAGCAAAAATATTCCTATTATGGGATGTAGAAATATGCAATCCATTTCCAGGTTGTATAATAGTATATACTAGAGGTGGGCATAGATAATTTTTTTTAATCTAGATTAATCTTATCTGCAATCCTGGATTTAATCTAGATTAAAATGTCTCAAAAAAAAAAGAAAAAAAACTGCCGAAGGCATTCAAAATATGTGTGTTCTACCCAAATAATGACCAGCAGTAAGTCCTTACTTTTTCTTTCCTCCTTATGTTTCTCAGGCCAGGTGGCCCATTACACCATGAGCCCATCTCCCGTTTCCAAAATGCATTACAGACTGTTTTGCTATGATAATTGGTAATGAAATATCAAAATAATGTTCAATAAGATGCACTTGTGTTTAATAAGTTGTTTTATTCAGAAGTTTACACAAATAAATAATATTGCCAGTGCAGTACAGTATCTAGCAAACTCTCTGGAGCAAAACAGAAAGAAGCATTTCAAACTTGAACTATGGAGTTGCTCAGTGGCCAATGGTGTCAACTGTGGTTGTACTGGGCAGCTCCCAGGTGTGAATGGAACTGTGTGAATGTGAAGCAGGGCATTCCTGAAAAAGAGTATCTGTGCTCAGCGAACCTACCCTGGGTAAATAAAGGTAAAAAAAAAAAAAAAAAAAAAAAAAAAAAAAAAAAAATTAATGCGTTAATTAAATTATCGCGCGATACTAGTATCGCGTTAACGCAGCACGTTAATGCCGTTAACGGCCCAGCTCTAGTATATACACATCATGTTGTTTATCGAGTTATTGGTAACGGATTGCTATCCGTTGTGTCTAGCTCGAGTCCTGGGACTATTACCGAGTGATCGGACCGAGTTGAAATGAGCACCAGCTTCCATTTCCTGTTTCCGCTCTGGGCGATCGGCCACCAGATGGCGCTCTTGAACTGTTGGAGAGTTGAGAGGGGCTCAACAGTAGATCTCAAGTCTCCGGGGGAGAAATATGATTTCGATCACAGATTTTTGAAATATTGATATCAAAGATGTGGTACGGCGTCTTTGGCAGAATGAGCATGGCGGGGAAAGACGTGCTACGGCGTTTTTGGCGACCATAGTGTTAACTGTTAACTCAATTACAACCAATATAGACAGCAGATTAATTATCTACAAACTGATTTGAATGGTGGTGTGGATAACACGACTTGACATGATCATGTCCCAGAACAGAGCGGGACTCAAGCCGTCAACACGGAGCTGCACGAGAGAGCAGTTCAGCACCTTGGACAGCGTGACAAATGCACCCATTTCATTGGCTGTCACTCTGTTAGACCTATACACGGCTGGCCCCGCAGGCCTGCAGGGGTAGAGGTGCGTGTTTCTTCTGACTCACTCGAGTGACACTGACACACTTAATTGGAGCAAGGCATTAAATTAACAACATTTAAAAAAAAAAAGATTATAATAATATAATTAATATAATAATAATAATAATAATAATAATAATAATAATAATAATAATAATAATAATAATAATAATAATAATAATAATAATAATAATAATAATAATAATAATAATAATAATAATAATAATAATAATAATAATAATAATAATATAATCTTTGAATTGCGGGACATTGTTCTGTTGTAGCGGGACAGGTGGGCACCCTACCCCTGATCCAGATGTTGTGGTGGGTTATGTCATGGACCAGATGGACATAGGATGGACCAGATGGCGATCAAATAATTGGATTGGAATCAAATAATTCTTTTTGGAATACCACCGCCCACAGGTAAGGACAATCTGACGTCAATTTTAGCTTGATCGTGCAAGGTTATCATACCCATCCCCCTGATCGGCGTGTGTTGTGGTAATAACGAATGACATTACGGGAAATCAAATTATCAGAAACGACCCCCCCCCCCCCCCTTCCATGCATTCATGATGAAACATAATACCTATTATATAGATTTGATTTGGAAATAGTAGAGTGTCCAGGGACGAAACGCCAATGGTTTTAGTAGAAACGTTGCGCCCTATAACCAGCCTCCCAGGAATTAGCCCGGATCATTCCGAAATTATACTTATATTCACCACGGGATAACGCGTGAACGTATTCATGAAAAAATGTATTATTTTTTGCATCTTGAACGGAAGATAGTTACTGTCAAATGACCATGGTATTGTATCCATAGCTATAATATAATATAAAATATAGATTTTGCTCTACAAACAAGGTGATGCACAGTGAAACTATGTAATGGAAAACTGGCCCAGCTAGAGCTAGATAGGAAATCTAATGGCCGCGAATGTGTTAAGTTCAGGTCAAGGTGCTGATCTTTTTGACGACCAGTGGTAGCAGCACAGAGGAGGATTTGAAGGGACATTTTATTCTGTATTTAAGCAGCTGCCTTTGTCAAGACTCTTTGAGCTTTCTGTTGATCCCTTCGAAAACACAATGCAAACTTCCAATAATTGGTTAGGATGGCTTTTGACTTACCCCTCAGAATCCGTGGCAGTTTGTTAGAGCTTTACATATACATACAATATTCAAGAGATTTATTTGTCACATACTTGCACGAGACATCTAGTGAAATGAAGGTGGCCATACCGCCTTGATTGTGCAAAATTACAAATAATAAAATAGAATAATAAAATAGAATAGATAATAAAATAGACATGATAAAAAGTAATAAGAATAAAATGCAATGCAATGCTAAGCTTAATAAATAAAGGTAATGAGTAGCTACTATATACAATAATATACAAATATACATTTATGTTTTTTGTAGTGTGTTCAATAGACAATAAACTAGACGACATCCGAGCAAGGATTCAATTCCAGAGAGACGTTAGGGACTGTAACATTCTCTGCTTCATCGAGACGTGGCTGGCGCCAGAAGTCCCAGACCACGCCATCCAACCGGCCGATCATTTCTTCATTCACCGCAAGGATAGAACAGCAGAATCCGGTAAACAACGTGGAGGAGGTATTGCCTTCATGTTGAACAAAAATTGGAGTGACCCAACTAACGTGAAGGAATTATCCAACCACTGCTCCCCAGAACTGGAATATATAACCATCAAGTGTCGTCCTTTCTTCCTCCCGAGGGAGTTAACGGCGATCGTCCTGGTCGGAGTGTATATTCCACCGCAAGCCAGCAACAAGGTCGCGCTCTCCAGACTACACGACGAGGTAAATAGAATCCAAGAGGCGAATGTTAACGCCGCCATTTTAGTTCTGGGAGATTTCAATAGCGCCAATCTGAGAAAGGTATTGCCCGACTTCTATCAGCATGTGACTTGCAACACCAGAGGCGGTAACATCCTAGATCACTGTTACACGCAATTTAAAGGTGGCTACAAGGCTCATTCTGATAGTGGCTTTGGTAAGTCAGATCACGCATCAATTTTTCTTTCACCAAAGTACAGACAGAAAATTAAAAGTACTCCCGTAGTCTCGCGAGAGGTGCAGAAATGGGATGTGACGTCAGAGGATACGATCCGGTCAGTGTTTCACAACACAGACTGGAATGTGTTCCGCGACACAGATAACATTAATGCCTACACGGAGACAGTGCTGGACTATGTTTGTACTAGGGTGAAAGAAACAATCCCCACTACCAAAATGAACGGTTACCCAAATCAAAAACCCTGGGTAGACAAATCCGTCCGTGAAGCTCTGAGAGAGCGCACCAAAGCATACAACGACGGCCTAGAGGCAGGCAACATGAATGACCACAAGGTGGCGCGATACAACGTAAGGAGGACTGTGTCAGAGGCCAAACGACGCTACAGGGATAAAATTGAACTCCAGTTTGAACAAGCTGACTCTAGAGCTATGTGGCAGGGGCTCAAAACGATGACAGACTACAAAGGCGCCTCCCTCAAACTGAACAGTGACATCTCCTTAGCAAATGACCTCAATACCTTCTATGCGAGGTTTGATGCTGGTAATAACAACACCAGCTCACAAGCCTCGGCAATGGGGGGGGGGGGGGTCGGCTGCTGATGGAGGCGCAGTGTTCAGGGTAACAGAGCATGAGGTGAGGCGGACCTTTAAAAAAGTGAATATCAGGAAGGCAGCAGGTCCAGACGGCATCCCGGGCCGCGTCCTAAAAGTCTGTGCCGACCAACTGGCCCCAGTATTCACTGACATATTTAACCTGTCCTTAGAACAGGCTGTCATCCCCACCTGCCTGAAGAAGTCCACTATTATCCCTGTACCCAAAAAATCCAAGCCTGCTTGCCTCAACGACTACCGCCCTGTAGCTCTCACCTCCATAGCCATGAAGTGCTTCGAGAAGCTAGTAAAGGGCTACATCTGCTCCTCCCTCCCCATCAACATGGACCCCCTGCAATTTGCATACCGCCCCAACAGGTCCACGGAGGACGCCATATCCCATGTGCTGCACACAGCAGCATCACACCTGGACAAGAGGCAGGGGAACTATGTGAGAATGCTATTCATCGACTACAGCTCGGCATTCAATACCATAGTCCCCTCCATACTCATAGCCAAGCTCAGGGACCTGGGCTTGGGCTATGACCTCTGCCAGTGGGTCTTGGACTTCCTGACTGGCAGACCCCAGGTGGTGAGAGCAGGCAACTGCACCTCCTCATCCATCACCCTCAACATAGGGGCCCCCCAGGGCTGTGTTCTGAGTCCCCTCCTCTACTCCCTGTACACACACGACTGTGTGGCTCAGCGGAGTAGCAATACAATCGTCAAATTTGCTGACGACACAGTGGTGGTGGGCCTGATCTCTGCCAACGACGAGAGGGCCTACCTGGAAGAGGTCAAGGTCCTGGCGGGATGGTGCCAGGAAAACAGCCTCTCCCTGAACGTCAGCAAAACAAAGGAGATGATTGTGGACTTCAGGAGGTCGGGGGTCAAGGACTACAGCCCCCTCAGCATCGACGGGGCACCGGTTGAGAGAGTCAACAGCTTTAAGTACCTCGGAGCCTACATATCCGAGGACTTGACATGGACCACACACATTAACAGTGTTGTGAAGAAGGCACGACAACGCCTCTACTTCCTCAGGCGCCTAAGGAAGTTCCAAGTCAGCCAGAAGATCCTTAAGAACTTCTACTCATGTACAATAGAGAGCATCCTGACCGGCAACATCACCTCCTGGTTTGGGAATAGCACTGCACAAGACCAAAGCAGACTACAAAGAGTGACACGTTCAGCCGAACGCACAATTGGAGGGGGGCTCCCCACCCTCCAGAACATTTACTACAAGCGTTGCAAGGGCAAGGCTAAGAGAATCATTAAAGACTCCAGTCACCCGAACAACTGCCTCTTTGAACTGCTGCGGTCAGGCAAGCGATACAGGAGTCTCAAGGCGAGCACAGAAAGACTCAGAAGAAGCTTCTATCCCCAGGCCATCAGGCTGCTAAACGAACAATGAATGAACACTACACAACAACAACCACCAAACGCACATAGCACACACGCACACACTCACTTTAAACAAACACACTGTAGCACCCACTCCACACACTTATAGCACACACCCACTTTAAACAAACACACTGTAGCACCCACTCCCCACACTTTATATTTATGGATGAAGGATTGCACTACAACTCGTACACCTTACTGTAAATTGTACCTAAAATTGTACCTCATCCCATTTCTGCTTTGCACTAGATAGTACTGTACATTAGTACACTGCATAGTATTGTGTATTGTATATTATATGGTAACTCAGAACATTGTACATATGTCTATACCGAACACTGTGACCTCATTTTCTTCTTCTAAATTCATGCTATATTATGTTATTATGTTATTTGATACTATCTTGTCTAGCACAGTCTCTGGAGCGTAACAGTAAGAAGCATTTTGTATGAAAGTATTCTGTACTTCTGTATGACAACTATTAAAGAACTTGAACTTGAACTTGAACTTGTTTGTGTGTGGGGTGTGTGAGAGAGTGCAAGTGAGCATGTGTGTGTGTGTGTGTGTGTGTGTGTGTGTGTGTGTGTGTGTGTGCGTGTGTGTGTGTGTGTGTGTGTGTGTGTGTGTGTGTGTGTGTGTGTGTGTGTGTGTGTGTGTGTGTGTGTGTGTGTGTGTGTGTGTGTGTGTGTGTGTGTGTGTGTGTGTGTGTGTGTTCATGTGTGTTCATGTGTGCTTGTGTGTGGAGAGTTCAGTGTTCTGATGGCCTGGGGGGAGAAACTGAGTCGGAGTCTCTCTGTTCTTGCCGCACGAATGTGGGTGCGCTTGCCTGACCACAGCAGCTTGAACAGGCTATTGTTGGCGTGGGAGGGTCCTTTATTATTCTGCAGGCTTTGGATTTGCACCTCCTGTTGTATAAATCCTGCAGGGGTGGTAGTGCAATACTCGTAGTACGCTCTGCTGAACGCACTACTCTCTGAAGAGCCTTCCTGCCCTGGGCAGTGCAGTTGCCAAAACAGGCAGTGATGTTCCCAGTCAGGATGCTCTCCACAGCCCCAGAGTAGAAGGACAGGAATATCTTCCCTGATACTCTGAATTTCCTGAGTTGTCTCAGGTGGTAGAGGCGCTGCTTCGCCTTTTTTAACACAGTGTCTGTGTGTATTGACCATGTCAGGTCCTCCACGATGTGGACTCCCAGTATGTTAAACTGCTCACCCTGTCAATGACAGTCCCAATAATCCACAGTGGCTGTGTGTCCCCTGCTGTATTCTCCTGAAATCCACGATCAGCTCCTTGGTCTTACAAGTGTTCAGGAGTAGGCTGTTATCCTGGCGACATCCACCTCCTCCCAGTAGGCCTTCTTGTCATTGTTAGAGATCAGGCCCACCACCACCACCGTGTCGTCCGCACACTTCACTATGGAGTTGGAGCTGAACCTGGCCACACAGTCATGTGTGTACAGCGAATACAGCAGGGGGCTGAGGACACAGCCCTGGGGGGACCTGATGCTCAGGGTGATGGAGTTGGAGGTGTGTCCACCTACCCTGATCACCTGGGGCCTGTCAGTCAGAAAGTACAGGATCCAGGCGCTCAGGGTGGAGTTCAGACCCAGATTTATTTATTTATTTGATTTTATTAGGGATCCCCATTAGCTGGTGCGATAGCAACCAGCTAGTCTTCCTGGGGTCCACACACAAAAAAAACATACAAAAACAATCACTATTGCAAAAAACTAAATTATTAAAAGTCAGTACACACAATGCATAATGAACCTAATGTAACAATTAATATAGCTAAAATTACATTAGTGTAATACAAAAACAAAAAATTACTTTACAGTGTTAAAAACAATTTAAAACAATTTAAGATTATTTTTAAAAGTGAATCTACTGTAAATGCAGCAGAGGTTCCGAGGCAGGCCATTCCACAGAGTTAATGCTCTAAAAATAAAAGATCTCCCCAAAGCGCTGGTTCTAGGACCTGGCAATTCAAGCTGCCCACTACTGGAATCTCTAGTGCAGGGATAGGCAACCCTAGGCACGCGTGCCTGCATAGGCACGCGGGGGCATTTGCATAGGCACAGAGGGCAGCATTAAAAAAAAAAAAAAAATGAAAATTGAAATATTATAGTGAAATATGTTGCACTGTTGTCGCATTTATCTTGTTGAAATCCTCCCACAGGTTCTTTTTACTACCACATATTTAATTGAGACCCTTTATTTGTTTATTATTTCAATTTAGCTGGAAATACATTGCTACATCATTCAGTAACATTTGCAGAGCCTTATAACAAAAACATTATTACGGTCACCATTGTGACCAGTGGGATTAACACTTTGGTTGCCTAAGGTTAAATTAATGATATACCATAGATTGCCAGCGCTATTTGTCTATGGAGAAAGTCCCCTTCTTTGCAGGGCTATAACTTTTTAAATTCTATTGCTACATTGCCATTATTAGGGCCCATTCAAAGTCCTATATGTATTGTTCATTGTGTAGCAACGTTAAACTTTTTCATTCACATATTCATAGTAAAGTATGGTCTAATGTATAAGTATGTTTTCATCTCTTTCTGCAGCTTTCTCCAGAACGTGATATATAGCCCCAAATGCATTATATTGATGATGAAATACAGTTTGATGGCAATCAGCGCGATATAAAAAATTCCAACTAGACGTACTTCTAGAAGTTACTACACGTCATCTGATGTTGACCGGATGGGCGAGGGGGCGTTTATAATTCCGTGGGCAGCGTTATACCAATCATCTAATGTGGGTCAAATGTTGATAATATCAGTTATTATCGAAGACGGTAACGTTACACGCTGAAACTCACCCCAGTCTCCGCGCGCCGTTGGGCGATCATCGTCGAGTAGAAATGTTATCATTATGGGATATATTATTACCCGGTCCATCTCCAGCTTGTATAATGGTATATACGTCCAAATCATGTTGTTTATCGAGTTATTGGCAATCGATCGCTATGTAGAGTGACGAGCTAGAGTCACGGGACATGTACCGAGTGGCCGGAAGCAATACGGACGTCTAGCAAAACCTCTAGTGCGCTTCCTGTTAAGCGCTTGCGCCGATCGGCCACCAGATGGCGCTCCTGAACCGCCAGAGAGCTCAGTGGGTCCTGCTGGTGAATCTCAGGCCAGCGGAGGGACATTATGAATCCGATCGCAGATTTTTGAAATATTGATATAAAGACGACGTACAGCGTCCCCCGGCAACTTTAGCATGGCCAGCAAAGACGTCTAAAGACGCCCCCTGGCAGTCAAAATGTGAGTATTACTGTTGCAAAGGGTCAGATTAAACTGAATATATATTTGTATCGTTTGATATACCTTGTATATTATTTGTATATATACACGGAATATCCCTTTACCTGTGTACAAACCAGAGTAATATTCGCTCTCCTATTGGACAGCGACCCCAGGCGCCAACGACCAAGCCCCCAACGGCAAGTTCAAAGGCAACTCCGGGCATGTCGGTACATGCCCAGAGTCTGCGTAGTAATACGAGACAAGAACTGAGGTTGGCACTAGATATTCACCTTACGTATAAATACGGCGCAGGTGTAAACAGCAGTAGTTCATTCAGTCTTACCAAAACCTTAATGCCTTCACCACGAGTCAACATGCAGTGAAGTGAGCAACCTTGCATCTAAATAGAGCATTGAGAACCGCGTGCGAATAGAATGCTAAAGTGTCAGAGTTTAATGCAGTAACGTTGAGTTCGACTTAATCTAATGTGAAGTAATAGTCGATCATTTATAGTGTATCGTGCGGCTACAGTTCTTCAGTGACCAGCATTACCATCGGTTCGTCGTGTATTTAGCTAGTGCACTTATCCAGGCTGTGCGGCCTAAATCCGTGCCCACACCCGAGGAGTCCTAGGCGAGAACCGTTGGATATGTACACAGGAGAATCTACACCGGCGAATGCAGAACCATTTCTGGTTGGATTATATTGCTTTGGGACCGTGACCACTGGAGAAGAGCACCGTTGATTCCACTGTCGTTTGGGATTTACCCCCGTGAGGATCACCACTCGGGCCCGCCTCTTGGAAGGGGCTGGCTAGCTGTCGTCAATGCTATCGAGCATATTGGATTACAACTATTGCTTTGTCTGCTGATCAAGGGAGTACATGCACCGGCTCCTGTATCTGGAGCCTCGTTATTCCTCTTTGACCCAGACTTTGTGCCCGAACATTCCTCTACCCCTACCGGCCTTACACCCCGGAGGGAACCCCCCAGTGTCTCCAGCTGGTACCGGTGTGGCCCATATAATTGCTATACCACAGGTGGCGTCAGCTTAGACCCATCCTAGTATTCCTACTATTCTCATTGACTTATGCTCTTGACTGACTTTACGTATGTTCTTCGCCATACAAGCGCGAGCCTAATTCTCAATCTGTAACCTAACGTTGCTTAATAATAATAAATAACCCTCCAATATAACTTTATGTGTCAATGCCGTATTCTTGTGTGGGTGTTCATCATATATATTCATGTACTGTATGGCCAGTAATTAAAGTACATAACTAGTAGTGTTTAATATATCACAATCTTTAATACAGTCAGGGTATTGTAACCCCTCAGTTACAATTACCAAGTCAACTTGTGTTCTTAAAACAATGACAATAAACATAGTTGTATTAGGTTGAAATAATGTGGTTGTGTAGTTATTTTTCTGTTAACTTATTGTGGATTGAAAACTAAAAACCTTAATGCACAGTAACTGAACTCAATATTTTTAAGTTCTGGTAACTTATTATTATATTTCTTTTTACAGTGTAGTCTTGCGATCAATCAAAACGTATTTACACGATATACCTCACATTCACCCTCTATTCACATCCTGGTGTTCTCCATTAGGCCTGTAGGTGGAGCTATGACAGCACACGTACATTTTGATGTGTCCAAAAATGTATGGGCAAATGTGAGTGAAATGGTCGCACTGTATGCAGCTGTTTGTCTGCATTGCATTCCCCCCCGCCCCAACTCAGATTTAGGGTTGATACAACCATCATAATAATATTGTTAATAATAACAATAACAATAATGATGTAATAATGTAAAAATTATCATTAAAAAGACCTGATTATGAGAAAAAGAAATTACGATGCATGGAATATTGTTGAGGCACACTAGTTACAACTATATTTCAAACAGGCACTCCATGTCAAAAAGGTTGCTGACCCCTGCTCTAGTGTAATGCTTGTGCACAGTATTACTAAAAACAATCTGATTATGGATAAAAACAGGAGTTTTACTGCTAATGACCAACTTGAACAGCACAAGTATATTAAAAGACAATCTATTTTCAACGATCAATCAACTTCTCAGCCAGTCTGGTGGGGACTATGGTATTGAAAGCTGTACTATAGTCAATGAACAGCAATCTCACATAGCCCCCCTTCTGACTGTCAAGGTGAGAAAGGGTGTTGTACAGTAACTGGGAAACTGCATCGTCAGTGGACCTGTTTGTCCTGTATGCAAACTGCAAAGGGTCCATGGTACTTGATTGATTGATTGAACATTTTATTAACAGATTGCAGAATGGGTACAATACAGTACAGCTCAATACACACAATTGTTAAGGGGATGCAGACCAGAGAAAGACTTCCGTCTTGTTTACATCAGGGTCCCCCATTTTCAATTAATCATACGATCAGTGGCGTAGCGGAGGCCCCCGCAACCCCCGCGATGCGGGGGGGCCCCGGAGCTTAGGGGGCCCCACCCCCACTGTAGACTATCCTCTTAGATTTCCTAAAGCGCGCGAACAGGGCGCAGACAGTGGAGCCCAGTATGGTCTGCGGAGCTGCAGCTGGATGCATCTCGTGCAAAGGGCGGGCCCCCCCCCCCTCCCTGCTATGATTTGCTCACCTGCGATAGGGCTAGGCTGATAACTAATGTTCATTGACAGCGTTCAAAACACAGCGGGAAGGCGCCGCTAAAAATGCCGCCGCACCGTGTCCACAGCCCAGCCAGGCCCCCAGCCATGCTACAGCCGCAGACAGGTTAGAAGAATAGAACGTTTTATTCGCCATAACCAGTATGCTACTACAGGTTACATGTATGCATCAAAACGGTTACATTGTTTGTGTCGCTCCGCAGAGCTGAGCGTGAGAGCGCGGAGTTGGGCAGTGGTCTCCTCTAGTGAACGAGAGTGTTGTTGTTGTATTATTATTATTATTATTATATTATTATTATTATTATTATTATTATTATTATTATTATTATTATTATTATTATTATTATTATTATTATTATTATTATTATTATTATTATTATTATTATTATTATTATTATTATTATTATTATTATTATTATTATTATTATTATTATTATTATTATTATTATTATTATTATATCACTTATATCAGCAGTGTGAGTGCTCCCACGGGCCGAATATTGCCCCGATCCTCTCGAGATTGAATCCACGGGTACCTCTCGGTGTGCCGAAGCTTTTCCTAAATCACTTCCATCATCGAAAATGAGGGGAAAAGGTCGGCTCGCGACCCTTTCTACCGTGGGTACATCTGGGCGTCCCGAAACTTTTACTCATTCACATGTAGCCCCGAAAATGCTTAGAAAAGGAAAGCCGAAAGCGTGGAATAAACTCGCCGAAACGGAAAAGTGTCCTACTGGCGCGCCGTGATTCAGATCCGCGTGAGAATATTCACGGCCATAGACCATGGGACACCTTTTTGCAACCGAATATGTGTCTCGAATTTGCTCCCACGCGTCGAGAAAAAAAGCAAAATGTTCTCACTTTATTATTGATTTAGGGGAGTGGGCGGGGCCTCATGGTCTGACCTGCGGGGGGGCCCCGACATATTGCGCAACGCCACTGCATACGATGAATCGTACTAGGGAGGGAGGCACAGATCTAATCATTGACCAGCCTCTCAAAGCATTGCATGACCACAGAGGTGAGTACCACCGGTCTTTTAGGCCAGCTGGGGAGGTGTTTGTTGGTACAGGGATTATAGTGGACACCTTGACTTGGCCAGGGATAGGTTAAATATAGTGGTGAACACTGGGGATAGCTGGTTAGCACAGGACTTAAGTATTCACCCTGTTATGTCATCTGGGCCTGCAGCTTTCCTAGTGTTCAGTTCACCCCTATAAACGCTCTCCTCACGTTGTGCTCTTCCCCTGCTGCGGTAACTGGTGCGTCAGTGACGCCGCTAGCCATTGAGCTAGTGCCGCCCATGCCCGCCCCGAGCCGTGCATAAAATGAGTTCATTTTCTTCGCTAGGGAGGCGTCAGCACTCATGATTGTGGAGGGGCTGCCCTTGTAGTCCGTTATCATACGTAGTCCCCGCCATATATCCCCCGGTGTCATTCTGATCCATCTGTGTCTCCAGCCTGTTCCTATATTGCCGTTTTGCAGCCTTCACCGCCTTGCACAGACTGTATGCCGCTGCCTTGTACACGTCCATATTTCCGGATGCACGGCCCGAGTTGTAAGCAGCAGTGCGAGCATTCAGGCTGACTCGGATGGAGTTGACCCATCGGTCAACCCGCGGTTTCTGTTTTGAAAAAACCCGAACCGTCTTTGTGGGGACGATACTGGTAGCTAGTGTTGCTATGAAGCTAACAACAGTATCCGCAGACTCACTGACGTCGTTGGAACTTGATTGGAACATGTCCCAGTCGACATGTTCCTCAATAGAGCTAGATTTAAAGTGACTCTTTCCACACTCCCTCAAACTTTTGTTCATTCATCACACCCTAATGTTCTTTTCAAATAGTGTGCCAAGCTTGTTGTCACTTGTTGAAATGGGTTGCAGTGCATTCCCTAAATTACTTCATAAATCAATTTGAAGATAAATCTTTGTTCAAGTATTTCAGGCCTTTGGTGGTTTGGGATAACATCTGCTTCATTTTGGGCTCCACTACATTCCTGCCTTGACAATGTCCCCACCATCAGCCCCCTTCTTCTACCCATGCATATATACGTGTTTGTCCGCCAATCGAATAACGCCAACCACGTATATATATATGTTATTGAATCGTTATTTCTTTTATTCGCTATTTCCATTCATCAACATGCAGGCAGCTGTGTGTTATCACTGGGGATGGGTCTGAGATCGCAAAAGTCCAATACCACCGCCTAACGTCTTGCGGCCGCTATTGCACTCCATTTGAAACGATGTGGCTTGGTGTCTGGGCCGAGCTGTGGCATGGGGGCGGGGTCTAAACACTCGGGCAGGGTAAGCGGTTCTAACAGATGCATCGACGAGAGTCCCCCACCCCCGGATCATGTTCACGGCTAGATTACGTTGGAAACATGGTCGACATCAGTACTTGGAATGGCGATCAGATAATTGGAATATTCTTTTCGGGACAGATCCTGGTCAAGGTAAGGACTAAATGGTATCAATATTGCATTGATCCAAAAATTGCTTCATGCGATCGGGAGCGTGTGTGTGTGGTGTGTGTGTGTAACGTATCCCGTTGGTAGCGATCAAAGCACGGAGGGGCGCCCCCCCCCCCTCCTCCCCCTTTCATGCATGCATGAGGAAACATAATACCGATAATCTAGCGTTGATTTCAGATTGATTGTTGATCCAAGAGAGGAATGGCAACGTGTTTAGTGAATTGCACTAAAACGCTGTTTAGCAGCTGTGGTAAATTGACTTGGAATGATTAACTTCAATGAGCAATGTGTAAACTTTGGGTGACCAGAATTCCCAAACGTTGGGGTCAGATCCTGGGGTCAGTTTCAATTGACCGGCCTACACAAACATCGTAAATAGCTTCACCAGAGAGAGTAAGTAAGTAAGTAAGTAAGTAAGTAAGTAAGTAAGTAAGTAAGTAAGTAAGTAAGTAAGTAAGTAAGTAAGTAAGTAAGTAAGTAAGTAAGTAAGTAAGTAAGTAAGTAAGTAAGTAAGTAAGTAAGTAAGTATTTATAAAGCACCTTTCATACATGTCATGTAGCTCAAAGTGCTGTACACAAACATAGGCATATATAACGATAAAAAGCAATAAAGTCACAGTGATCAGTTAAGATCAATGTTTAAAAAAAAAATAATAATAATAATAATAATAATAATAATAATAATAATAATAATAATAATAATAATAATAATAATAATAATAATAATAATAATAATAATAATAATAATAATAATAATAATAATAATAATAATAATAATAATAATAATAATAATAATAATAATAATAATAACGTAAAAATGAAAATAACGTAAAAATTAAAACATGAAAACAGTCATTTGCTTACCAGTTTGGGAGAACAGGTCCACACAAACATGTCCGCTCAGTAGCAACCGGAAGTAGGAAATGCACTAAACCAATGCACTTGTACGGTGGGTAGCAATGTTAGCTCTTATAACGCTAGTGTAGTTACGTTTTTATTAGTGGTCAGAGTTGGGTCCATAAGACTTATCCAAGCCCCATGGATCCATCAGTGGCGTATGTACCCGTTCCCTCATCTAAAGAGTTGGGTCCATAAGGCTTATCCAAGCCTTACGGATCCATCAGTGGTCGTGTATTGTGTGCGTATGTACCCGTTCCCTCATCTAAAGAGTTGGGTCCACAAGGCTTATCCTAGCCTCATGGATCCATCAGGTTTTTCCAAGCCATAACTATTTGTAAGCTAGACTGTATAGGTACGTTTTTAATTTTCCTTTAAAAATGTGTATGGAGCTGGCGTTTCTGATGTGTGTTGGTAGTGTGTTCCATAGTTTTGGGGCATAGTTGGCAAATGCCATACTTCCTATCCTCTTTTGGTTTCTGGGTGTGTCTAGTAAACCTGTAGTGGATGACCGTAGCGTTCTTGAGGGCAGATAACTAACTAGGGAATTTGCTATGTATTTTGGGCCTTGCTCATTAAGACCTTTATATGTTAGGAAAAGGACCTTAAAATCAATTCTATGAGTTATTGGAAGCCAGTGCAGAGTGGCTAGGACTGGAGTGATATGTTCTCTTCTCCTTGTATGAGTTAGTAATCGAGCTGCAGAGTTTTGGATAAGCTGAAGCTTCCCAATGGTTGCTTTGGGAAGACCAGTGAACAGTGCATTACAATAGTCAAGCCGACTTGATACAAAAGCATGAATCAGTGTCTCTGCATCCTTTTTATTTACGAAAGGTCTTACTTTCGCTATGTTTCTTAGGTGGAAGAATGACGTTTTCATGGCCTTATTTATATGAGACTTAAAGGTCAGGTCTGAGTCCAAGATGACACCTAGGCTTGTAACCTCAGTCTTTACATAGGATGACAGACTCCCCAGGTTTTCACACAGCACTTCCCTTTTCGCTTTTGGGCCGATCAATAGGATTTCGGTCTTGCTTTCGTTTAATTTTAGGAAGTTATTGTTCATCCACTTGTTTATTGCTAACAGACAATTTGTGATGGACTGTATGGCTGTAGTGTTATTTGGTTCTGCGGAGATATATAGTTGTGTATCATCAGCATAACTATGGAAGCATACATTGTGGTCTCGAATGATGTCCCCGAGGGGCAGCATATATAGTGAGAAGAGTAATGGACCAAGGCAGCTTCCTTGTGCAACTCCAAAGCTGCTGTCATGTTCCTCGGATACATTGTCTCCAAGCTTAACATAGAACCTTCTCCCCTTAATGTATGTTATGAGCCAATTTAGTACATGATCGGAAAAGCCAACCAGTCTTTCAAGACGACTGATCAGGATATTATGGTCAATCGTATCGAACGCTGCACTAAGGTCCAATAGGACAAGAATTGAGACTTTGCCAGCATCGGAGTTTAGCCTGAGGTCGCTAACTATTTTAGTAAGGGCAGTTTCAGTGCTGTGATTTGTTCTGAAACCTGATTGTAATTCCTCCATGATGTTATTATCTTTGAGAAAGGAGTTTATTTGTACTGAGACTATCTTTTCTAACCTATCTTTTGAGAACCACACGAATCTGTGTAATCACCAGGCCATCTGGTGTGACAGTTGCAACAAATGCAGAACGAAGCCACCAGCTATTGGGAAACAGGAACAGAAATGCTCTTGTGAAAAACCACTGTCTCTAGAAAACTATTTTAAAAGTATTAGCTTAAACCTGAAAATACAAAATAAAAATGATATAATGTTGATGGATCAGACAAACAGTAAAAAGACCAAACTTAATATTGTTATGACATAGAATAACTATTTAAAGTCCACCCGCATTTCATTGTATACTTGTATGTCGTGACAAAGAAAACTCTTGACTTGACTTGACTTGGGTTCTCTCTCTCTCTCTCTCTCTCTCTCTCTCTCTCTCTCTCTCTCTCTCTCTCTCTCTCTCTCTCTCTCTCTCTCTCTCTCTCTCTCTCTCTCTCTCTCTCTCTCTCTCTCTCTCTCTCTCTCTCTCTCTCTCTTTCTATCTCTCTCTGAGAATATAGATGTAGAATATACATATCCGCAGTGTTTAGATTCTGGGGTATTCACTATTTCAGCTGTTTATAAGATAATAGAGCATGTATTTCATGACCATACATATAGAGGTTGTAATTCATATTCATTACTATACATATAGGTTTTCATATCTAAGTATCAAAGTGTCCAACCATCTGATAGCAGGAAGGATGAGTCCAATATGGGTTGTTTAGTGTCAAACTGTATCTTATTAAAGACACTGGTTAATTCTGGAAATATAGAGAGAGAGTCATGCAATATAACTGTTTAACCTCTTCCACCCGGAGCCTATTTTCTGAAAATCCACCTAAAATATATACCTAGGTAAATGGAATATTGCTCCACTTCTACAAGGCTATTTGCATACCTCAGGGAATGTTTTCACAGTGTCCGAAATATTGTGTCTATTACTAGGCTTGCTTAAATTGTGATGAAACAAAGGAGAATATGAATTATGATTTTTCTTTGCATCTTTGACAGTGAATAACACCATGCTAATAATGACCAAACATTAAAAACTGCCACTGATCTCGTTCAGTACCTTCTTGAGATCATGTGTACAAAAATCTAAGGAAATTAATAAAGGGAAGATGATTAAACAGAAGGTTCTGTAGATACAGTACTGAATTATCCCATCCGGACCAATGCAATTTAAAATATTATTATAGAATACAGAATAGGAGGCTTATAAATTACCTTATTATAGCCAATTCGCACATTTATATATATAATATACATATATTATCTTTCAAATGCCCGAGTTCAATTTGGATTTAGTATCACCAGGCGTGCATAAGAACAGATAATGAAATCTACTGTAATTTACTGTACTTTTTTATTTTCCCCACAGTGCAACCGTTTTGAAACTAATTTCAGATCTAATTGTTCCTACATGTTAACAATAGGGAAGAGAAACTTGAAAGCCTTTCAATATTTGTCAAAAACGTTACCTTTTGTGGGTTATTATCCCGAATATTAACAGTTATTGAAATAATTCATACAGAACTCTGAACATTTAACCCCATAAAATCTTCCAGGAAGTGTACTTTCAACACAGAACCATATCTGTGGAACTCTGCTACAAAATGGCCGACAAAAGACTACAATTCTTATGGTTCAAAATATCCAAAATGGTCACCCTCGCGGATAGAATTGGTCAAATCGAAAAGTTAAATCTATCTAATGACACTTTTAACCTATTGCTAAACTAACTTATTGATGATAATATACATTCTACATGCTGTTGTGACATGTTCATGATGTTAATACTTGAATACGTTTGAAATTAAAATCGCAACTTTTATACAACACTCTGAAAAATATTGATTTATGACCAGATGTCATTTGCGGTTCCCCGATGGACCGCATGGGGGGAACAGGTTAATATGTCATTATGCTAAACAAGTAGTGCCTCTGATTAAAACCAGAGGCTCAGCAGACCTGGAGGTGAAGACAGCTACACGCCCATATTAGGAGGTGTACTAAAGTGCACTCATGTTCTGTTTGTAGGATCATCTCATTGGAGGAGACAATGTTTGGATGTACCTCTCATTTAGGGTGACCAGATGCAAAAAGTCCAAAAGTGGGACAACAGTAAGATTTTGGTGGGACAAAGTGGGACAACAGTAAGATTTTGGTGGGACAAAGTGGGACAAAGTGGGACAGATAGATAATGTAAATTTTTTTATTAGAATAATAATAATGACAGGAGCTAGTTTCATACCACAGTCGGCTGACCTGTATGCATGGGAGTGTTGTACTGTGTGATAGACACTTGTTATCTCAGCTGCAGTGACCTTGTCCGTCTGGCTATCATTGTTTGGTTTAAAAAGAAACGTATCCATAGATCTGGATGTTTCTTTTTGGTGAACCACTTTCAAGTGAGACTCACGTCCACTGTGGCGCTTCAAGTCGTATTCTCCTCCATGCGCAATTGAAAACGAACTATGACACAAAACACAGAAAGCCTGCTGCGGATTGCCTGCCATCTGCCTCACCCAGTCATGTGTCGTTTGCCAGTCTTGGTTGTAACTGCAGGTCCGTTTCTTTTTACTGCTTTCCATCTTGAACTAGTTCGCTTGTAATGTTGTTGTGTTTTTTTTTACCAATCAGATTTGCGATATGAGGTAGCGTCACAAGTTCAACTCTCACGAGCAGAGCAGTGCGCTAAATTACTATAACCAATCAGATCTGCGATATGAGGTAGCGTCACGACTCAGTCACGTCACAAGCAGGCAAGCAGCGCGCTAAAGTACTATAACCAATCAGAGCAATGTGTGTGGACAAGAGGCAGGTTGCTACGTTTACTGTCTGTAGGGAGGGGCTTTTAGACGCATGTTTTCTTTTGGCTTCGAAAAGAGGGACATCCTCTCAATATGAGGGACGCGGGACATTTGGTCAAATGGTGGGACAGTACAACCAAAAGGGGGACACCTGGTCACCCTACTCTCATTGGATGGAAGTAGCTTAACTCAGTGACGTCATTTCTCTTATAAAAAGCCCCACAGGGGAATTTAGGAGCGGGCAAGAAACAAGATTCTTGACCTCCTCCAACCCATTCTTCAATTGACAAACATGTGAATATGTGAGTATAGACTTGTTTGAATGTATAGAACTGAACTGTTAGTTTGACTAGATGTGTAAAGCCAATTTAATGGGCTCCAGGAATGTGAGAGTATCTATAACCATGTATCCATATTTGTCAATGATTAAATCCTTGTGTTTAACCAACTCTCCTTTGGGCTTCAATAAATAGGGGAAACAATTGAACTTTGTTGTGGAAGTAACTCATTTTCCCCTTGGCTAGTGGAGCCTTGGGGGTAAGCCTCATTCTATCATCTTCTCTCCATTCAGCAAACTGTGTTTAAGATAACTAACCTATGTTTACAAGACGTCACAGCGTTTCCTGGGATTACACAGAATTACCATAAAACTATACTCATATTCACCACAGTATAAAACGGGAATGTATTGATTGAAAAAACTATCTGTTTTTTGCAACTTGACCGGAAGAACCTCAATGACAATCGACTATATCATTAGATCCATAGCTATAATATTTAATATAGTTTCAGCACTACAAACACCGGCATGTACCCCCATTTCATTACAGCGCTGGCACTAACAGCCATACGCCCACAGCGACCTCTGGCGTCCAATGAGTTAAGCTGTAGCGCTATTTTCAGAAATTTGAGTAAATTGTAATGAAAAAAAGGAGAATATAAATTATGATCTTTTATTGCATCTGTACCGGTGAATAACACCATGTTACAATTGTGCTGGGACTGAGCTCGTTCACTGAGCTCACTAGTCCGAACAACAGTATGTTGACTGCGTGCACAAGTCTCTCATTGGCTGACTTATTTCTGAGTTTCCTTCCAGCACAATAATATTTTTTGTATCCACTTTTTCTCATTATTTTCAATTTTTCTCCCATCCCAATTTCATGTTTTCCAATTCTCCCCTCCCCTGTCTTGAATGTAGGGAGGAAGAAGCCTTGCATCACGTGTCCCCTCCGGTATACGAGGAGGCAGCCTGTCACAACTTTTCACCTGCCAGCGCGGACTCTCAGTGGTGAGGTGTAACGCATGGGAGGCACACACTACCCCCACCACTTCCTGTCTCTGCTGTGCAGGCGTCCCCCAACCGACCTGTAGGAATCGTTGTCCACAATGTCCAAATCCCCACCCATTGACTTCCACCCGCTGGCTCTGCCAATTGAGCCAGTGTGACGGCTCCAAGTCGGAAGCAATGCTGACACCCGGATTTGAGACTGGAGTCTTTTGCATTGGTGACGAGCGCAATCTCCGCTGCACCACCCAGCCGCTATCTTCCAGCACAATTATTGTCTCCGTTCCGCTCTTCACGTGTTGCCGTTTTCAAAATGCCCTGTAGTCTAAATGACTACAGACCGGTGGCACTCACCTCTGTGGGCATGAAATGTTTCGAGAGGCTGGTCAAGGATCACATTTGTGCCTCCCTCCCCAGTGATATGGACCCTATGCAATTTGCATACAGGCCAAACAGGTCCACTGACGATGCGGTCTCCCAAGTACTGCACAGCACCCTCTCTCACCTGGACCATCAGAAGGGGGGCTATGTGAGACTGTTGTTCATTGACTATAGCTCAGCGTTCAACACCATAGTCCCCACCAGACTGGTGGACAAGCTGATCGAGCTGGGTCTAAGCTCCGCTCTGAGCGCCTGGATACTGGACCTTCTGAGTGAAAGGCCCCAGGCGGTCAGGGTGGGGGGTCAGACCTCCAACACCATCACCCTGAGCATCGGGTCCCCCCAGGGCTGTGTTCTGAGCCCCCTGCTGTACTCACTATACACACATGACTGTGTGGCCAAGTTCAGCTCCAACTCCATAGTGAAGTTCGCGGACGACACAGTGGTGGCAGGGCTGATCTCGGACAACGACGAGAAGGCTTACCGGGAGGACGTTGAGGTACTGGAACGCTGGTGCCAGGACAACAGCCTGCTCCTGAACATTGGTAAAACCAAGGAGCTGATCGTGGATTATAGGAGAGGACAGCAGGAGACACACACACCACTGAGGATAAACGGGGCTACCGTGGACAGGGTGAGCAGCTTTAAGTCCACATCGCAGAGGACCTGACATGGACAACACACATAGACTCAGTCGTAAAAAAGGCGAAGCAGCGCCACTACCACCTGAGACAGTTAAGGAAGTTCAGAGTATCTGGGAAGATACTCCAGTCCTTCTACTCCGGAGCTGTAGAGAGCATCTTGACTGGAAACATCACTGCCTGGTATGGAAACAGCACGGCACAGGACAAGAAGGCCCTACAGAGAGTGGTGCGCTCAGCCGAGCGTACCACGGGTATTGCACTACCACCCCTGCAGGTTCTATACAACAAGAGGTGCAAATCCAGAGCCTGCAGAATAATGAAAGACCCACACCACCCCAACAACAGCCTGTTCATGCTGCTGAGGTCAGGCAGACGCCTGCGAACACCAGCTACTAGGACAGAGAGACTTCGGCTCAGCTTCTTCCCCCAGGCCATCAGAGCCTTGAACACTGAACTCTCCACACACAAGCACACATGAGCACACACACGACACACACACTGTACACGCTCACACACTAGCAGCCACTTTAACATGAGCAAGCACACACTCATGCTGCACACACCCACACTTATGGCCACTAAGGAAAGGTCACTTTAAAAATAGTATAGTATAACCGGAGATTGTATAATTAAGCATGTACAGAAAGACACTACCAAAGGACCTAGCATGTCCTCCATGCTCTGTAAATAACTTATGTACATATACTGATATGCCCTAATATGTTACTTGTTTATTGCACAATGTTACTTGTTTATTGCACAATGTTGTTCTATTGGATTCTATTATATGTTATTGCACATCGTTGCGGGCAAGACCACCCGCATTTCATTGTATACTTGTATGCCGTGACAAATAAAACTCTTGACTTGACTTGACTATTCGACAATCACTTGAGCTAGCTACATGCTTATGATGGAAAACCTTGACAAAGATTTGGATCGTGCACTAGGGCACACCTGCTTGGTTTATTCTGTGGATTGTTTTAAAGATATTCAAATAGAATGTGCTATATACAGACACACATGCTTATGAACATGCAATCCTTTGTCTATGGTCTCATAATTGACATACGTTTTTATATATACTGTAGCTGGAATTAAAGAGCAACAGAAGGCCTTATCATATACTATTGGGGGCTCACTTAAAGGAAGTCAAGAAAAAAAGGGGGTGGGGATATAAGAATGAAGCAAACAGAACACAGCCTAGTTCGTCTCAAACAGAACACAGCCTAGTTCTTCTCAAACAGAACACAGCCTAGTTTGTCTGCTCTGAAACAGAACACAGCCTAGTTTGTCTGCTCTCAAACAGAACACAGCCTAGTTCGTCTCAAACAGAACACAGCCTAGTTTGTCTGCTCTGAAACAGAACACAGCCTAGTTTGTCTGCTCTCAAACAGAACACAGCCTAGTTCGTCTCAAACAGAACACAGCCTAGTTTGTCTGCTCTGAAACAGAACACAGCCTAGTTTGTCTGCTCTCAAACAGAACACAGCCTAGTTCGTTCCCTATCAAACAGAACACAGCCTAGTTAATCCTCTCTCAAACAGAACACAGCCTAGTTCGTCTGCTCTCAAACAGAACACAGCCTAGTTCATCCCCTCTCAAACAGAACACAGCCTAGTTCATCCCCTCTCAAACAGAACACAGCCTAGTTCATCCCCTCTCAAACAGAACACAGCCTAGTTTGTCTGCTCTGAAACAGAACACAGCCTAGTTTGTCTCAAACAGAACACAACCTAGTTTGTCCCCTTTCAAACAGAACACAGCCTAGTTCATCCCCTCTCAAACAGAACACAGCCTAGTTCGTCTGCTCTCAAACTGAACACAGCCTAGTTCGTCTGCTCTCAAACAGAACACAGCCTAGTTCATCCCCTCTCAAACAGAACACAGCCTATAGTGTGTCTGCTCTCAAACAGAACACAGCCTAGTTCATCCCCTCTCAAACAGAACACAGCCTATAGTGTGTCTGCTCTCAAACAGAACACAGCCTAGTTCATCCCCTCTCAAACAGAACACAGCCTAGCTTGTCTGCTCTCAAACAGTGGCAGGTGCCAGCAGAAGGAATAATATAACACAGCCTGTTAATTATTTGGGTTCATTCGCATTTATGGATGCCTTTTATAATTTGCATATAGGCTAATTGGCAAAAGTAATGCACTTTACTCAAGATAGGATAGCCTAAATGTAATATTATTATACAATTATTGTTATTATGGGATTTTCACATAGGTGAAACAAAAAATACATCCACATGATTTCATGCAAAGTTGTTTTGATCATTCATTTTCATGAAGTTAATACCAAACAAATGATATAATTTGCGCAAGTAGGCTAGTAGATGTGCACTGTAGTGGAACTGTCGATTTTGAATAGCAGAATGTTTGTCTAATAAGGCTAACACTGGGACAGGATGAGCGCAGCGCTAGGGGAACAGCTACAAGTGTCTCAGACTTTTCAGAAGGTACACCTTAGCTAAGGAAGCTCTGGGAAACAGCTTGCCAGCTAAAGAAAGGCCGTAAGGTAGAGCATATGACCCACATAGTGCTAAGGAGTCTATGGGAAACCCAGCCCTGTCCATCTGTCTGTACTCTCCACTCAGCCTGGAGTATAACACACTCACACACACTAGCATACTGACATATTTTAGCCCTGCAGTTGAATGTCATAAAAGGACACGTGGTGAATTGGATTGCAAGTTACTTTTATCTTTCCACACTCCCTCAAACTTTTGTTCATTCATCACAGCCTAATTGGTCTTTTCAAATAGTCTGCCAAGCTCTGTCACTTGTTGAAAGGGGCTGCAGTTCATTCCCTAAATTAGTTCATAAATCAATTTGAAGATAAATCTTTGTTCAAACATTTCAGGCCTTTGCTGGTTTGGGATAACATCTGCTTCATTTTGGGCTCCACTACATTCCTGCCTTCACAATGTCCCCACCGTCAGCCCCCTCCGTCTACCCACAAACCAAATCACAATGGAGGTTTTCTCTCCTGCTAATATCAGTATTACTTCTAAAGCACAATTCAGAGTAATTTTCATAAACTGAAACTGGTATTTTTTGAAAGCCTGGTCGTAGATATTGCATTTACTAATTATTAGATATTGTAATCGGTATTGGTTGTGTGTGTGTTGTCTGTGTAATTGTGTGTGTGTGTGTGTGTGTGTGTGTGTGTGTGTGTGTGTGTGTGTGTGTGTGTGTGTGTGTGTGTGTGTGTGTGTGTGTGTGTGTGTGTGTGTGTGTGTGTGTGTGTGTGTGTGTGTGTGTGTGTGTGTGTGTGTGTGTGTGTGTGTGTGTGTGTGTGTGTGTGTGTGTGTGTATGGTCAGCATAGCTAGCCAATTAAAAGGGTGTGGGAGATGCATTACAGTTGGCCAGGGATGTGACTCCTGGGATATTACCCCAGTCGGCCTGATGGGGGCGCTATAATTAAAGGGAGGAATTTGGAACTTTTAAAGGTCATACCTCCTAAACCCTAAGACCGATTTACATAAAACTATGTACAGAAATCCATCTATCCTCACTCTAGTACACATAAAGTCTGCTATATTGGATTTTCTACCATTTAGAATACAAAATTAAACTTAAAAATTATCAACTTTGTATCAACATTTTTGATAGCTAACATAGTGTCGAGAGTGGTCTGGCTATGTGAGACTAATCTAGAACTACAAAACAAACATCCAAATCATACTCACAACCGTTAAACGACTTTAATCTGCAAGCAGGGAATTACTGTACAGTAGGTTCTTCAAAGACTAGACATTGAGGACTTGTGTCCATATACATACATATATATCACATCTTTTTCAAAGAAATGTTTTCAGTTGTTCTCAATGAGAAGAGAGTGAAGTGTGACATAGTTTCAAGTTTCAAGTTTCAAGTTTCTTTAATAGTTGTCATACAGAAGTACAGAATACTTTTGTACAAAATGCTTCTTACTGTTGCGCTCCAGAGACTGTGCATGACAAGATAAGTATGAAATAAAAACATAGTAAAAATTAGAAGTAAAAAAAGAGGTCACAGTGTTCAGTTTAGACATATGTACAATGTTCGTAGACGTAGTTACCATACAATATACAATACTGTGCAGTGTACTAATATACAATACTATATAGTGCAAGGCATAAATGGACGAGGTGCAGTTTAGGTACAATTCACAGTAGGTGTACGAGTTGTAGTGCAAATCCTTTATCAATAAATATAAAGTGTAAGTGTGTTTGTGTGATCTAAAGTGTGGAGAGTGGGTGCTGCAGTGTGTTGTTTGTTTGAGTGAGTGTGTGCGTGTGGGTGTGTGTGCTGTGTGCATTTGATGGTTGTTGCATAGTGATTATTGTTCGTTTAGCGATTATTGTTCGTTTAGCAGCCTGATGGCCTGGGGATAGAAGCTCCTTCTGAGTCTTTCTGTGCTCGCCATAAGACTCCGGTATCGCTTGCCTGACGGCAGCAGTTCAAAGAGGCAGTTGTTCGGGTGGCTCGAGTCCTTAATAATTCTCTTAGCCTTCCCCTTGCACCGCTTGTTGTAAATGTTCTGGAGGGTGGGAAGCCCCCCTCTAATTGTGCGTTCGGCTGAACGTGTCACTCTTTGTAGTCTGCTACGGTCTTGTGCAGTGCTATTCCCAAACCAGGAGGTGATGTTGCCGGTCAGGATGCTCTCTATTGTACATGAGTAGAAGTTCCTAAGGATCTTCTGACTGACTTGGAACTTCCTTAGGCGCCTGAGGAAGTAGAGGCGTTGTCGTGCCTTCTTCACAACACTGTCAATGTGTGTGGTCCATGTCAAGTCCTCGGATATGTGGGCTCCGAGGTACTTGAAACTGTTCACTCTCTCAACTGGTGCCCCGTCGATGCTGAGGGGGCTGTAGTCCTTGACCCCCGACCTCCTGAAGTCCACAATCATCTCTTTTGTTTTGCTGACGTTCAGGGAGAGGCAGTTCTCCTGACACCACTGTGACAGGTTCTCTACCTCTTCCAGGTAGGCCCTTTCGTCGTTGGCAGAGATCAGGCCCACCACTACTGTGTCATCAGCAAATTTGATGATGGTGTTGTTGTTCCGCTGTGCTACGCAGTCATGTGTGTACAGGGAGTAGAGGAGGGGGCTCAGAACACAGCCCTGGGGGGCCCCTATGTTGAGCGTGATGGATGAGGAGGTGCAGTTGCCGGCTCTTACCACCTGGGGTCTGCCCGTCAGGAAGTCCAGGACCCACTGGCACAGGTCATAGTTCAAGCCCAGGTCCCTGAGCTTGGCTATGAGTTTGGAGGGGACTATGGTATTGAATGCTGAGCTGTAGTCGATGAACAGCATTCTCACATAGTTCCCCTTCCTCTTGTCCAGATGTGATGCTGCTGTGTGCAGCACATGGGCTATGGCGTCCTCCGTGGACCTGTTGGGGCGATATGCAAATTGCAGAGGGTCCAGGTTGATGGGGAGGGAGGAACAGATGTAGCCCTTCACTAGCTTCTCAAAGCACTTCATGGCTATGGAGGTGAGGGCTACAGGGCGGTAGTCGTTGAGGCAAGCGGGCGTAGATTTTTTGGGTACAGGGATGATGGTGGACTTCTTCAGACAGGTGGGGATGACGGCCTGTTCCAAGGACAGGTTGAAGATGTCAGTGAATACCGGGGCCAGTTGGTCGGCACAGACTTTTAGGACGCGGCCGGGGATGCCGTCCGGTCCTGCTGCCTTCCTGATATCCACTTTTTTAAAGATCCGTCTCACCTCATGCTCTGTTACCCTGAACACTGAGTCTCCATCAGCAGACCCCCCCCCCCCCATTGCCGTGGTTTGTAGGCTGGTGTTGTTATTCACAGCCTCAAACCTCGCATAGAAGGAGTTGAGATCATTTGCTAAGGAGATGTCACTGTTCAGTTTGAGGGGGGTTCCTTTGTAGTCTGTCATTGTTCTGAGGCCCTGCCACATGCCTCTAGAGTCAGCCTGTTCAAACTGAAGTTCAACTTTATCCCTGTAACGCCGTTTTGCCTCTATTACTGCTCTCCTGACGTTGTATCTTGCCATCTTGTGTTCTTCCATGTTGCCTGTCACCAGCCCGGTGTTGTATGCTGATGTGCGCACTTTCAGAGCCTCACGGACGGATTTGTCTACCCAGGGCTTTTGATTTGGGTAGATATTAATTTTGGTGGTGGGGATTATTACTTCTACCTGAGTACAGACATAGTCAATCACCGTTTCGGTGTATTCGTTAATATTGGCTGTGTTATCACGGAATACACTCCATTCTGTGCTTCCCAGCACTGCTTGGAGTGACTCCACTGACGTCACGGCCCAACGCTTAACCTCTCGCGAGACCACCGGCGTTCGCTTGAGACTCTGTTTGTACTTAGGCAAAAGAAAAATTGCGGCGTGATCGCTTTTACCGAATGGACTAAGAGCCTGTGACTTGTACCCATTCTTAAATTGCGAGTATACATGGTCTAATATGTTCTCGCCTCTGGTGGGACAGGTCACATGCTGATAGAAATTCGGCAGCACCTTTTTAAGACGCGCGCTGTTGAAATCCCCCAAGACCAAAATGGCCGCGTCAACGTTAGCTGCCTGGAGTTTGTTTACCTCGTCGTGAAGTTTTGAAAGTGCGACCTCAGTGTTCGCGTGTGGTGGAATGTACACTCCGATGAGGATGATGGACGTTAACTCTCTTGGGGGGAAGAAGGGTCGACATTTTATCGTGATAAACTCCAGGTCTGGGGAGCAGTGGTTAGACATTTCCTTTGTGTTGCCTACATCGCACCACTCCTTGTTTATCATGAAGGCAATGCCGCCTCCTTTCTTCTTTAATGACTCTTCTGCCGTCCGGTCTTTGCGGAGAACGAAGAAATGGTCTGCCGGTTCTATTGCGTGGTTCGGGACATCTGGACTCAGCCAAGTTTCTGTGAAACAGAGGACGTTACAATCCCGAATGTCCCTCTGGAATTGGATCCTTGCTCTGATGTCGTCCAATTTGTTTCCTATCGATTGCACATTGGCCAACAATATGCTGGGCAATGTGGTTCTGTGTCGTTTGGACCTCAGTCTGTTCCGGACCCCGGCTCTCTTTCCTCGTCTTCGCGGCGGCTTCTTGGCGTCTTGGCCATGGCCGGCATAACAAAGGATCTCGGCGGGCCATTTCTGCTGTTCAGCGATCCGATCCAGAGAGCAATCCAAACGGTAAGTTTTTCTTAATCCAATGTCAACATACTGAATGTGACCGTGTGCCTAGAGAAAAAGCCCAGCAGTTTATTTTATAAACATTTTAAGTTTGTATCAGTGTGATCCGCCTTTATTGTGAAGCCACCCGGGACGCTTTTTAAAATGTAAAACCTCTGAACTTTTCCAAAAGGTGCTGCTGTCATCACAGGCCTTTCCCAGCCCCCTGCCAAAACATTCCTGACAGATAGAGACGATGTGTGGACACAAGTCCTAAGAATTTATTTTAGATGAAAGGACTTTTCAAGTTCAGTTGATGGATTTAGATCAGAGGAAATATATCTTGCTGTTTGATTAATTGATGTTACACATCATTAGTAATTAGCATATTTAATCATATCAATCCTCTTTGTGTAGTTTTCCATCAGTATTTCCATCCTATATTTTCATTAATTCTCTTTTCTTTCATGAAGTGTTAGTCAGATTGGCTTTTGTAGTGGATGCTGGTGCTCAGTTGCGATAACAGAAATGTAGAATTGTGCTTTTTTAGAGATAGCGTTCATTCTGTGAATTTACCCTTGAGACGAGCATGATTGTCTCTGTTTGTGTGTGATTGTGTGTATGCCCTTGTTTTCCTACTGATTGTGCGGACCAAATTATGAAAACAAGAGTTTTCTTGTCATTGTAGGGACATTGTGGCCCCAAAAGGTTTAAACTTTTGTGTCCCACATTTGATAATCAACGGAATATGGCCTGCTCGTCATGGAACATTGTATGATGTTTATTTTATATGTTATATTCCAAAGTAGAATATAGGTGAAAAAGAATGTTGTTGAACCTCTTATCCATCAGGCAAAAAATTGGGCTAGTTTTGCATAACACGCCTGACGATTGCATACCCAAAGTAATTTGCAATTTATTCTTGAACCATGTACAGCGCACATAGCCCTACAACAGGAAGAATCACTCTGAGTGCTAATGTAATAGAGTCACAGAGGTTTGAACACACTGAAATAAATGTTTTTGTTTACTTGTTGCCAGATGCCTGTTTTTTTAGTTCCAGCTAAGAGTAAGGAGCATAACGGTTCCATAGCCTTAAGTCTTATCTAGTAGGCTACAGGTCTAAAGTTGATAACAATCCCACGGAAAATGGGTGTTGTACACATGTTTTTGTAATGTGTGTACTGTAATTCGGCATGATTATCCAAAATGGCCATCGGCTGCCATTCATTCATTCAAAACAAAGAACTTGATGGTCTTCTTCTACCCCTTTGTCATTGCAATCAGCCCTTGCGTGGCATACCTTTGGCTCCAGAATTGATTGATTGATTGATTGAAAACTTTATTAACAGATTGCAGAATGGGTACAATACAGTACAGCTCAATACACACAATTGTTAAGGGGATGCAGACCAGAGAAAGACTTTCGTCTTGTTTACATCAGGGTCCCCCATTTTCAATTCATCAGGACATATATGACATACATGACATACAGATAGTCAGTACTGCTACATCTATACATTTATGACATACCAGATTTTCAAATACAGTACTGTTTGTGATACAGAAGGAGTCAAGAAAAGGGAGTATATACATTTGACGTAGAAACTGTACATTGGAGGAGGTTGGGTGGGGGGGGTTGGGTACATTGGGATATTGACAACCATACTGGGTAATTTACATTGGAGGTGGTTGGGGGGGGGGGGGGGGGGCACACTGTATAAACAAGTAAAACTGTACATTGAGGGGGGGGGGGGGGGGGAGACACTGTACAAACAAACAAAATTGTACATTGGACTATTGACAAAACCATACTAGGTAAATGACTGTACATTGGAGGGGGTTGGGTTAGGATATTTACAGGGGCCAGTGTTGAATTGCAGTCTCCCGTAGGTGTCCCTTGAGAGAGGTTTTGAAAGTGCGTAGTGATCCACATTCCTTTACAGCTTTGGGTAGGGCGTTCCACATTGATGTGGCATAATTGCGAAACGTGTTTAGTCCCTTATTTGAGCCGAAACTGGGTTTAACATGATTTGTGGAGCTCCCTCTGGTGTTGTGATCGTGGTATTCACTGACCTTTGGGAAGTATTTTGACATGTACATGGGTACCTTGGTCGTGTAGTGTATCTTGTAGACCAGGCCCATTGCAAGTTGCTGTACTCTGTCGTCTACTCTAAGCCATCCTAGGTTGTCAAAGTGGGCAGGGGTGAGGTGGGTTCTAGGAGTAAGGTCAAGCAGTAGTCTGACCAGTTTGTTTTGAGATGTTTGTAATTTTGTTTTTAGCGCCTTTGAGGTGCTTTGGTACCATGAGGTGCAAGCATAGTCGTAGTACCCCTGAATGAGTGCTCCTGCCAGAGTCTTCAGAACTTTAATTGGCTTCAAAGGTGGTCAATCAATTTCACCATCAGAGGTGACTGGTCCGTGGTCACTTGTCCGAATGACTTGTCAAATGATGCTAGTTTAATTAGAGTTTCAGACAAGTGACCACGTCCGGTTTCGGTTGGCCCTGAGCGGACCAGTCACCTCTGACGGTGAAAATTATTCACCGTTTTTGTAGCCAATGAAATTCTGGAGCTAATGGTGAGGGCTGATTCCTATGAAAATGGGACAGAAGAAGACGGATAAATTGTTTGTTTTGAGAATTTCTCGCTCGCCCGTCGAAATGAATTGTGTGGTCGGCCATTTTGGATGAAGTATTACCGATACAAACATAACAAAAACATGTGTAAAATACTCATTTTTATTGTTAACAATTTTGGACCTGTACTAGATAAGACTTCAGGCTATGGACCCATTGGGCCTCATTCATGAAGCGATATAAGAACAGATTTCGCTCCTGTTCCACCCCTTAGGGTCGGAACCGACCCCAAAAGGACATTATGGTCATAAATCAATATTTTTCAGTGTTGCATATTTTTAGCGATTCCTTTCATCAAACGTTTTCAAGTATTAACATCACTAACATGTCAGAGAAGCATGTAGAATGTATATTATCATCAATACGTTAGTTTAGCAATAGGTTAAAAGTGCCATTAGATAGTTTTAAGTTTTCGATTTTCGATCGTCTTTTCCAAGACAAAAACGGAAATGGAAATTTTGAACCATGGGAATTGTAGCCTTTTTTCTGCCATTTTGTAGAGGACATGCATAGCTGGCGACCAGCGTTGGAATTTTTCCGAACTACACTTCCTGTCAGAGACTGTGGGGGTTCAAAGTTCAGCGTTCTGAATTAATCATATCAATAACTGTTATATAACTGTCGCGATAATAAGCCACAAAAGGTAACGTTTTTGACAAATATTGAAACGCAGTTAGTTTCTCCTCCCTATTGTTAGCATGTAGGAACAATTAGATCAGAATTTTTTTTCAAAATGGAAAATGTGGAAAATAAAAAAAAGTACACTAGATTACAGTATTTGTAGTATTACAGTAAATTGAACTTGGGCATTTGAAAGATAATATATGTATATATAAATGTGCGAATTGGCTATAATAAGGTAATGTATAAGCATCATATTCTATATTCTATAATAATATTTTAAATTGCATTGGTCCGGATGGGAGAATTCAGTACTGTATCTACAGAACCTTCGGTTTTCTCATCTTCCCTTTATTAATTTCCTTAGATTTCTTGTACACATAATCTCAAGAGGGTACTGAACGAGATCAGTGGCAGTTTCTTAAGTTTGGTCATTATTATCATGGTGTTATTCACTGTCAAAGATGCAAAGAAAAATCATAATTCATATTCTCCTTTGTTTCATCACAATTTAAGCAAGCCTAGTAATAGACACAATATTTCTGACACTGTGAATACATTCCCTGAGGTCCATAGATGTACCTAGATAGCAAGAATATGCAAATAGCCCTTGTAGAAGTGGAGCAATATTCCATTTACCTAGGTATATATTTTATGCGGATTTTCACATCGTGTGGAACAGGTTGCATTTCCTCTTATTTTGTTCTTACCTGGGATTCAGCAATGTTTTCTTATTGTTGCTTTTTTCTCAGGCAAGACCAAATTCTAAGAGTGGTCAAGAGCACTCTTACCCAGATAAGAAACTCTTACCCAGATGAGAAACATTTAAAAAAGCCTACCATTCATAATAAAATATTAATACATAAGATTTATATAGCGCTTTTCCTAATTCTAATAAACCCAGAACTTTTCAATAATTATTAATATTATTATAACTTATTGCGTGCATTCTGCTTCTGAAATGGATTATATATTGCTGTTAGAACAGTTAGATGCTGGCTGCCCAGGCCGTACGCATAGAACGCGTTTACAACCTCTCCTCTCCTCTCCTCTCCTCTCCTCTCCTCTCCTCTCCTCTCCTCTCCTCTCCTCTCCTCTCCTCTCCTCTCCTCTCCTCTCCTCTCCTCTCCTCTCCTCTCCTCTCCTCTCCTCTCCTCTCATCTCCTCTCTTCTCTTCTCTGCTCCACACCTAAAGTTCTGAGCAGACTCTGAGTTTTAGCCACGGACATTTCAGAGAGAGATGAGTTCGGAAATACCGGATCTGTCACCTGTCATCTCTCTCTGAAAGGAGAGAGCATATGATCAGCGGCATATATCAGTATATTGCGCGATTGGTTCTTGACAAGCGTGCAGCCAGTCGATCAGTATTGACAAAGCCTACCGTGCTGGAACGATTTATTTCGCACTATACAGTACGTATACGTATAAGTACAAGTATAAGTCTTTATTTGTCATCAGATTAACACACACACACATGCGATGAGCGACCCACAGGAACACACAGTCCCAAAACGCTTCCTGTTGAATATATCAGACAGCGATCAGATGCCGAAACTCGGCTGTTTTACACACACCTCATTCGCCTTATAAGGAGATGGTGGGCGTGTCTGTATGCAAATGAATTTAGCGCAAACACACTTTTGAGTTTAAGAATGAGTGGGATTCAGCATGCAAATCTCCTGGGTAATCACAGATTTCGACGTTAAGAACGGCTTGATGAATGTGGCGGTGGCTTTTCTTATTGTTCTCTTAACAGACAGGCAGTGGCGGACTCAGGGGGGGGGCAGGGGGGGTGGCGTGTACCACTTCTGCAACGGATTTGATTTCCGGGGTTGCCCTGATTGGCCGCGACGGCCACGTGACACGCCACGGCCCCGCCCCGCGGCAGCCGCAGAGGCGGCAACGCGGCGTTGAAGTGGGAAAGCGGCAGTGAAACACAGCAGCCGTGGCGCGACGCTGGAGTTCACTTCCCCTTTCACATCGCGCCACGCTTATGCTGTCTAGCACAGTCTCTAACAGTAACAGTAAGAAGCATTAATGTTGCTGAATTAAAGAATGAATAAGTTAAATGTGTCAATTCAGCAGTCAAAGTGTACTGTATAAATCTAACTTCATTAGACGGCCGACGTACGGCTCTCTTGTCCATTAATGGATATATAATGGATATTTTATTTATCTGCCACCGTGGTGTAATGGTTAGTCCTCATACCTCTCACGTGGACGACCTGCGTTCGAATCCCTGCTTTTTCAAAAAAATAATTGCGATGGAAATGCTTCAATCTGGCGCACTTTGAGAGCTATATAAAGAATGACATCCTCAATGCATGTAGATTTATAATATTTACATCGCAAAAAAAAAAAAAAAATAGAAAAAGGGGGGATTCGAACGCGTGAGAGGTATGAGGACTAACCATTACACCACGGTGGCAGATAAATAAAATATCCATTATATATCCATTAATGGACAAGAGAGCCGTACGTCGGCCGTCTAATGAAGTTAGATTTATACAGTACACTTTGACTGCTGAATTGACACGTTTAACTTATTCATTCTTTAATTCAGCAACATTAATGCTTCTTACTGTTACTGTTAGAGACTGTGCTAGACAGCATAAGCGTGGCGCGATGTGAAAGGCGAAGTGAACTCCAGCGTCGCGCCACGGCTGCTGTGTTTCACTGCCGCTTTCCCACTTCAACGCCGCGTTGCCGCCTCTGCGGCTGCTGCAGGGCGGGGCCGCGGCGTGTCACGTGGCCGTCGCGGCCAATCAGGGCAACCCCGGAAATCAAATCCGTTGCGGAAGTGGTACACGCGGGGGGGCGACCGCACCCCCTGGTGCCACCACGGTCGGAAAAACACACGCTTAAGTGCCCTTTTCAGTGAAAGAAATTAGAGGATGTGCCCTATTGGTGCCCCCACGGTTGAAAAACGTACGCTAAAGTGCCCTTTTGAGTGAAAGAAATTAGAGGATGTGCCCTATTGGTGCCCCCACGGTTGAAAAACGCGCGCTAAAGTGCCCTTTTGAGTGAAAGAAATGAGAGGATGTGCCCTATTGGTGCCCCCACGGTTGAAAAATTTGCGCTAAAGTGCCCTTTTGAGTGGCGAAAAATTAGAAGGTGTGCCCTATTGGTGCACTTCCAATGGTCTAAACTTGACCATGTGCCCCACGGTTAAATAATATCACGCAAAAGTGCCCTTTTGAGTGAAAGAAATGAGAGGACGTGCCCTATTGGTGCCCCCACGGTTGAAAAACGTGCGCTAAAGTGCCCTTTTGAGTGTAAAAAGAATTAGAAGGTGTGCCCTATTGGTGCTCTTCCAATGGTCTAAACTTGACCATGTGCCCCACGGTTAAATAATATCACGCAAAAGTGCCCTTTTGAGTGAAAGAAATTAGAGGACGTGCCCTATTGGTGCCCCTCTAATGGTTAAACGTGACCATGTGCCCCCACAGTTGAAAACATCGTGCTAAAATGCCCTTTTTGAGTGTTGAAAATGAGAGGACGTGCCCATTGGTGCCCTTCCAATGGTCTAAACTTGACCATGTGCCCCGACGGTTAAATAATGTCACGCAAAAGTGCCCTTTTGAGTGGAGAAAATTAGAGAACATGCCCTATTGGTGCCCATCTAATGGTTAAACGTGAACATTTATGCTAAATATGGGGTATGCTTGGGGATAACTATATATAAAACGTTATACACTGTTATCTTCATTTTAAGGGTAAATTGGTTTTGCGGCTCCAGATGAATTTTTGTTTTTTTGGGGGGGGGGGCTCTTTTGATAGTAAAGGTTGCTGACCCCTGCCCTGGAGCATGGCCCAGGGAGTGCTTAGTGTGGGGTTTTTTGTTTCACTTCAGGTGCATAAACAAATAAACAAGCTTGAAACTTGAAACTTGCATCTGCACCTGCATCTGGGTCTCTGGGCAGAATAGTCAGCCAGGCTGGGGTCAAAGCCAGGCACACACACACACACACACGCACGCATGCATTAACCTGTTCATTTCTGCAACTAGGGTGGATGGTACTGTAGGGCTGGGCGATTCTTGCTCAAATGTGAATCACGATTCTCTCACACGATTCTTATTTTTTCAATAAAATAATTGATTGCACTCTTTCTTAAACAGACAACATAACATATCAAAGTGCTTGACTTAAACTTAAACATAACATATATGAAAGTGCTTGACTTAACTTAAAGTCTTCAATTCTTCATAATTTAGAAATTAGATTGCATAGGTCTATGAATCGAGATCGCGATTTTATTTCGATTAATTGCCCAGCCCTAGTGGATGGCGTGACACTTTCAGAGTCGGCCGTGTTTTCCTTTTTACCCCCTTGAATGCCCAGCAACCACTTCAATGTTAGCGTTAATATTGCCTAATCTATGTTTTAAATTATGGCTACAGTATGTGTCTAATCTGGCCGTCACTTATCAATGACTCATTTTCCAGTCAACATTGTCGAAGCGGGGTGCGGCTACGTGGTGCAGTGGGCAAGGCGCTCACCACGAATACGGGAGACTGGGCTCGAACAGGTAAGCCTCCCTGTTTGAGCCCAGCGCTCCATATTGCTTTCAGTTTAGCTGGTCGTCCGCACTAATACACATTGGCCGTATTAGGGGGAGGGAAACTGATGGGTGGGGATCGGGCGTTGTGGACAGCGACTCCTACAGGTCGGTTGGTGCGCCTGCGCAGTAGAATCAGGAAGCAACAGGGGTGGGGTCCCTCCAAAGCCCAGACCCCTGACGCTGAAAGATCGAGCCTCGCAGGTGGAAAGATGCGACTGCTGTTACCTCGAGTATTGGAGGGGACTCGTGCTATGTATGACTTAGTCCACATTGCAGCCGGCTTGTGGGAGGCATGAAACAGCGTTCAAAGACAGGGGAGGGTTGAATTGGATGATGTGAAAAAATTGGGATGGGAGAAAAATATAAAAATGGGAGAAAAAGTGGATAAAAAAAAAAAACATTGTCGAAGAGGTTGTTTTTTTATCGGTTCATTTCCGTTTTATAGCATTTTGAAAAGCCCTCGTTTTCACGGAAAATAAAAAGAATCCGTGATAAACGCCTTGTACTGGAATATTCTAGAATGTTGTAATTTGTCGGCCTATTTATGAATCGTTTTCAAATAAACGCTAGATTATCGATAGTATATGTGTACGTATGCACGCTGGTGCCGCGAGCTGAAAATCGATTCAAGTTTCAAGTTTCAAGTTTCGTTAATAGTTGTCATACAGAAGTACAGAATACTTTTATACAAAATGCTTCTTACTGTTACGCTCCAGTGACTGTGCTAGACAAGATAAGTATGAAATAAAATAGTATAGCATGTAAAATAGAAGTAAAAATAGAAGTCACAGTGTTCAGTATAGACATATGTACAATGTTCGATGCAGAATAGAAGTAACTGAGTTACCATACAATATACAATATACTATGCAATGTACTACTAATATACAATACTATATAGTGCAAAGCAGAAATGGAATGCGGTACAATTTAGGTACAATTTACAGTAAGGTGTACGAGTTGTAGTGCAAATCCTTTACCAATAAATATAAAGTGTGTTTAGGTGTTCTAAAGTGTGGAGAGTGGGTGCTGCAGTGTGTTGTTTGTTAGTTCCTGATCGCTCGCACAGTCAAACAGCCATATCACACATAGGGGAAAAGCTTATATCTCCGTGAAAACAGGTCTGATTATCCTAAGACTGGTCAAATAGATACCTTACCTGAGATCAGATGGTATCCAAAAAGATTATTCCAATTCCTGATCGCCATTCCAAAAATCGATCCTTTTATTGATCCAATGCTATGTACTGTAAAGACATATTACACGCTGTTCCGATGGTCCACAATGACTCCGAGCGTCTCGGGGTACATGCGTGAGAAGTAAAATGTGGATTCCGGATTTTTTTTTTCTCATCCATTTTCATTGAGTCCATTCCAAAAGGGTGCATTACCATCTGAGAGACGATAGGGGGCGCTTTTTTCACATCTGAGCGCCTGATGGGGATGGTTTCCCAACGGTAGACTCGGTTGATGAAATATGAATTCAGATCGCTAATAAAAAAAAAGGTCACGCTAATTGTCGTGATGGGCATTCAGGGGGCGGGCTGCTAACACGTGTTATGTCGTCCGTGGCATCCAAAGTGTTAATAGTGATTTTTGAAAAAAAAAATATATATATGGATTATTGTAACGTGAGTCAAAGATGTGATACTGAGATACTTTCCTGGCATATACATAAAATATTTTTCAGTAGGTGCCCTTTTTTTATTTTTGCCCCTGCCCTTCAAACAGCCTGAGTCCGCCACTGCAGACAGGTAAGCAATAATATAAGACAAATAATAAGAGAGTATTGTTGAATGAGGCCCATTGTGTTTTCCAGCTCCTAGCTCTCAAATGGAACTCAAAAACAAAACTTTTATTTCAGTGAGTTCAAACCTCTGTAACTCTATTACATTAGCAATCAGAGTGATTATTATATGCATGTGCTATAAGTGGTTCAAGAATAAATCGCTAATTATTTTGGGTATGCAATTGTCAGGCGTTTTATGCAAAACTAGTCCCATTCTTGCCCAACGGATAAGAGGTTAAAGGTACTCATATCTACACATGTCCTGATTTCAGTGCCAAACTCACAAAGAGTCACTGTTGTTTTGATACAGTTAAATGGAAACTAAAATATGAACGTCATTTGAAATACTCTCTCTCCGGTATCCGCGTACACTGAGTGTCATTGTGGATGACGAACCCCAATTCTTCACCTTCACAAATCCGCTGATTCATGTCTCCCATAAACTCTCCATCATAAGACGTTTGAATGTGGTTAATGTTAGTTGAAGCTGTTACAAGCTGGCTCAAGCTTGCAACAAATAGGGAGACACAGGCACAAATTAAGAATGTAAATAAATGTATTTAAATATAACTATAGAAAATTACAACAGAACAAAACATGTCAGCCAATATGGAGGAGTATCAGTGTGTAAGCAGTGCATGGATGAGAGTGTATGTGAAGCATGAATGTTGAAAGTGTAAAACGAAGGCAGGCTTCCAAACAAACAAAAATAACCAAACAGGGCCCCATTCCCCGTACCTGGTTCGACTAATTCGATCAAAAGTCCCATTAGCCAGCTTAAATCAACACAATGATTGAAGTTAGGTTATCTCGGTTTCTCGAAGGCTGATTCGGTCTCGTTAATTCGCACCAGACTTCAGTAATCAGGATAATTGTGCGTGGCCGTTTTACCTGAAAAGGGGGAGGTGTCGATCCATGAAGATATCGCCGACAAGTTAAATGCATATCTATAGGCACATTTTAAGTCCCTCATTACCCCAATCAATCAGATTATATTTATTTAAATGTGCCTGCTGGCAGTAGGCTTAATGGAATGAATAATCGAATGAGATCTTGCTAGCGAAAATAATTACTTCAACTCTTTCAGAATAAGTAGATAAAAACAAGCCCAAAGAGTATCAAATTGATACGAATTAATGAGGATATATGTACTGTATGCGCGTAGGTATCATGTACTATATAAATACATAATAACGGTGTCAGAGAGCTGCGACCCCCACTATTATAGGAGGTGGTTGAAACATGCAAACGTTCACACACACATATGCATTGGAGGCTTTTAACACGCACAATAACTACACAAAAGAACACAATAATCAAACAACCATAAAATGAATACATATAGCGTGTTTCATTTAGAAGGCTAATGTTCAACTCACCTAATGAGATGGATGGGCACTATGCTGATGCACAACAAGTCCAGTCTGGGTTTAATTTTGGAGACAGCGACTCGGAGATCATCCTCCACATTCAGATGTGATCTGTACTTATTTTTTTATATAAGTCAGTGCAAAGAATGTTTTTTCGAATAGGTAGGTAGATCCAAATGGCGGATAGCTGTGCGTATTCCCCCTCAATTGATATCCAGTCGGCATCGGAGGTGGGCAGCGAGCTGGGACGTATTCTCCATCAGAAACAAGCGTGCCTCATCCCGCAGCTCAAACAGGCATTGTGCAGTATGTAGGAAATAGGCTGAATATGATTTATTATCAGCATTTTAGGTATATTATTTTACATTTCAAACGCATTTCTTTTACCAGTTTAATGTATTTTAATTGTTTTTAATTATAGGCCTATTTCACACATTCTATGAAATCAATACATTCTGGAAATCATCTCCCAAAAACATTATTCAGAATGGTATAATGGGATCAAAGAGCACCTACGGGAGGCTGCAATTCGAAACTGGCCCCCGTAAATGTCCAAACCCCCCTCCCACCCACCCACCCCCTCCCAATGTATAGTTTCCTCCCCCTCGTATGTATATATTTTCTGTTAGGATCTCTGTTTAACAGTACTGGATATTTGCATATCTTGTATGTCACAAATGTAACAGTACTGTATGTATGTCATGTATGTCATATATGTCATGATATATATCTGTATATCTATGTTGTGTATGTCATAAATGTCATTATGAATTGAAAATGGGGGACCCTGATGTAAACAAGATGAAAGTCTTTCTCTGGGTCTGCATCCCCTTAACACAGTGGTTCTCAAACTGTGGTACGCGTACCACTAGTGGTACTTGGTGGTACTGCTGGTGGTACTTGAAAACTTACAAAAAAGCAACAACATTTTTATTTTTATTTTTATTTTTTGCAGTCAGGCCACTGAACTTAGAAGCAGGCCAGGCCAGTGTTTCTGGTTGCGGCGGTGCGATAGTTAGATAACCTAAGTGGGGAACAACCAGGAGATCACTGTGACAGAGAGTAATGCAGTCTAAACAGTCATAAATCTTTAATTCAACTTCAGCCCTGATTTTTTGTTTGACATTACAGAAAATCCATCAAAATCTGTGTTGCTGCTAATCATTGACACATGCCTAGCCTGTAATAATCCCCCCCAGAAAAATGTACTTTGCATTTGATATATTGAAAATATTTTACGTTTTGTGTTTTTTTTAACAATTATTTGTGATGCCATCACACAAACTGGCATTTAAAGGGTAAACATTCAAAAATGTATTGAATATGTTTTTTCTTTTCTTTTTTACAATAATTTGTGATGCCCATCACAAACACTGGCAGGGTAAAAATTCAAAAATTCCTGCACCAGAATGCAGGAAATTAAGTTTTTGTAACAAAATAATTGTGTGTGTGTGTGTGGCTGTGTGTGTGTGTGTGAGAGAGAGAGAGAATGACGGACAATTGCTTGCTGTGAGAGAGAGAGATAGAGAGAGAATTAAGTACATTTGCTGAAATACAGTTGTTCTTAATTTTCTCACTTGCTATCTGAGAATGTTAGTTATTATGTTCTCAATGCCCCTTGCATTGTATGAGTTGTGTGGAAGAGTTTGCTAGTTCTAGTGCTATCCCTTTGTACATTGTGGCTGTGTCTGACAAAAGTTAACAATAAATAATCGTATTAGGAATATATTTGCCTCCTGCGTGAACTGTGCATAGCTGAATAGACTGTATTTTAACGCCGGTCATATGGTGGTACTTGGAGAGCCAGCTGCGTTCTCAGGTGGTACTTGGTGTAAAAAGTTTGAGAACCACTGCCTTAACACATTGAGTGCCACGCCCCTTCCGGGAAGTGACCTGGCCTTGCCGTCCATTAATCCCATGTAAACGTAGTTGTAGTTTGTAGAGCTAAACCTATATATTATAGTATAGCTATGGGTCTAATAACGCTGTCGAGTGTCAGTGATTGCTTCCAGTCAATGTGCAAAAAACGGATAATTTTTTCATCCGTACATTTCCGTTTTATACCGTTTTGAATATGAATATAGTTTGGGTGCTTCTGAGTAATTCCAGGGAAAAGACGCAAAAACAGCGTTTTTGTGTAATTCAATAAACACGTTGTAATTTATCGCCTGATTATCGAATCTTCCTGAAATCAACGCTAGATCATCATTATTATCCTTCGTCGTGCAAGCATGCAATGTGGTTTAGACCGGCGCGCCCCGCCCCCCCTCCTGCACCCAACGGCACACAGCCACACACATAAAACACAGATAGCTTCAATCGCGGTAGAAAGAAATATCAGATCAACGCAAGCTTTCATATATAGTGTCCTTACCTGGTATTTGATGTAATGCAAAAAAAAGAATCCAATTATCTGATCGCCATTCCAGTTATTCACAGCGATCCTGTCTCCGATGTTGTTGGGCATTGCACATCAACGGGCGGGCGGGGTCAGTTGTCCAAACGATCCCTACAAGCGTGTGTTTTGCCGGAGTGTTTAGGACCCGCCCCCACGCCGCAGCTCGGTAGAGAAACTAACCCGTTTCTAATAGAGTGCAATAATGGCCGAAGGCGTTAGAGGGCGGTATAATACTGTCTGCCAGCTCAGACATACTCAGAACAGTATGCACAAGGTGCCCCACTGAATTATGAATGGCAATAGTGATTAAAAGAAATACCGTGAGAAAAACGTAGATCTACGTTTCCGGCAGTCACCGGTTGTGCGACAGAAACGTAGTTCTACATTTTCGGCAACTATAGTGTTAATAATAGTGTGTATTGAGCCGTACTGTATTGTATCCCATTCTGCAATCTGTTCTGCGGCAATGACGAAAAAGTCGGGTCAATACAGTTTTCAATCAATCAATCTTTGAGGAAGGGAGCTGCCATTTTGTTCCGAGGGAGTGGCCAGCTTATCCAGCTAACTTAACTAAACCTGCGCTGGAGCAGATTCAAATTGTGAAGATTATCCGGCTAACTCAGTTAGCCACGTACAGGGAATGGGGCCCAGGTGGAGAGAGGAAGCCTGAATGTATAAAGGCCTCGGCTGGGACACACCGGTGGGGCTTTGCGATAGGTCAATTGCCCTGATGACCCTCCCCAGCTCTGCTCTGCCAGCTCCACCCACCAATCCTGTGAGACAAGCACACAAGCAGAGCAAGCAAGCAAACAATGTGGGGGAGGGTCGTCACAAAGCACACAAGCCGGGACATTAAAGCCTCAGTCTCCGGGTTTTGTAGAAAGCTGTATTCAATAAACTCTTCTCTTTTGTGTTTACATTGGCTTGATCCACTCTTTTTCTCTGTTGTTTATTTATTCATTTATTGAGCGACTGGTTTATCTCCCCTGGCATTGTCTTTTTTTTTTGTTAACTGCTTTTTTTCTTTGCCACATGCCTATTGATTTGAATGCTACTGTCCTTATACCATTGCCTAAAGGTATAATTTTATTGAGCTACCATCATTGCTTCTATCTCTGATGCAGAACCGTGCTTTGTGTGGACTATATAATGGTCTCTGCTTGTATTGACTGAACTTGGTCTTCTCATGCCTTGGCTTATAATTATTGAGGCTGCTGGGCCCTTTATGTTCTTGTTTGTTTTGTGTTTATGTATTTTGTGTGTCTGTTTTGTTTACAACTTTTAATATGCCTAGGTCTATGTTATGCTTTAATAGTGTTGGTATTCCTATGAAATCATACTGTCAAACGGAAGGTTATGTATATAACCTAGTTATATGAGTAGTGGCTGAGCGTCCCGCTCTTAAGCCTATCGAGATATACCTCATCTCTTGTACCTATTGTACTCCATCAACGAATAAAAACAAGTACACCCACACCTGCCGGGTCCCGCCTTTATGGAGGCGTAGCCTATAAGACAGTAGGCATGGTCACCAATACACTCTTCCTCGCCAAAATCTCGTTTCCAGTAAAAGATCCCTCAAGGGGACTCAGGGCCGCTTAAGAGCGGGACGCTCAGCCAGTACTCATATAACTAGGTTATATACATAACCTTCCGTTATATATCGTACTTGGCTCATCACGTCCCGCTCTTAAGCCTATCGAGATATGGGTTAGAGCGGACGCGAGGCCCGACAAATGTACCCCCTGAGGACCCGTAAGCCCACATCAAGGGGTTTGGGGAGTCCCGTCACCCCATCCTTCCTAATGAAGGGGGGGGGGGGGCGCAGTCAACTCCACCGGAGTGCGAGCAAGGAGGAACTAGAACCCCTTGAACACACAGCACAGGCGGAACCACGTGTGACCTAACACACTGTGGCCCATACCCACACACTCCTGCTACCCTACCAAAGGACGGGAAGCAGGAAAGGCCACAGACCCCAGAACCGCCTGGGAGACAGAACCCCCGGTCATGTCCATGAGGTAAAACCTTACAAAGGGGCCTGGGGAGGATCATGAAGCACCCAGCAGAGCAGTAGAGGCAGCCACCCCACGAGTGGAGTGCGCCCTGACGCCCCCAGGGGGATCCAGCCCGGCCAACGTGTAGCAGAGGGCAATGCCCTCGCACAACCAATCGGACAGGCGTTGTTCGATAGTGCCTTACCGGCCTGAGAACCACCGTGACAGACAAAAAGCTGATCGGTGACCCCGAGGTCCTGAGTACGGCTGAGGTAATTCCCAAAGCACGGACCGGACATGACAGGTGAAGGCCCGCATCTAACTCACTAGCGTGAGGAGGCGGACGAAACGCCTGAACCACAATATCCCTGGAGCGGAAGAACTCCGGATATTTACAGACACGAAGGCAGGATTAGGCCGCAGAGTGGCACCGCAATCGTAACGAAAGACAGGCACTCTGGTCGTACCGAGAGAGCACAAAGCACACCCACGCGTTCAGCGGAGGTGACGGCCAGCAAGAACGCAGTCTTGAACGACAGCTGTTCCAACGGCGCTTGATCAAGAGGCTCAAACGGGGCCAAGGACAACCGACCGAGGACCAATTGAAGATCCCAACTCGGAGCCAAAGAGCGTTGCACCGGCTTAACGCGTCGAGCGCCAAGCAGGAAACACTTCACAAGAGGGTGGCTGAACAAGACATCCCCCTCAAATCCCTCATGATAGGAGGATATAGCTGCTGCATATACCCTCACCGTCGAAGCCGACAGTCTATCAAGGAGAGACTGGAGGTAACTAAGGACAGCATCCAGGGGGCAGGAGACTGGGTCCCGGCCCCCCGCCTTTCACCACACTTGGAACATACGCCATCTGCCCACGTAAAGCGCGACAGTGGAGGGAGCATGCGCATTCCGGATGGTATCACCATCAGGATCAAGAACCTGCGCCCCTCAACGTACCCGTCCCAACAACTGACCTAACAGATGTATGGGGAAGAATCCCAGGCAGCACGGCATCGGTCCCAGACCTGCCTGGCTATGTCCGGACATAATCCCCACCCGTCAGGATGAGGACTGCCCCGCGACAGTACACCTGTACCCACATTCACCCTGCCGGGGATGTGGCGGGCGCTCAGGCCGCGCAGATGGAGGACGCCCATAGCCAGCCGCCCGCCGCCTGGTGTAGACGGGGGGAGCGTACTCCTCCCTGTCTGTCGATACACGGCACTGACGTCGTATTGTCCGTCCTGATCAACACCGTTTGAGGACCAGAAGGACCGCTTTCAATACCAACACATTGAACGTAGCGCAGACCGGGCAGCATGGTTTGCCAGCTGCCCCCTACTGCGTTGGCCCGACGCGGCACCAGCGAGGGAGGCGTCGGTGAAAAACGTGACGTGAGACAGCGCCGTAACCGTCCTAGGACGGAACCTCCCGAGCGTGTCGACAACACGCTCTGAGAGGGATGTCCATAGCACTCCAACCGTTGACAGGGAAGAGGAGTACTCTACTTCCAGTCTACAGCAAACCCCAGGCTGGTAGGGACCTGCCTGGTACGAGACCCGACGATCCACCTTGACCGCGAAGGACCAGAACGTCGTCAGAGCAGAATACACTTCGTAACCCCTGACGACGTAGAGGCCCCAGTGCGGCCTCCACGCACTTGGTGAAGATGCGGGGAGCCAGAGAAAAACTGAACGGCAGCCTCTGGTACTCATACGCTAACCCTGCAAAGGAAGCGTAGGTAAGCCCTAGGATGGAAGATTGGAGATGCGAAAACGCATCCTACAGGTCTATGGAGGAGAACCAGACCCCCACCTGACAGTGTTCAACAGGTAGGAGACGATCCAAAAAATGCTGAACCTTCCCATGGGACAGGTCCAGCATGGGTCTGACACCCCCCCCCCCTCCCGATTTCTCAGGCACCAGAGAACACCGAGAGGAGAACGCCACAACGATGGCTTGCTTTGTCCACAGAGATTGGATCTCGTTGACCAGAGCTGTCACTGCTGGTGACCCTGACAATAGGGTCTGTACCAAACCCGAAAATGGGTGGGGTTGTGTAAACACAAGTCCCCGCCTCAGCGTTCTCTCCATCCACCTCGACATATGGTACTGCCGTATCATATGTGATGACACTCCCAACGCACCCGCCGCCATGTGGCGCAGGTCCGCCAGGAACTGTAGATAGTTGGCCCGGTCCCACCCGCTGTGCGTAGCAAACCCTGGATCCTTGCAAGCAGAGCGTTCCGTGGAGTCGGGTCGGAACCTGACACTACCCACGAGGCAGTCGCACTCAAGGGGGGACCCCGACAGAAAGGGCCGGTTTGATACGGGGGAAGCTGACATCAATCTAGGTGACAACCCCTCCAGAACATGCTGAGGAGTTGTTCTGCAGCCGGACATGCAAGGCGTAAGGACCCCATGGGTTCCTACACACCGTAGCCCTGCAGTGATATTACTACCACCTAAATCATGCGCACCTCTTCATTTCAGACCACTGCCGATCTCGCAGGAGTGGGAGGTACCAAAATGATACCTGGCCTGGCGAAGGCGAGGCCGGGGAAGCCCGCACTGTGTGCCTCAAAAGGTTTCGAGCCCCCCTGCTGACAACACTTAAAGTTGACAGACGTAACACCAGGCTCAACCAACACAGCTTATGGTGTGGGAGCCGCTTGACAGCACAACATTCTCACGGACAGACCCAGGCTCAGCCATCAACTGGGTGTCAGCCCCTGTCCCCATGAGAAGCGAAAAGGGGGGCCGCCCGCGCTTCAACGAAGGCACGCGGCCCGCAGCCAAAGGAAACAATCAGAGCCCCCTTTTTCCGCTGGTGTTGGGGGAGGGAGTGATTGGAGAGTGGGCTGCTCGCGGCAGGACGGCGACGGCTTGTTGTTCAAGCCGAGCCCATCCAACATGGCCGATCCCTCGGCCGCCAAGGCTGTCGGCCTTGTGGACACCTGTCGATTCAACGCCCAGGATACCTCTGGCGGGGGAAACATGGCCGCCTGTCGAGGGCCTCGTCATCGCCGCTGACGAGGCCGTGCTCTCTCTTCTTCTGGCTGCGCGGTGTGAGGCGGTGTGGGGCCTAGGACAATACCGCCCGCGCTCCAGCAGAAGACGAGCAGAAGACGAGTCGGGAACCCTGAGCGGTTATAGCTTGCGGCTAGGTCAAAGCTAATAACGTCAACAACCTCCCGCGATGTGTCGACGTCGGCTGGCCCTCAAGGCCCCGCCACCAGACACCATTTTTTTGATAGAAAAAACAGCAATTCGAACACAGTTCGAATCGCTGCCAATTCCATACCGTGGCGGTACAGGCTTTAGCAGCCCACCAGCCACTCGCCAGGCCGACCCACCCATGGCGTCGGCCGGGCGGGGCACTGTTTCAATATGTCAAAAGCAAAGGACTGATGTTAACACGGAGCACCATTGGTGGTTGCAAACAGCAACCTCCACTGTGGTGTGCACCATGAAGGGGTTAAATGAATAAAATAACTAACACCACAAAATACTGTAGAATGAGCAAGCCCATATACACAACGTTAAGGGGAGGCGGACCAGAGAGAACCAGTCCCGCATTCATTCAAAATATTCACAACAGCACACCAGCCCCAGCTTAGCCCATTTACCCAAAAGGTAAATAAAGCCCCCCACGCACTACTCCCCCAATAGACACCGATTGACCGTCAGCAGGAATGGTTGAGAGGAGAGAAAGCTGTAGCATAGACAAACATTCTCGTATCGGAGAGACAGAACAAAACAGTAGCCCACTACACTACTATAGCATAGCGTTCAATGCTACTATGGACAGAAAACAGTCAGCTGAGCCACAACACGGGCCGCCGCTAAGTCCCGTCCTGCAGTAGTATAGATCTACTGCCACCCGCCGAGCCTCAAGCATCGGCTTCCGGGTGGAAACCCCGTTCAAAGCCCCGCCGGGGCACAGGTTTAATGCTACCTGGCTAGGCCTACCTAGTCATGGCACACCCTGTTGACAACCCATTTACCCGTAAAAAGGGTAAAATAGGACTCAGCAAAACCCCCACATTAGCTACCGACTGACCTTCATTGATGAACCGGGCAAGAGGAGGGAAAAGCAGCAACATCCCACGGCGGAGACATTAGAACAGCGTAGCAGTAGTGTTAGCATGTAGCATTAGCATTAGCACGTAGCGTTAGCATTAGTTGTTTAACAGCACGCTTCCAGGACCGTTTGGAACCCGTTCACTGCAGTGAAACGTCCACCAAACCATCCCGCCCCTGGCGCCGACACACAACATGGTTGTGTAACAAAACAACCCAGCATTACTAACACTAATACCCATGCCTGATGACACAGGGCCTACCTGTGTACAAGCCGGCTCTATAGCCAACCTTGCACGCTGCTCCTGGATCTGCTGTCACCAGACGAGGAAACATCAGAATAGGCCCGACGTGTCGCTGAAACATGCCCCGAAGATTCCAGGGGTAAGCAACCTCCGGTAACTTTCAACATTACGCAATTTCTCATAATCTTTTCATAACAACTAGTTTACATAAGGTGCACTGCGACCGTTATGATGGAAACGAAAATAGAGGAAGAGTGTATTGGTGACCATGCCTACTGTCTTATAGGCTACGCCTCCATAGAGGCGGGACCCGGCAGGTGTGGGTGTACTTGTTTTTATTCGTTGATGGAGTACAATAGGTACATGAGATGAGGTATATCTCGATAGGCTTAAGAGCGGGACGCGATAAGCCAAGTACGATATATAACAATATATAATATTAAAGGTCTAAAGGTTATTCTTATTCACTTTTGTCAAAAGTGTATTTACATAATCCTGATATTATAAGACTATCTGAAACATGGCTTAGTAGCAAAATCTCTGACAATGAAATCAAACTTGCAAATAATGTACTATAATTATACTATAGGTCTAATAGAAGCTCCAGGGGGGGGGGGGGGGGGCTACATATCATTCCTCTAACTTGGTGTCTGAGCTAATTACACCTACAGTTGAACCAATACATTTAGATAGAATATTATTTACTCTGTCTCCTGAATTGTTTGATTTCCACCATTGATTCTATGTCATGGAAAATTTGTATTTAATATTTTAGGTGATTTCAACAAAAATTTGTTAGGTAAGTCTTCTGTTAAAGATAAAAAAAAAAAAAAAGAGAGAATTAAGGAAAATGCTGATTGGGAAACCAAAAAATCATGCATTTATTATGTTAATAACAGCTTAATAATAATAACCACATCATGAAAGACACAACCACATTTTAATCTAATATAAAATAAAACAAACACGAAACCACGCACACCCACGGCGCTACCTTGCACATGAGTCCGACAAGATGTCCCTACCAGATCGTCCATGACTGACTCTCTGTTGCGTAAATGAGTGAGTGGATGAATGAGTGGATGAGTGACCACAAATTTGCCCCGCATCGCCCACCCCATTGCAGTGACAAAAAAGCAACATCAAAACGTCTATCAATATAGACCATGGCCATTGATCCTAAATAATCTATTAGTCTTATGATTGTGTTCAGAGGTGCGTTGCTCATGGGACGGGGTTGCACAACGTGCAACCAAGCTTTTGTGATCAGAAGCGCGTGCACGCACATGCACGGATGTGCGCCCGCATCCGCGTGCAATCAAGAACGTGCTGCACTCGACTCAGGCAGAGCACCGTTCACACCAAACCTGTGAATGTGATGATTGACATGAATTGTTATGCTTATGTGAGGTACCTGGCTACCTCACATAAGCATAACAATTCATGTCAATCATCACATTCACAGGTTTGGTGTGAACGGTGCTCTGCCTGAGTCAGACCATCGTTCACACACCAAACCTGAGGAATGCTCTGCACTCGAATGATGCGCCAACTCGCTAAGTACCCACATGACTACTTTGCATAACAATAGCTCAGGTCGTCAAGTGTGTTCAAATACGTTCTCAGATACATTCACACAAAACTTGTGAATGAAAAGTGTTAAATCCCATTCATAGAGGCAATTAGGCATTGTCTTTAGTCAGTGTGTATGCGAGGAAACATTTATGCGCATGCGCGGGAGCGCACGTGCACGTGGCATCATTAAAACATAGTGCAACCAGTCAGCCAATCAGGAACGCACCTCTGATTGTGTTCCATAAGAACGTAAGACAGTATGGAAAATGGTCATGAGAGGCTCACCTTTTCTCAGGAGCCTGTATCACAGTCAAGATGAGCTTCAGTTGCACGTCTGAATAGGAGTATCTCCAAATCCCTCCCTTGTGCACAACTGGTATTGAGCCACTAATACCAAGGATAAGTCCCAGGTCTGAAGGTGGAGTCCCACGCTGTGTGCACTTCTGAATCTGGCCTGTAGGCGGTATGGTTAAAGTATCAATAGGCGGCAGTCAATTTTTTGCATCATTTTAGATTTCTTATTTATTATATCTCGACAGTAATCGATAGTACTAAAATAATTAAGACATTTGCCAAGGAAATTAAATAAATCTGTCACAAACAATCCAATCAAACGAATTACCAAATCAAATGATTGTAATGAGTCGGCGGTCTGTTAAAACCCTCTAGTGACACACACACACTTGTCGAATTTGGTTTAAGGATTTTTAAATGTTCTGTTTAAAATCAATGACTGCCTATTGCTCCTTTAAGGTTAGGTTGGGAGACTCTCACCTCTGTCTGTCCCCCTCCCTCCACCCCTCCCTCCATCTTGTATAGCTCTGATGGTAGACTATCAGTCTGGAGTCTATATTTTAACCAACTGCCAATGCTGATCACCACAGAAACCTTTTAACTTTATTAAACTGTCAAGGCGAAGCCATGCTTTATGCTTTAGACCTTCAGATATACAGGGTTCCACCAGGAAACAGGGAAGACAAATCTCTCTCACTCTCTCTCTCTCTCTCTCTCTCTCTCTCTCTCTCTCTCTCTCTCTCTCTCTCTCTCTCTCTCTCTCTCTCTCTCTCTCTCTCTCTCTCTCTCTCTCTCTCTCTCTCTCTCTCTCTCTCTCTCTCTTCCCTTTCAAGGCTAAATGGGCATTGATGCTGGTCTTATTTCAATTCATCAGTAAAATACGTTTGGCCGAGTGGAACACATTAATTGTGGTGTAGTGGGTGCTATGGACATAATTCACCATTAGATTGTTTTGATGTATTGATGGGGCACTGTCACTTTAAGGAGGTTGGTTGGGGGTTGGGCTTAGAGAAGACGCGCTGGTGGAATGTCATTCATAAAATGTTTTTTGGTGACGCGGAGCTGTCAGAGTTTAGCACGGCATAGATCTGACAGCTGTCACTTGTGCTAAGAAGATAATAAATGACACACTACTTACTTGGTGTGGTTGCAAGATAGAAATTGTGCGTCTCTCCTTTCCGACGATTTCTACAGTGGTGACCCTGTTATACGTTTTGAAGACGCTTCCGCGGCAACATGTCTACGAACGCAGTTTCACTGAAATTACCTGAGTTCTGGGAGTCGTCAGCCTCGGCATGGTTTGCGCAAACGGAGGCACAGTTCGAGCTGCGTGAGATTACCTCGGATACAACAAGATATTATTATGTGGTGTCAGCCCTGGGAAGTTCGACAGCCAGCAGAGTGGTGAGCCTCCTAAAGAACCCTCCGACTCGAGATAAATATCTCACGATCAAGTCTCATCTGTTAAAGACATTCGAACTTTCCGATACCGAGCGGGCCAGCCGATTGTTTTCTTTGCAAGGGCTCGGTGATAGCAAGCCATCGGAGCTCATGGATAGGATGCTGGATTTATTGGGAGAGCACAAGCCTGATTTCCTTTTCATGCAACTTTTCCTGCGTCAGCTGCCTTCTCCGGTTCGGGCCGCTCTGGCCAACACCACTATAGACGATTGCCGCGCTCTGGCCGAGGAGGCTGATAAGTTTTTTTTGGCTGGTCAACAGCACTGTGCAGCGGCAGTTTTCCCAACCCAAGCCTTTGTTTCACCGCCGGGAGACTGGAACTTCACCGCCGCAGCGACAGCCCCTCGCCAGCAGCGTGACGCGAACGCGGGGCTGTGTTATTATCATGCACGGTTTGGACCTAAAGCCAAGCAGTGCCGCCCGCCGTGCAGCTTCAGTGGGCCGGGAAATGCCCGGGCCGGCGCTCGTTAGTGGCCATGAGCGTCGGTCAGGCTGGCAGGCTACTGTTTGTCCAGGACACCATCTCCGGGCGGCGTTTCATGTGCGACACGGGCGCGCAGAGGAGCGTCTTGCCGGCTTCTAGAGTGGACATCCTATCCGGCGGACACGGACCCCCCATGGAGGCCGCCAACGGCACCCCCATCCGCACATACGGCACCAGGTATGTCGAAATGTGTTTTAGTGGCCAACGGTTTGGCTGGGACTTTATCACAGCTAATGTAGCCGTCCCTCTTCTAGGTGCTGATTTTTTGTGTGATTATGGACTGTTAGTGGATGTTAAAAATTGCCGCTTAATTGATGCCATTACATTCTGCTCTTATGCTGGTGCGCTTGGGGGTGCAGACTCCATCAGACTCTCTAGCATGCTCTCCGCCGCAGATGAGTTTCAACACCTTCTCGCCGAGTTCCCGGGCCTCACGCGGCCCACGTTCTCATCATCTACAGCCAAGCATGGAGTGGAACATCATATCGCCACGACCGGCCCTCCAATCTATGCCCGGGCTCGGCGCCTCGACCCGGTCAAGCTCAGCATTGCCAAGGCAGAGTTCGAGAACATGGAACGCCTCGGCATTGTCCGTCGCTCCGACAGCCCATGGGCCTCCCCCCTCCACATTGTCCCCAAGCCGGGAGGCGGGTGGCGCCCGTGTGGGGATTACCGCCGGCTCAACGATGCTACGACGCCGGACCGGTACCCAGTCCTGCACATTCAGGACTTTTCTGCCCGCCTTTCAGGTAAATTAATGTTTTCCAAGGTGGACCTTGTGCGTGGGTATCATCAGGTGCCCGTCCAACCGCTGGATGTCCCCAAAACAGCAGTCATAACTCCATTTGGACTATTTGAATTTCTGCGCATGCCATTCGGCCTCAAAAACGCTGCACAGACGTTCCAGCGCCTTATGGACTCTGTGCTACGAGACTTGGATTTTATTTTTGTATACTTGGATGATATCCTCATAGCCAGCGCCTCTAAGGCTGAGCACATGTCCCACCTCAGGATGCTTTTTGAGCGGCTAAATGAGCATGGACTGATAATCAACCCGGCCAAATGCCAGTTTGGGCGGTCGACCATTGACTTCCTGGGGCACAGAGTCACTAAAGAGGGAGCGGTCCCTCTTCCCATGAAGGTGGAAGCGGTGATGAATTTTCCCCGGCCGCCCACGGTTAGGTCACTGCAGGAGTTTCTCGGAATGATCAACTTTTATCACCGCTTTATTCCCCAGGCGGCTCGGATTATGCGGCCGTTGTATGAGGCCCTTAGGGGTAAAGCGCCAAAACATGCGGTCGACTGGTCTGCTGAGAGAGACAAAGCTTTTCTGGATGCCAAGGCTGCCCTAGCCAACGCCACCATGCTGGCACATCCTTCCTTTAAGGCCCCAATCTCCATCACCACCGACGCCTCAGATTTTGCCGTGGGCGCAGTGTTTGAACAGTGGGTAGGCGGGGCTTGCCAGCCGCTCGCTTTTTTCAGCCGCCAGTTAAGCCCCAGCGAGCGGAGGTATAGCACCTTCGATCGGGAGCTCCTCGGCCTCTACCTTGCCATCCGCCATTTTCGTTTCCTGCTGGAGGCCCGCCAGTTCACGGCCTTCGTGGATCACAAGCCGCTGACGTTCGCCATGGCCAAGGTGTCTGAGCCATGGTCCGCCCGTCAACAGCGACAGCTCTCATATGTCTCAGAGTTCACTACTGACATTCAACATGTGGCAGGTAAAGCAAACCTTGTCGCAGACTGCCTCTCCCGGGCTGTAGTGGGCGCCATCCACTTGGGGCTGGATTACACCGGTATGGCGGCGGACCAGGCTACCGACCCTGAAGTGCAGGATTTCAGGTCAGCCACCTCAAGCCTGCGGTTAGAGGATGTGGTTTTTGACAGCGCTGGCACCACACTCCTGTGTGATGTCTCTATGGGACAGGCCCGCCCCATCGTTCCCACAGGATGGAGGCGGCGTGTTTATGACGCTGTTCACGGCCTCTCCCACCCGGGAAAGAAACCTACGCAGAGGCTAGTGTCCGCCAAGTTTGTCTGGCCTGGGCTTAGAAAAGATGTAAGAGACTGGGCTGACTCCTGTTTGGAGTGCCAGCGCGCTAAAGTGTACCGTCACACCAAGGCCCCCTTGCAGCACTTCCCTGTACCTGAAAGGAGGTTCGACCACGTGAACGTTGACCTAGTGGGCCCCCTGCCCCCCTCACACGGCTTCAGTTACCTCTTTACTATGGTGGACAGGACTACCCGTTGGCCAGAGGCAGTTCCACTGTCAGGCACGACGTCCGCCGAGGTGGCCAGAGCCTTTATTGGAACCTGGGTCGCCCGGTTTGGCACTCCAGCCGACCTCTCTTCAGACCGGGGCCCACAGTTCACGTCCGAGCTCTGGAACACGGTCGCCAAGAGCCTGGGCGTGAAGCTACACCGGACTACGTCATACCACCCGCAGGCCAATGGGTTATGCGAGCGCTTTCACCGCTCAATGAAAGCAGCACTTCGGGCCAGCCTTACTGACAGCGGCTGGGTCGACCGGCTCCCGTGGGTCATGCTTGGTCTCAGGACGGCCCCCAAGGAAGACCTTCAGACCTCCTCGGCTGAGCTGGTTTACGGTCAGCCTCTGCGGGTGCCAGGGGATTTCATCCCTAACATTACTGCCCCCTGGTGTGCAGCCCAGCAGCGGACAGCACTTCTGGAGAAGGCTAAGGTATTCACGCCGGTCCCCACCTCACAGCACGGCCTTCCCCGGTCGCACGTCCCTACAAGTCTGCAGTCAGCGGAATATGTTTTCATCCGTCACGATGCCCACCGGGACCCCTTGAAACCTCCATACGACGGTCCGTTCCGTGTCCAGGAGGCTGGAGACAAGTACTTTGTGGTGGACATGGGCGGGAAGCTGGAACACATTTCCATAGACCGCCTTAAACCGGCTCATGTGGACTTGGGCAAACCTGTTGGACTGGCCCAGCCCCCACGGCGGGGACGACCCCCTACCTTGCCCAGTCTTCCGAGTAAGGCCCACGAGACCCCCTCGCCACCTATCCTGTGCCCGAGTGGCCGTAGGGCCCTTAAGGTTTTCCCTACAGCGGTGCCGGCCGCTACAGGGGTCAGGCGGAGCCGTTATGGCAGGGTTCTCCGCCCTCCTGTTCATTGACTTCTTTTGTTATGATGAATTCTGGGGGGACGTATGTAGTGGGTGCTATGGACATAATTCACCATTAGATTGTTTTGATGTATTGATGGGGCACTGTCACTTTAAGGAGGTTGGTTGGGGGTTGGGCTTAGAGAAGACGCGCTGGTGGAATGTCATTCATAAAATGTTTTTTGGTGACGCGGAGCTGTCAGAGTTTAGCACGGCATAGATCTGACAGCTGTCACTTGTGCTAAGAAGATAATAAATGACACACTACTTACTTGGTGTGGTTGCAAGATAGAAATTGTGCGTCTCTCCTTTCCGACGATTTCTACAGTGGCATGTTTTTAATGCCTGTTAGTTGCAGGTTTTACAGCTATGATCAAGGTTCTCTACCGTAGTATCGAGTGTTTATTGAAAGTCAATGGTGGTTTGAGAGCTCCATTTATTGTGAAAAGGGGCATCAGCCAGGGCTGTTCTCTGTTGTCAGGAACGTTGTACACAATTGCCTTTGAACCCCTGTCACATCATATCTGTCCTCAGCTCACAAGTTTGAGTCTTATAAGTGGGGGTCAGGCAGCAGGCATATCTGGGCAGCGGGCCAACTACTGGAGACATTCTGGAGGGTGTTAACCGGGGAGGATAGATCACTTTTTACAGACTGGTTTCGAGCCCACTGTTTCAAATCACAGTAGTGTTAGGCTGCGGTTAGACTGACTGATGTTTTCGTTTCGTTTTCAGATGAGTTTAGCTTTTCCAGGTCGCAACGTAGCGGTAGGCGAGTCACACATTCGTTTTGCAATCTGAGAACTTTCGTTTTGTCACCTGAGCACAGTGATGTAGTACACTGCCAAAGCAGTAGGTGGCAGTAGGTGGCGAACATGAAGGCAATTTTCAAACAATCAGAACTTGAATGTGCCAATACACTTCGTGCAAAGAAATGTCAACACGCCGCCATCTTTAAATGCCTCGGCTATTTAGCCAATGCAGCACTTATTTTTCAGCAAAGTGTAATAAAAGTGCAATATAAACAAAACGGATACATTCACTGTGTGTTCTGCCTCTCATTTGTTGATGAAACAAAACTATCATCAACACAATTGACCACCAAGAGCGGAGTTTAATCTCATCTGCGCTGATTTTGTTAGCTTACATGCTAACGCGATAGGAATATGCCATTATAACAGTATAGCATTGTGGCTAGAAGCTAACGTTAGCCAGCCAGCACCAAACTGATGATATCGGGAGCTATCAGTAGCTAGATAACATTAGAGACAACGCCTTGTGTATTAAACAAAGGTGAATAGATGACTGGGCCATTTTGTTTAATGCTTGTTATGTTGAAATATGAGCTCTGAGCTAACAGGGTCTGGTAGCTACGGTAGGTAGCTAACGTTAGCCAGCTGCTCATGCAATCGTTAATGCTAACAGAATTAATGGATGTAAACTTTATTTAACATATCGTAGAATGGGTACAATACAATACGGCTCAATACAAAGAATTGTTAAGGGAATGCAGACTGTTGTAGCTTGGACTGGGGTCCTTATAACAATAACTTGACAACACATGGTAGCTGCAGCTATAGCTCTGTTGTCACCGGACGTTGGTGAGGGCGTGCATGTGTCGGTATCTACTGCGCATGGGCGTTGAGCAACAACGGCTCCGCGCAGATTACACGACACGTTGTCGGCGAGTTTTGCCGAGGAAAACACCTTTTCAGCGTTCCCGCTAGGGCAACGCGTTTTCCCGCCAAAATGTAATTTCTATCTAATAGGGACAGCAAACATATTCAAAACGTATTCAAACGAAAACAAAAACAGTGTGTGTAACAAGGGCCTTAGAGTAGTGTTACAAGCAAACACGTTGAATCCTAAGATGAGACACTCCTTTGGCTACAGTTGAAACATTCCCAAAGTCTGCCAGCAGTGCACAGCGGGGGGTGAGTCTGTACTCAGTGGGGGGAAAGGTGTGGTACAAGGCTAAGGCGCCGGTTACACCTTAGTTTCGTTTTCGTTTCATTGTCAGATGAGTTTTCGCCGCAACGTAGCAGGACACAGTCACACTTTCGTTTTTGTCACCTGAGCACAGTGATGTAGTACACTGCCAAAGCAGTAGGTGGCAGTAGGTGGCGAACATGAAGGCAATTTCAACCAATCAGAACTTGAATGTGCCAATACACTTACTGCAAAGAATATGTCAACAAGGCGGGCGCCTATGGGCGCCACCATCTTTTGCCTATTTACCCAATGCAGCAATTATTTTTCAGCAAAGTCTAATAAAAGTGCAATAAATAAAACGGATACATTCACTGTGTGTTCTGCCTGTCATTTGTTGATGAAACAAAACTAACATCAACACAAGTGACCACCAAGAGCGGATAGTTTAGTCTAAAAAAAGATCGGTAGCTACATTGTTAGCTGCATGCTAACGTCAATGGAAAATGCCATTATAACAGTATAGCATTGTGGCTAGAAGCTAACGTTAGCTCACGCTAGTTAGCCAGCACCAAACTGATGATATCGGGAGCTATCAGTAGTTAGATAACATTAGAGACAACGCTGTGTGTATTAAACAAAGGTGAATAGATGACTGGGCCATTTTGTTTAATGCTTGTTAAGTTGAAAGAGGAGCTTTGAGCTAACAGGGTCTGATAGCTAACGCTAGCTCATGTTAGCCAACCAATCGGTAATGCTAGCAGAATGAATGGATGTAAACTTTATTTAACATATTGCATATGGGTACAATACAATACGGCTCAATACAAACAATTGTTAAGGGAATGCAGACTGTTGTAGCTTGGACTGGGGTCCTTATAACAATAACTTGACAACACATGGTAGCTGCAGCTATTTGGGACAGCTCTGCTGTCACCGGAAGGGCACGCAGATGGTACTGTATCTACTGCGCATGGGCGTTTTTGCAACAACGGCTCCGTGAAGGCTACACGACTGTTGTCGGCGAGTTTTGGCGCTGCTCAAAAACGGAAAACACAATTTAGCGTTTCAGTAGGGGCCACAATGTATCCGCCAAAAAACGCCAAAAAACGCATTTCTGTGTAAAAGGGACAGCAAACGTATTCAAAAACGTATAAAAACGAGCACAAAAACACTGTGTGTAACAAGCACCTAAGGTGGGGTTAAACAGAGGGAAACTGCTTAAGCTCTATTGAGGGTTTCCTTGAGGTTGGGGCCGGGGTTAGGCCTGCATGGAGACTGTACAAACTATTGATTCAACGGTTTGAAAATTTCATATCACAATTATAGTGAATTTATAGAAACATTTATTTTGCACATGACCTCACACGTCTAAAAACTATCAACAGTTTAGTTGTTCAGTGATGCCACAGATTACTTGTAAAAGTAATCTGATTACTGATTACTGATTACTCCTTTAAAAAGTAATCTAAGTTACTTTACTGATTACTTGATTATCAGAGTAACTTAGTTACTTTGAAAGTAACTAGGTTACGAAGTCGTCGTCGTTCCCCCAACAGTTTTTTTTAAACGCTTTATTGAAAGTGCATAAATTGTTTTTAACTTGTTTCTCTGCACATAACGTAAATTGTTAAACTAGTGCTTCAGCTTCTGTAGTTCTGTACCATCAAGTATGGTAAAGCAACAGTCTATGATGCTCACAGCATTAGAGCAGCCAGCCAGTGGTTTTACAAAACCAGTGTATCACATCTAACAAATGCAGGCTGAACTATTCAATTATATCAACTGTAACTATTAAATTGTTTTTATAAATGTCTCTCTATAAACATACAAGCAGTCTCTCTTTAACATGTAAATTAACTGTAAATCTGGCAAATAAGAGCTTTTGCTCTGCCACCATCAAATATACATTAATCAAAAGGGAAAGAAACAATCTCTCTCTTTTGCTGTTTGGCTGGCCTCCGAGTCCTCCTGTACCTAGTCGAAGCGTCGGCTAGTGTTGTGATTCCAGATGCTTTCAATGCAATTGGATGTGCTGTTTTTAGCGGTAGACAGTATTTTGTTTCCTCCGCATATGAATGTTTTTTTCACCCGGCTTAGTAGTGACTGAGGCTACGTTTAGACGAGCGTTTTGGGGTGGAATTCTCCGTGCAGACGATGCTGTAACGACGGAGCCCTGCTGTCACACGATTGGCGCATATGTCACATGACGTGCTGTGAAGACCCGCCCTACTCTGCCTCTGATTCGCAGACTGTGGATGGGGAATGTGATTGGACCAAAGCAGAGTCACTCACAGACAGAGGGTCCAGTCACGCCGCGGGACACATTGTGTATTTAACCCTTTCACTGCCACACGACGTCACTCCCAAATAAGAAAAACAGCTCAAAATGTATTTTTGACTGTCGAAAACGAAATAAAATACTGCATTCCGCCTGCATTATGAATTTATGATGAGATAGTAACGAAATAGTAACGCACAGCCACTTGGACAAGTAACTGCAATCAGATTACTGGCTTTTAAAGATTAACGCGTTAGATTACTATTTTCGGGGAAAAGTAATCAGATTACAATAACGCGTTACTTAGTAACGCGTTACTGGCATCACTGGTTGTCATTTAGTTGTTTGATTAAAGTAAATACATTTGTTTGAATATTTCCACCAGTGATGTCATCGTTGACATTGGATATTTGTGTTGTGTTAATTACAGCTAAATGAAATGATAAGGTATTGCTACATCTACATCATTTTGTGGAGTTTATGTGTGAGATTATGTGCAAAACAAGTCAGCATTGTTTTTTAGTGAAGTGCCCATGCTGTTGTTCTAGTTGCATTGTATGCATTGTGGAGACTTAACTTTCAGTAAAAGTTAAACAGTTTAGGAAATGAAACACTGTTTGTTGTTTCCACTAAGCCACTTATACAAGGAGATTTTAATGGTCATGTCAAAAAAAAAATCCTGGGAGGGAGTTTTGCTAAAATATTCCCTTTATACACATCCTGGAAGGAATGTGTTTTTAACAGATGTCTGCGACACAAAGAAAAACCAGAAATCATGGCAGTGTTTCTTAATTAACCACCATACCATGCATTCATTAAATTGTCCTTCTTTCTAACATTAAAAAACAATTACAATGCCAGACATGCCAAACAAATGCATATGGGCATGCTAATTATCTCCTAGAAAACAGGGAATGGCTTTAAGCTCTTTGCAGCATATAATTGGAATATTATGCATTAGCCTGCCAATGTTTGCAATGTAACAACATACATTTCCCCGATGGAACTTTAAATTGATGAATTTAAAGTTTTCCCCTAAATGTCCCCAAGGATCAATAAAGGAATATTTTATCGTATCTTGTCTTATGAACCATCTTATCCGTTGCTGCTTCTTTAACACTTTAAACTGCCGAAAACGCCGGAACTCGTCATTCCCCGCCATGCTCAAGTTGCCGAGGACGCCGTAACTCTCTTTGATATCAATATTTCAAAAATCTGTGATCGAAATCATATTTCCGTTCCGGAGCCTTGACACACAGTGCTGATCTCCTCTCAACCCTCTAGCGGTTCAAGAGCGCCATCTGGTGGCCGATCGGCAGATCGAAACCGGATATCAACCTTTGAACCGGCAGGACTCACTCCATATGGGGTCCGGGCACTCGCTAATGTTAGAGAGACTCTGTCTTCACACAGTGAACATCGATCGGTGGAAATAACTCGAAAAAACAACATGATTTGGACGTATATACTATTATACAACCTGGAAATAGATCGGGCATTTCAACATCCCATAATCAAAAACTGTCTACTCCACGCTGATCGCCCAACGGCCCGAGGAGACTGGGGTGAGTTTTAGCGTGTAGTATTACCGTGTTCGATATAAACTGCTATGATGAACATATGACCCACATTAGATGAATGGTATAACGTTGCCCACGGAATTATAAACACCCCCTCGCCCATCCGGTCAACATCAGATGATGTGTAGTAAATTCTAGAAGTACATCCAGTTGAAATTTTTGATCTCGCACAGATTCCTACCAAACTGTATTTGATCATCAATATAATGCATTTGGGGCTATAAATCACGTTCTGGAGAAAGCTGCAGAAAGAGATGAAAACATACTTATACTTTAGACCATATTTTAGTATGAATATGTGAATGAAAAAGTTTAACGTTGCTACACCATGAACAATACATATAGGACATTGAATGGGCCCTAATAATGGCAATCTAGCAATATAATTTAAAAAGTTATAGCCCTGCAAAGAAGGGGAACTTCTCCATGTTAAATAGAGCTGGCAAGGGATGGTATATCATGAATTTAACCTTGGGCAATCAAAGTGTTAATATACTGTTGTGTCAGATGCATCTTCAGAGAAACAGTGTGAGAAACCTCTTGGTTTGTATTGTTCTATGTCGTATAAGCTCTCGCTCAGCGTCTATTGCACATAGCTCACTCTCGTGCATGTGCACTGAATAAAAACTCACAAAATGTACCTTTACATACCAACATCCGTCTGGCCACACCCCCTGCCACCTATATAAGCAGGGGTGTGGCCACACACTCACCTCCTTCTTCACTTTCACCACAAGAGAGTGCCTGTATACCAATCACTTGACGAGGTTATTAGCTGAAGAAAGTTGAGTAAAGCGTTCACATTATTTCTTGCTTTTTTCTTTCTCTCATACAATTCAAAAGAAAAAGGCTAAGTTATAATGTTTACCTCGGGGGGTCACGCTAGCAACGTCGCCCTTCACCAGCGATTCTTCGTTGCCTCCTCTGCCGTACGTCTTGGGGCGGGTTTGACACCGGTGTCGTGGGCGGCGTCCGCGCCCGGTAGGCGTCCAGTGGGTAGCTTGCCTCTCCAAGGAGCTGGTGCACCAGCGTCGTCTCCTGTGAGATGGCCTGGGCCCTCATTCATCAACGTGTCTTACGCACAGATATGTGCTTAACCTGTGCGTACGACCATTTCTAAGCAAAGAGTGGGATTCATCAATTTCAACTTGAACTTCACTTCGTGCTTATGTGTACGCACAGCTCGGAGCACACTTAGCTGACGCCCAGTGGTAGAATATATTATTACAACAAGGAAATGAGCTTCTGTGCATTAGTTTCAACACTGGCATGTTCTGTATGAACCGTAATTCATTATAGTTAATTGTAAAATAGCAACAGTAGTGTAATTATGGTCAAAACCCTATAAATAGCATTTGGAATAATAGATCTTTCTCTCAGAATGAATGCAGCATGGTTTATATAGCGTTATCGGAATATACGGGGTGTACTGACTGACTGCGCTCCGCGTAGCTCAACTCGTTATTATTTTGCGCACAGACCGCAGAAACACGGGAACGTTTTGATTATATTTAAAAGGCTTTACGTTAAACGAAACAAGTGGAATTTCGAAGCTGTAAGCAGAATACAAGTCATATGAACACCCACGATATAGTGTTCTTCCCCCTTTTTACTGTATAAGAAAGAATAAAAAACGCATTGCAATGACACCAGATAGTGGACAGACTATGTATATGATAGGATTCAAGTTCGCGTTTTTGTTGATCATAGGCATGCTGTCAGAGTATGATATCATAATCAAACATTCTAGAACATTTGTCGTCACAGATCATGTCCTAATAGAACATAGGCTATGGCATGGTCCATCGTGATATTGTGTAGACTGTTATTACTGTACCGGTACCACCCATTGTGACAACAGCCTTGTGAGTCCCGCACACAAACATGATGGAATTCAAGTTCATGTATTGAAAGGCAGGCTACATCATACATGCAGTGAGATTCATTGTTCTTGTATATGCTCTCGAATTATTGTTTATATAGGCTACCCAATACTGACATCAAAATAGATTGTAGTATGCCTCTAGAAATCATATGCAGCAGGTAGAAAATTGACGGAAAATCCATCGCGATTTGGAATAAAATTGAGGAGAACTTTAATCCCTGGGTATTAATCAAACAACACGGGAAAAGGCAGTCATATTCCAGCACGGTCTTTATTAGTGTTTGCGCTGCCCAGGCAGCAATGGTTAATAGATATCATATCCGACATCACCGTTCTCATAACACGCTTCCCTCGGCTTAGTCCATTTTTCCACATTTCATGGGGGTATTCCATTACCGTATATGGTTAATCGGGGCGGTTCTGGTATGCAAATACTTAAAACAGTGCACGAGCTCAAACGTAGGATCAAAGTCATATTTATCAAGACAGGTGTGCGTAGAACCTGTGTACGCACGTGTGATGAATCCCGTTCTTTTTGTGCGTGCACTGATTCTAAATTCTGTGCTTACGTGTGGAAATAGAACATATTCTACGCCACGTTGATGAATGAGGGCCCTGGTTCCGGCTCTGGTTCCTTTGCCGCCGGAGAGTCGTCTGCCGTTGGGCGGCCGGCTCCTCTCGTGGCGGAGGATTTGAGACGCAAGCTTTTTTCGTCTGCTCGCTCTCGTCGTAGGATGGCAGCTTGCAGACGCGAACGGCCTGGTTTAGGGGAGTTGCTGGAGCCGGATAATAATGCGTCTGTTTCTCCGTGGCCGATGGAAACAGAGGATTACATGGTAGAGGCAGATGGGTTGTTGTTCGACACCCCGGTGGAGTCGTTCAGGTTGAACTGGCAGGGTCCCTCGTATTCTGGTGTTGGGTTAGAACCTCCGACTCAGCGACGAGATGCCCTACTATCAGCCACATCGGAATGTGGCTCTGCAATGGTCAGTAGTCTGTCGTATGTGAGGGCTCGGTGGGGGAAAGTATGCAGGGGGAACTGCATGCTTTGTTCCCCGAGCTCATGGCGGCGGCAGTCGCAAACGGCGTGCCGCTGCCGCAGCCACTGCCTGCTCCTGTCCCTGATGATCTCATAGGTCATTTATGGCAACTTCGTCTTGTGAGGGAGACAGGCGTTGTCTACCCATTCTTCCCCTCAATGGAGGCCTACGTCCGTCAGGGACAGGTGGTCTCCCACATCACGGGCCTCACTCCCGCCTACGTGCGAGTCACGAGGGTGGTGGGTCTGGTAGAGAGTATGACGGAGGGGGTGCCTCGGCTTGATAGGCCGATGGCGGCTCTCCTTTGTCCTGAGGTGGTGTGGGAGCCTTTGCGGAAGCCGGTTCCCCACAGGAAATTGGCGAGGCGGTTGGCCAACTGGAGCGACCAGTCGTTCATCGCCGCGACTCAATCCCTAGCTGCCACGTCTAACATTGCGCAGCTAGCGAGGTTTATGTCCGGGATAATGACGGGCGGTACGGAGCTGACCGAATTACAACATGATCAGCTCGCCCAGGCGGCCGAAGCCATCCTGCATCTGGTCCAGCTGCAGGCCGCCGCCGCTGGGAAGGTACGCGCCCTGGCCACTCTAGCTCAGCGCCACCTTTGGCTGGAGCAGGCGTCTGTGCCGGAAAATAAGAGGTTTCTACTACTGACGGCACCCCTCTCCGATGTTGGGCTCTTCGGGTCCGCGTTGCAGCTCATGACTACAACCTGCAGGGAAATGCAGGAGGAGCGGTCCGTGCTCCAGCCTCATTTCCCCCCGCCCCGATGTCGCAGGTGGAGTCAGGCGGAAGGCTCGTCGTCGGGGATCCGCGGCCGAAGCCGCCGTCGCTACCACCGCCACTGCTGGCCCTTCGGCGAAGAAGGCCAGGAGGAGAGAGGGCGCCTCGACCACTGCAGCTGGCCCATCCACGCTCGGAGGTGACGGTAGGGATCGTCGAGACCAGGCACCAATCCTTTACCGTCCCTTCGGGGCTCCCCGGGGTGGCAAACCCCGAGCGGCTTGTGGCAGGCGTCGCTAGAAGAAGTGACTTTTCCCCCTATTGTTTCCCCTGTTTCCCTTCCCCGGCCCACGTATGATTTTGTTCAAATAAAAGTCCCTCCTAGGAGGGACTGTATTTTGTTACAAACTGTGTGTTTATTCACTACATATGATGGGGATACGATGTGTGAACCTTCGCTAGTGTGGTTTGATAGGAGGGCTAGACTTTTAGTCTTTGTTTGGTCACTACATTACATGTGTGCTTAGCAAGGCCTGTGGCTGACACTCGGTCGAAAGGGTTTTTTCTTCCTCGACCTGAAGACTTATGTTCTTCATATAAAGGTAGAGGTTAGTTGTGTGTTCTGTTGCTTAAACGGTGATATTGAGCCACAACACTGTTGTGTTGGTCTGCAGTAGTGCTTGTGTGTGTAATGGTACCACAGTCTTTTAGACCGCTCTCTCTCTCTATCAAATCTTCTGTGTTCTTGCAACATAAAACACGGGTGTCGTGTTCACATATAAATCTTGGCCTTGTTATAAACCCTGTTCACAGACTTGTCTGTGGCTAGCGTGCATTGGGCTAGCTTATCCTTGGATATTCGCTGTTCGTTAGCATGCTGGCTACTTAAGGTATCATATGGCTATTGTTGTTGTCGTATTCGAGGGTTGGGCTTGCGAGGGGGTTACCCTCTTTTCATTCGGTCCGGCCAAGCTGTTAGGTCAGCTCGGCACAGGGGGGGGGGGGTTCTCTGACTCCGCACCTAACACGGGCAGTTGAGTCATGGGATTCCCCCCGTCATAGAATACGTCACTGGGCACATTTCTATTGGACGATGGCTTCCGTGAGTTTTTTACAGACCCATGTGTGGTTCTCTGTTATTGTCAATTTGTCGGGGCAGAGCGTAGGAACTTGGTGTTCTGCTACGTTCGATATATGTGTAACTTGAGTCTGTTGATCACATGGCTCAATGTTACCTTGACTTTTCAATTTATGGCTCACGTGGGAAGTCTCTCTGAGGATTCCCGTCTCCCTCTTGTGGAGATGTTGGCGGGGTGTAAAAATGAAAAGATTTTTTTCCTCAGCCGCGTCACATGGGATCCATGTCAGTCTGTGTTTTCTCTCTTTTTTGAATAAAGAGCAGAGGAAATGAAGCACGACGGCTTCTTGTCGTTCTCCCAGGCGGCTTGGAGGAACAATGTCTGGTGTCTTGTAGACTATCCATTGATGTGTTTGGGTCTCGACGTGTACATAGTGCTGGCCCTGGGTGTTTCTGATAGGAATCACGCATGAGGCTTGCACGCCTTGGTTGCGCATTATTAAAACAGCGTTTTTATGGGGCAACTGGGATGGAGTTTGTCTCTTCCGAGAGCCAGTTTACTAGGTTTGTCTCGACAAATTCTTGTTCATATCTGGGGGATGTTAACGGAATAGATCAAAGCATAGGTAGCCCCTCTCACGCCCTTGGGGTGGGCCACTGAGCGCGGTACGTATGGGACCGTCTGGGTGGCGCCTTCTATAATGTTTTAGATCGACACGCGTACCTACCCCCCCCTCCTAGAGTTGGAGATGTCGGTGTGATTAGGGCACGGGACTGGTTCTGGTCACGCTGGTCCAGGTCAGTTAACCCGTTGTCCGCCGGGGATGCAGATCTTCTGTTCTGGTACCCTGAGGGACTTGTGCTTTTTTCAGGGGGAAAAATGCCGGGTCGGCCCGGGTGTCACAGGGTTAGGCGTTATGGAGATGTTCGTGGTTGTACTACGTTTACCCCTCACTATCGCTTGGTACATGTTGTGTTGTACCTTGCGCTGTGCTAAAGGGGCCTGGTTTTTTTCTCCATTCTTTTCGCCCCTCTCTTCTCCCGCTTACGCATGGCTGAGAGGGGGCTGTTGAGGTGTTTTTTATAGAACTCCTCTGGCATCCCTGTGTACGTCCCGGTCCGCCGGGCCCAGTCCGAAGTTGTTTTCGTCGACCTGTAGGCCTGGGATAACCCCTTTTTGAAAACTAAAACGCTTGTACTGCGGTATAGCCAGTGTATGTGTGTGTGTGTTTTGGAGTTTTTTCCTGAGGGGTTATAGGAACGACCGCCGAATGTTGAATCAAGAGGGTGGTTGATTCCCTGGTGTGTTGGAACGGAGTCAACTCCCGGGTTACCCGTTTGAGTGTGCCCCTGCACGTTCATGACGTCTGCCAATCGTGTCAGCCTTCTCTGCCTTGGCCCCTCTAGAGCGTCAGGGATTTTTGGTGGAGGCTTTGACATGGTGCTCAACAATGCCAGCTTCCGCCCCTTCCACCGGGGTGCTGTTTTCAGTTGACCCCTTTGGCGCCTGTCTCGTCCGCAGTGCTCCAGGCTCGGATCAAGTGCCTGCTGCCTGGATTGAGGGATCGGCCTCTTCTGGAGGTCGTCTCCCCGGTGCGCTGCCTGCTCCCGCTGTAGTGTAGCCTCTTGAGTGCTTCAAGTTACGGCCATGCTGACTGCCTGAGTATGCCAGGGTCAGTGAGCCAGGCGGCGTGCTAGTGGGGGGAAGGGCCTGCTCTTGGATGGGCCCTGTCCGAATACGCTGACGATGTGGGGGGCGGTGTCACTAGTGACCGCCTGGTGAGGTCTTGATGCTGTGGCGTCATTGGCCTCTCCGGGCCCCCTTTTTCCGGGGGGATCCCTTCTGGGTCTGGGTCTTCCTTCGCGCTCCGCTGCTACGGCCTTGCCACAGGGTTGAGCTTTGCTCTTGACCCCGTGATTTTGGGGGCGGTAACGTGGTTTGTTCCTTCCGTTCGTTCCCTGGTGGCATGCGGGTTGTGCGTGTGCGTAGTCGTGGGGTCAAGCCACGGTCTGCTCACCCTGTGCGTTGAGTTGCTCGAGTTCCTCTTTGCACGGTCGGATCCGTCTCCCTCCCGTCCTCCAATAGGGAGGGTATCCCTCCATTAGGGAGGGTCGGGGGGCTCGGTCCTCCCCGGTTCTGATGGTTGTGGGGGGGCCTCAGTGGGGTACATTTGTTGAGCATCATCTCCCGCTCAGCTCCTGTTGTGCAATAGACGCTGAGCGAGAGCTTATAACAGTAGGTTATGAATATAACTGTGTATAGTAGTAGAGTATAGTGACTAGACGCCACTGCGGCCCTTGATCTTGCCTTGTGGTGAAAGATTGAGAAGGAGGTGAGTGTGTGGCCAGACGGATGTTGGTATGTAAAGGTACATTTTGTGAGTTTTTATTCAGTGCACATGCACGAGAGTGAGATATGTGCAATAGACGCTGAGCGTCACTATATTCATAGAACACGGTTATATTCATAACCTACTGTTATGGAAAATGTTAAAGGACAATATAGTTGAGCCGTTGTCGTTATTAAAAATAAATTAAAGATCAGTTTACAATCAGAGACAACATGTGTTCACACACAAGAGTCTGACCAGCAAAGTGACAAAGAGCTCTGGTCAGACGTACATTAAATACACAGTAATAGATGTAACATTAGAACAGATATGACTGAAAGTATCAAATGGCCCAGTTAGGAGCATCAACCTTGGCTAGGCGGTGATGTTCACCATGTTCCTAACTGGAATGTTAAACAACCTTAAAAGATTAGGTCAAAAGTCATCCTCTCTCTGGAGAACACGTATGTGGTGTTAGGGTCTCCAGCGAAGTTTCACCATTTTGAAAATTCTGAAGGTATCTGCAGAAAAAAGGTATGACTGTGGTGTTAGGGTCATTCTTGACCCTGGCAAGGTAAAACTATACTATACAAATACTAAATATAAATAAATTAAATAATAATGAATATACTAAACTTTTGTTCAGTAGTTATATTCTAATATTGTCAGAAAACATTATTATCTATGGGTTTCACATTTAGTATATTATGATTGAACAAATTTTCATCTTAAAAATAAGGGACATGATGTGTCTCGGGGGCCATAAAATCAAATTACAATGGGATTATATGGTTATGAATGCATATAATGTTAGTTAGGATGTAGTATTAACTATATTGAGTGATACTCCTTTCTTTTTAGTGGTCAGGACTGAGTTAGACCCCGGGTCAACATTGACCCGCTAGCAACGGTCAGTGGTGCCAATTCCTAACACAACATGAGGGTTAAAGGAACAGTCAATGTATGATATTTCAACACAGATCTATAATGACATGATGATATTTTCTACGACACTCCCCTCTTTGATTATAAATCATTATCACTTCATAACAACAAAAAATATTATCATTATTTTAACCTCTAACCGCTGTCTGAAATATTAACGCTAAAGAATGCCAAAACAAGAATTTAAGCTATAATTCAACATGCAGAATACGGGTAGACCACTGTCTCTAATATCAAACTGCAAAAACATAACTTTATTGATCAGAATAAGAAAAACTAAAAAACAATCTTTATTACATCAACCAACCCCCAGAGGGAGACATTAGTCCACACATAAATGTGGTCGGGAACACAGTGTGTGAGGATTCTGTGAGGATTGGCCCATTCCCTGCCACACGCTTCTTCAAGGTACTGTGATGATTGGTCCATTCCCCGCCACACGCTTCAGGAGCAATTACCAATTTCCATCACGCACCTGTTGTAGTTTGTAATTAGCGCTCCAGAGGCTTCATATACTCGGGCCTTCTATCAATCGTTGTCGGGTTGTTTTGGATTACTACTGCTATTGCCTGTTCCCCCCCGTTGTTGTGCCTCGTCTACTTCTTCTCCAGGACGTCTTTGGAAGTCGCCGCTGGTGTACATCTCGATCATCCGTTGGAGCTGTGCCTCGTTGCCCGCTTTACGCGTTTGCGCTTTGGTGAGTTTTTGGAGACAAACCTTTTGGATTATCTGTTTTTTGTGTGTTAGGATTAACACTGAAGAAGTACCGTTTTTGTTTTGTACTGGACTCAGCTAATTCGTGTGTTAGGATAACACTGAAGAAATACCGTTTTTGTTTTGTACTGGACTCAGCTAATTTGTGTGTTAGGATAACACTGAAGAAGTACCGTTTTTGTTTTGTACTGGACTCAGCTAACTTGTGTGTTGGTACACCGAAGATCAAGTCACTTGTGATTTATACTGGACTCAGCTAAGGAGGACTGAACTGCACTGCCTCTGTGTATAGTTGGATTGATTATTGACCACTCTCTCTCTCTCTCCGTTTCCTCCCCAAGTTGGATCCGGGAGTATCTGCAGAGCCGCAGAGGTAGTGGCGCCTACGCCGATTCCCCACCTCTAAACCGGGAAGATCTGCAGAGCCGCAGACAACTCTGCCGAAAGCATTCTCCTTTTTGTTAATTCTGATTTGTTATTTGGCTCATTTTTTATTCTGTAATAAATACGCCCTAGTGTTTGGCTAACTCTGAACTACCTGTCTGTGCCGTGCTGTTGGGGTCGGTTTCAAACCATAACACAGTGTCCAGGCTCTGGGCGGTCAAGGGTGCAGAATACAGATTTCTCCAATCACCAGGCTGGAAAGAATCACAACAAAACCCAGGAGAGTATCTCGCAGAACAATAACAAAAAGCTCAAGGCTGCTACACTCCCTCAGAGCAGAGAGATAACAAAAACTTGACTACACAGTTTATCTGCTATGAGACAGTGTTTGGAATCAGATTGGAACGGAGTGTTCCCTTGCAAACGACAGGTGAGAGAATTTTCTTTTTTTTAATTACCTACTATACCTTTAAGAATTTTTAAGGTTTGCTTAACAATTAGACTGTATCAGGATTCACATCTCAATAGTACATGGACGTTTCCTGGTTGAACCAAATTGAGTTTGAACGACTACACATTAATAAATGTTACAAAGAATGAAACAAAATCTCACCCATAGACCAACACAAAACAAAAACATTCCAACAACCTCAATACAATTTGCAAAAACATCTATTTCTGAACAAAGTTCAGTACCTAATATTTTTTAGATTAATACTGTAATGTTGTAGTGTGTGGTTCAAACTTGCCTATTGACCATTTTTGTAGAATCTCAAAGTGGCATAGGGTCTCTCTCTCCTCTTCCCTCCGACCCAACCCCCCCCCCCCCCCCCCCCCCCCCCGCCTGCAGTCCATGGCCCCATCTGCCGTGGCTTGGTTCTGATGAAAAGGCTGTCTTTCCCTCTGACGCAAGGAGCGGTCTGGTGAACAGTGATGCCACAGATTACTTGTAAAAGTAATCTGATTACTGATTACTGATTACTCCTTTAAAATGTAATCTAAGTTACTTTACTGATTACTTGATTATCAGAGTAACTTAGTTACTTTGAAAGTAACTAGGTTACGAAGTTGTCGTCGTTCCCCCAACAGTTTTTTTTTAAACGATTTATTGAAAGTGCATAAATTGTTTTTAACTTGTTTCTCTGCACATAATGTAAATTGTTAAACTAGTGCTTCAGCTTCTGTACCATCAAGTATGGTAAAGCAACAGTCTATGATGCTCACAGCATTAGAGCAGCCAGCCAGTGGTTTTACAAAACCAGTGTATCACATCTAACAAATGCAGGCTGAACTATTCAATTATATCAACTGTAACTATTAAATTGTTTTTATAAATGTCTCTCTATAAACATACAATCAGTCTCTCTTTAACATGTAAATTAACTGTAAATCTGGCAAATAAGAGCTTTTGCTCTGCCACCATCAAATATACATTAATCAAAAGGGAAAGAAACTATCTCTCTCTTTTGCTGTTGGACATCCGAGTCCTCCTGTACCTAGTCGAAGCGTCGGCTAGTGTTGTGATTCCAGATGCTTTCAAAGCAATTGGATGTGCTGTTTTTAGCGGTAGACAGTATTTTGTTTCCTCCGCATATGAATGTTTTTTTCACCCGGCTTAGCTGACACAAACGTGAAGTAGTGATTGAGGCTACGTTTAGACAGGCGTTTTGGGATGGAAGTCTGAACAGAAACCGCAATCACTTTTAATTTTGCGTTTAGACAAGCGTTTTGGGGTGGAATTCTAACGACGGAGCCCTGCTGTCACACGATTGGCGCATATGTCACATGAGGTGCTGTGAAGACCCGCCCTACTCTGCCTCTGATTCGCAGACTGTGGATGGGGAATGTGATTGGACCAAAGCAGAGTCACTCACAGACAGAGGGTCCAGTCACGCCGCGGGACACATTATTGTGTAACCCTTTCACTGCCACACGACGTCACTCCCAAATAAGAAAAACAGCTCAAAATGTATTTTTGACTGTCGAAAACGAAATAAAATACTGCATTCCGCCTGCATTATGAATTTATGATGAGATAGTAACGAAATAGTAACGCACAGCCACTTGGACAAGTAACTGCAATCAGATTACTGGCTTTTAAAGATTAACGCGTTAGATTACTATTTTCGGGGAAAAGTAATCAGATTACAATAACGCGTTACTTAGTAACGCGTTACTGGCATCACTGCTGGTGAATGGCTTAGACCTGCTGGCTTAGATCTTTATCTTCGGCTGATGCTCAAGGAGATTCGGTCAAAAGCCTGCTGGAAACTGTCTTAGTGTCTGATGGTCTTAGCTGCAGCTGCAGAGTGGAGCAAGCTGGTAGGAGGTCAGCTGGGCCAGCACATGCCTCCTGGTTCTGGAGCAGCAGTGGGCCTCAGCCTCCTCAGTGGTCAGCCAGGACAGCACATGCCTCCTGGTTCTGGAGCAGCAGTGGGCCTCAGCCTCCTCAGTGGTCAGCTGGGCCAGCACATGCCTCCTGGTTCTGGAGCGGCAGTGGGCCTCAGCCTCCTCAGTGGTCAGCCGGGCCAGCACATGCCTCCTGGTTCTGGAGCGGCAGTGGGCCTCAGCCTCCTCAGTGGTCAGCCGGGCCAGCACATGCCTCCTGGTTCTGGAGCAGCAGTGGGCCTCAGCCTCCTCAGTGGTCAGCCGGGCCAGCACATGCCTCCTGGTTCTGGAGCAGCAGTGGGCCTCAGCCTCCTCAGTGGTCAGCCGGGCCAGCACATGCCTCCTGGTTCTGGAGCAGCAGTGGGCCTCAGCCTCCTCAGTGGTCAGCTGTTGGCAGTGTCCTAGCTGCGTCCAGCATCTGCAGTTTCAGCTTCCCCTCTTCTCGGGCAGTGGCGGGCATTTGGACCAGCAGGAGACGGAAGAAGACATGATGATATTTTCTATGACAGTATATACACAGGGGTGTAAAGTACTTGAGTAATTGTACTTCATTACAATACTTAAGTACTGTTTTGGGGGATTTGTACTTTACTCAAGTATTATTAGGTTTGTATACTTGTACTTTTACTCAATTACATTTCAGAGAAAAAAAAACATACTTTTTACTCCTTACATTTAAAATGCAGACCTACAAAGTACAAAGTACAAATCTTGCAGGTCCAACAATTTTAATTAGTATATTTGTTTCTCTGGCCAAACTAACGTTAACGTTATTAATCCTGCGGCCACGCTTTATTTAAAAACAGCCAATCAAATCCCCATCAATGGAAAATTAACCCACCCATACCCATGCTGATTGGTCCTTGTGCAAGACTATAAAGCGTGGATCTTTGATTAAACACCTGCTATCATAAGAATAGACAGTCAGCTCGTTTTTTGTTTTACTTTTTAGTACTTAACTTAAGTACATTTCAAAGTAGAAACTGTTTTACTTTTACTCAAGTGTGTTTTTAGCCAGATACTCTGACTTTTACTTGAGTACGATTTTGAGACGGTACCCATACTTTCACTTAAGTATAATTTCTGGGTACTTAAATGTTTACACCCCAGTAGTACTGGTTGTCACTGGTTGGGTTGACTCAATGAGAGAGAGGGTACAGAGGAAAGTCTTTCAGGAACCAATCATGAAGTTTGTTTGCTACCTGGGAGCACCATCTGGGTGGAGCAGAGAGCTTGTGTATAACGAGAACAAAACACTCATTAATCAAACACTCTCAGCAGAGGTTCAGATAATCAACTGTGGGCCTGTGTGATGGAGCCCAGTGGGGTGGAGTCACTAGAAATAGACAAAGGAGTGCTTTATTCAGGACAGAGACTAACAGCAGAGGAAACTAGAGCTCCAAGAGTCATTAGACTTATAATGCAACTACAGCAGGAGCTGCTACTTTACTGTAAATGGCACAGGTTTGGAGGTCAGGACATTTTACCTTTCCATTCTTATGTGTGGTTTTAGATCTTAGAGAAATAGATATGTCAATACAGATATTTCATGGAAATGCAGTGTGTGGGGAAAAGGGTAGCCGTTGAAACCTACTCTGCAGATTGAAATGAACCATGTCTGCTGTACAGTATGAGGGGAACAGCTCACATCCATCTACACTACTGACTACTTCCATTGAATATCCTAGTTTTTATTGTGATTGTGTTAGGGTTCGGCTACATTGATCTGTTGTTTCTGTCCTTCTATGTCTGTTTTAAATACATTTCCAACGAGGAGTCCATCTCCACTAGACTTCAGAGAGGATGGATTTTTTAAGCTGACAGATATGTCACCATCTGTCAGCAAAGCTATTGTTTCTGCAAACGCCTGTTTACATTCGGTTCTAGGTCTGTTTTATCTCTTTCGTCTTGTGATGGATCACTGTAGCTGAGCCCCTTAGAATGTGAGGATGACAACACATCAGTGCTCACGTCAGAGAGAGAGAGAGAGAGAGAGAGAGAGAGAGAGAGAGAGAGAGAGAGAGAGAGAGAGAGAGAGAGAGAGAGAGAGAGAGAGAGAGAGAGAGAGAGAGAGAGAGAGAGAGAGAGGGAGAACACCATGTTGGTACATTGTGTGTCTTCAACAGTGTCCTAATTGTCCCACGTCCCACCACTCAAGTATTTTAATGTATTTTTCATTTAGCATTTGAATGGAGAGAAAGAGAGGTAGAGAACAAGGTGTCTGTACATGGTGTGTCTGTGTGTGTCACAGTGTCCTAGTGTCCCATGCTGCAAGGTGTCTGTACATGGTGTGTCTGTGTGTGTCACAGTGTCCTAGTGTCCCATGCTTTGAGGTGTCTGTACATGGTGTGACCAGGGGCGAAAATCTGATATCAACTTTGAGGGGGACAATTACATGAAATGTTTTCTCAAAAAAGCATTTCACCTCTTTCTTATGAAAATTGTTTAACTAGTCTTTGAGATATTAGGCTACTAGGCTTCTTACAAGTCTAAAAAAAAAGGAGAACATTTCATAATGTTGCCAAACAAAACCTCAACAAACTTACCTGAGACTCCATGTCTCTGGCAGTCTGTTCATGTCTATCTGTCCCCAGCTCTGCTGTCTGTGTACCATATCTTGCCTGCTCTGCCTAATGACATCCTTATGAAACATTACCATTAGCATTTCACCTATTTCTTATGAACATGTTTCAACTAGTCTAAATCGTTGAGATATTAGGCTACTAGGGTTCTTACTTTGTGTTTTGGTGTACTGAAAAATGCTCTGGTGTCTGTCTTTTTTTCTGCCATGTTCTACCTGGCTGGCTGCCTACACACACGCGCGCGCGCACGCACGCACACACACACACACACACATGCACACACACACACACACACACACACACACACACACACACACACACACACACACACACACACACACACACACACACACACACACACACACACACACACACACACACACACACACACACACACACACACGCACACACAGTGTGCAGGTTATTTACAGTCGGAGATGGGCTTATATCATCTATTATCTTATATCATTCTATAATGGGATTCGATCTACCAGGTAGCTAGCTAGTCAAACACACAAACACTTGTTGATGTTAGTACTGTAGCTAGCTAGCAAACGTCAGCTAACCGCTAGCTATAAAGAGTGACCTGTAATTCAATGCAGCGAAAATAAATCAATCAAAAGACTGTTGATGATTATAAATGTGTTTTATTGTATTGAGTGGTAGAAGTAAAGAAATGTCTAACATATCCTTTGTTGGAACTACTTACTGGAAGGTCAGCCACCAATGACAGACTCAGTCATATTCCCACACAAGCACTGCCTGTTACTGCGTCGCTGCTGGGGGGTAAGAGGCAGTTGATCAAACCATTGTGAGGCAAAGGGCGGGGGATCGCAATATTTTGAAACTTAAAAACTCTCTATTAACTCATCCAGCACCAGGGGTCGCTGTCTACCTTCTGGCTAGAATGCCATCGCTTTAATCAATGGGGGGACTGCAAAATTTGCGAGTGTTTAAAATATATCTTATATTATAGCTATGGGTCTAATAACACCGTAGATTGTCAGTGAGTTGCTTCTGGTCAACATGCAAGAAACAGATTGTTTTTTCATCCATCCATATATCGTTTTGAATATGAGTATAGTTTTGGTGATTCTTAGTAATCCCAGGAAAAGACGCGATAATAGCGTTTTAGTGGAATCCACTTATCACGTTGTAATTTTTCGCCTGATTAACGAATCTTCCTGAAATCAACGCTAGATTATCATTATTATGTCTCCTCGTGCATACATGAAATGGGGCTTGTAGTGGGACGCTTTTCTCAAGGTTTTGTCGCCAACCGTTGAGCGCCATACCTGAGTTTTCTCTGGTTGTGATCCTTTGATATTTTTCCTTTGATCCCCTTTCTAAACACTCACTCGGAGCTGCCTGTGTCTCCCTGGCACAGCTGCCTACTTTGGAATTGCAATGACGATCGAATCCCGCCAGGTGGCAGTATCACCTACCTTTTGAACTGGGGATATCAGTTGTCTTCCAGTACTGAGTTACCTCCGGCTGCTTCCGCCTCGTAGTGGATCAGGACATGGCAATCGGTCGGAGATTTGGTGCCTCAGACCGATTCTTTCCCGTATGAGAGCCATGCCCAATATACACAAGTAATTGCGATAGCCATGGGACGACTGGGATTTATTCATTTTGGAGTACCTTCTGACTGAGGTAAGGTCTATTTTAGGTAACCTGCTGATATTTTTTTAACCTAAAACATGCTTTTGTACCGATCAGTGTCATATTTTACCGGACCTAAAACATGCTTTTGGTAACGATCGCAGTTTCAGGGTAAGACGACCCCTTGATGATTTTGTGAAGACACTATGTATATGGTATATACCTTTGAAGTATTTGGGGCGATTTGCATAGTACACATAATATCTCGCAATCTATGAAAAAAGACTGGATTATTTTGGAAAGGGGCGATGTTTAGCATGGAATAGCGCACAAACTAAAGTATGTAGAGATGAACTGGTTAGTCAGTGTTGGACTATGAACTATGCCTGTCAAATGAGCCATACAATTGTATCCATAACTATAATACAGAACACACCATGGGTTTGCAAACATAGCAAAAATGGTCAATAACGCTGGCGCCAGATGGGAAAACAGCGTGGTGGTCAATGAGTTAAGTGTCTATAATCGGCACAAGTGCTTTCATTGCGTATCATTAATATTATTGAAATGACATAGTTATGTTTACAGTGATATATTGGGGGGGATATATCATATTTTTCTCAAGATGAGGGGGTTGTGTGTCCCCTGTCCCCTGTGGGATTTCCACCCATGGGTGTGTCTGTGTGTGCCACAGTGTCAGGGGCGGAGCTTCCTACAGGCGATATAGGCGGTTGCCTAGGGCGCCACCCAGAGTGGGGCGCCAAAAAAAAATATATATATATTAAAAAATATATATTATTTATATTTTTTTTTATTGTTTTATTTTTTTATTTTTTTACTTGGCACAGTTTTGGCGCCCCCCTCTATATCTGCAACCATTATTTTTACATAAAAAATGCTAGGCTAGAGTGCTGTGCATTGATGGGTATCGGTCAAGTTTATAGAATTGAGCATCGAGGAAAGAAAGACTAATGTTAGAGAACTATGAAGAGACAAAAGCCATCCGGGTCGCAGTATAAAAAGAGAAGAAAAGAAGAAGAAGAGAAACATGCCAAGGTGAAAGGTATGCAATTTTGTACAACTTCCAAGACCTGCCACACCAAGAGCTGATGAAGCAAGCAGAGGCACTTGTACACACCTTAAACCATGGAGGGCAATCTGATTTGGATGGGAAGGAGCTGGCTCAGGAGTTGGAAAATTTACCTGACTTGCCATCAAAGAGCATGACAACTCTTGAGTTGTTGAAATTCAGACACACAAAGCAGCTCACAGAAATATATCCCAACTTGTGTATTGCTCTGCGGATCAGTGCAACGCTACCAGTAACAGTAGCTTCAGCCGAGAGTTTTTCCAAATTAAAACTATTTTTTTTATCCACTTTTTCTCCTCCTATTTTTCTTGTATTTTCCTCCCATCCCAATTTAGTCGTTATGCCAATTCCCCCCTCCCCTTCCTGGTCATTGTGCGCATTTGCCCCCTACTTGCCGGTCTAGGGAGCCCTGAAGTCTATCACATGCTTCCTCCGATACATAGGAGACAGCCAGCAGCCTCTTTTCACCTGGCAGAGAGGACTCTCATTGGGTGAGAGTAACGCGTGGGAGGGCACACTACCTCACCCAGATCCCTTCCTCGCTGTGCAGGCGCCCTGACCGACCTGTAGGAGTCGCTGTTTACAATGACCAGATTACCACCCACCGGCTTCCCTCCCGCTGACACTGCCAATTGTGTCAGTATGACGACCGGCCAAGCCGGAGGCACCGCTGACAGCTGGATTCGATATCAGTGTCTCTGCGGTGGTAGACAGACGCTTAGTCCGCTGCGCTACCCAGCCACAAATTAAAACTCTTGAAAACATACCTGAGGTCAACCATGGCTCAAGAACGCCTCAGTGGTCTGGCTGTAATCAGTATTAATAACCATGAGGTTGGTGGTCAGATTTCATATGATGATGTGATTGATGACTTTCAGCGAGGAAGGCTAGAAGGATTGCACTGTAAATGGAAACTAGTAGGAGCTACAGGCTAACCTTGAAGTGTGATGATAGGGAGTGGAATGTAAATAGTTCTTTAGACAAAGTGAATTTGTAATTTTTATTTATTTGTTTGTTTATTTAGCATATTATATTTTGATTATATATGTGTAACATATTTTACAATACATAATTTTCTTTTAAAGCAAATTTGCATGTTATCTTATTGTTTGTTATTGTTATTATTATTGATTGTTAGCTACGTTGTTTGTTTTAATTCTTTAGTGTGCACTTTACATTTCTTCTTAATTTTCTTTTAAAGCAAATTTGCATGTTATCTTATTGTTTGTTATTGTTATTATTGTGTGTTAGCTAAGTTGTTTATTTGTTTTAATTCTTTAGTGTGCACTTTACATTTATTCTTAGCTCTTGTTCTTGCAAATGTGCTAGGTCCGCCCCTGCACAGTGTCCTAGTGTCCCATGCTACTTGTGACTTTTTGAACTTGTCACATTATTGACTTCTAGGAACATCTTACTGCAGTATTGCAGTTGAGAATTAGCCAGCTTGCTTAGAACAGGCACATTGTAGAACACATCCCTTTAAGTGAGTAAATAAATACATACTGTGCAGAAAAAGATGGATGAGGAAAAACAGACCAACGGACAGTAATACCTTCTGTCTGTTTTTATCTCTTTCGTCTTGTGATGGATCACTGTTGCCGAGCCCCTTAGAATGTGAGGATCACAACACATCAGTGCTCACGTCAAAGTACCCCTGAAACACGTTCCGCTCAGAATGCATTATGAGAGAGAGAGAGAGAGAGAGAGAGAGAGAGAGAGAGAGAGAGAGAGAGAGAGAGAGAGAGAGAGAGAGAGAGAGAGAGAGAGAGAGAGAGAGAGAGAGAGAGAGAGAGAGAGAGAGAGAGAGAGAGAGAGAGAGAGAGAGAGAGATAGGGGACAGGGGATGGGGGGGGGAGAAGGGGAGAGAGAGAAACAACATTAATAAAATGATGGAAAATAAAAAACGCAATTTCACCATGGCCCCAGCAACAGATGCCCAGAGACATTCAAGAGCAGCTGTCTCCTGCCTCTAATATGACAGCCTCATCAAAACAGTGTCGCTGGCACTGCAAACACTACTGCCAAACTGTTTCGCAGACTTGACAACAAACAAGCGGTCTGCTGTTCTATAGCTTTGATTGTACAACAAGTGCTCTAGTGCTTTATATGTGTGCAGTTATGGAACATGTTTCAGGGGTGCTTTAGGAGTGTGTATTGGAATTTTTTGGGGGGCTGATCCAATACCTTGAAAGCAATCTGATCACCGATCTACAGCAGTTCCAGAACTCCACTCTGCAGGTGCAGACGCTGCTTTAATGCCTTGCCTTTTGACAAACGTTTATTTGGTAGAGCTGCCATGGAGAATTAGATGGCCATTTTCATGGTAGTGCATGTTGTGAGAATTTGCGCACTTACAATCAGGGACGCTTTTGCGACTAGTCCTGTGTGTGCCTGCCCTTCAATAATGTGTATTGGCATTACTTTTAATTTTGACCTTGATATTTAAATATATGACAGGTTCAAAACTGGGTTTCAAACAAGAAAGACTGTGTAGGACCCAGGCCTAGAACTGCACCATGAGAGAGGGAACTGCGCCCTGAGAGGGAAGTTTGCCTGAGTGGGAGGTTTGAATGGTCAAAGTGGGTATAAAACAGGAGTTTTAAACTGTGGATACCAAACAGAGAAGGTAAAGATGACTTTGAACTGTTGAACAGTAATCCAGAACTATTTCATTGCACTGTAAACATTTTTATTTTATCTATTATATTCTAAAAAAGATTTGCACTGCACTATTGCACTATTTTACTCTGTCTATTTTATCTCACTCTTTTTATTATTGTCTATTTAAAACTGAATCAAACCATAAACAAGGTGGCCTGTTGGGATGTTAGATCCTAATGTGAAAAACTGTGATTTTTAGAGCTGGGCATAGATTAAATTTTTTTATCTAGATTAATCTACCTGCAATCCTGGAATTAATCTAGATTAATCTAGATTAAAATGGCAAAAAAAAAAGTGTGTTCTACCCAAATAATGACCTGAGGAGGAGATTTATCCCCTCCTCTTCATCTGAGGAGTCACTAGCTGTTCTATCTCCTTGTTCAACAACATGAACATGTCTCTTCTTTTTGTAATTTCCAGTCTTTCTTTTAAAACCAGATTTATCGTAATTTGCTGTGCCCTTCCTTTGATGCCATTAACACTGATATTGACAGCTCTCTCCAGTGTCAAATCACTCTCTGTCAGTAGTTTCTTATGTGCACCTTCATTTCTTAATCCACACACAAACCTGTCTCTCAATGTGTCTTTTAGTGAATCTCTAAATTCACAATGCTGCTGACTGGTTGCTCACACACAGACTGCTGCAGAAGCAGGTTTCTCAACAAATTCAATGCAAGCTCAGTGTAACAGTTCCATGAATGAATGAATGAAAACGTTATTTAACAGATTGCAGAATGGGTACAATACAGTACGCCTCAATACATACAATTGTTAAGGGGATGCAGACCAGAGAAAGACGTTTGTCTTGTTTACATCAGGGTCCCCCATTTTCATTTCATATTGCTCCACATTGTCATTAGCCCCTTTCGTGACTGTGATGCACCGAGTGAATCCACAGTCACTTGCTCCTCAATAGGAAACCAACCTAGATTTACCATGAAGGACTGGTTCTGGCCGAACCGTTCGTTAAACAAGTATCACAGAGAAATTACAAAGGTACTCACAGTTGCACGAGGGTTTCGGACAGAGATACGGGATGGTGCGCATGTTGTGCTGTGATCACCCAACGGCGGAAATAATGCCGTTTTGAGCAGTTTATACAAATTATTTCAAATGTTTATTAGCAACGCAGAGCTTTCAAACCATCCCGTATCTCTGTCCGAAACCCTCGTGCAACTGTGAGCACCTTTGAAACGTCTCTGTGATTCTTGTATAACGAACGGCTCGGCCAGAACCAGTCCTTCATGGTAAATCTAGGTTGGTTTCCTATTGAGGAGCAAGTGACTGTGGATTCACTCCGTGCATCACAGTCAGGAAAGGGGCTACATTGTCATCAAACGGTCCAATATTTCCAATAACCCAAGCCATTTCTGTTGTAAACACTCACGATAGTCCAGTCGATCCTTCCTTTAGTGTGTAAAGTGGATTTTCTCCTCTTGTAGATGTTTCCAAGTGCCGCTCGATCAACGTGAGCTAACATGCTAACTCGCTAACGTTAATAATGTAAACAAAGCTCGCAACGGACTTCTTCTTTCTTGCATTGCGCAGATTCAGACGTCCTCATCGCCGAATTGTGTTATATCCTGAGGACTTCTTAACCTCACCTGTATAACAATGATTACCGGACCACTACTTTAGTTTAACACATTATTCTGACTACAGCTCCGTTAGTGCAATCCAGGGGCGTATCTAGACACAGGGGGGCACAGAAGTATATGAAGAAATTTCTTTTTGCCGGTTTTGGCCGGTTTTTGGGCGAAAATGGGTGGATTTTGTAAATTCTTTAATTTCTTTTACTTTATTTCGGTTTTAGGGTTAGGTTAAGGTTATGTTATTTAATTTTTTTGGGGAGCCAGCCCCCAAAACTCCTGAAATGCATAGAAATCTATGAAATAAATAAAACAATCTGACATTTATATTAAAAAGAGCTAGCCCCCCAAACCCCTAAAATACATAGAAATCTATGCATTTTGGAACAGTTACTATATATATAGTCAAGAAAGCATTTAGTCATACTTAAAGTTTAAAGTGCTTTACTTGCATTGAACATTGCATTGAACATTGAAGATTGAGGAGACATCATTAGAAAGCACAATGTATGTTTCCATAGTTATGCAGATGACACACTATTGTACATCTCTGCTGAACCAAATTATCACACAGCTATAAACTCCATTTCCGCCTATCTCTTAGCAATAAACAAATGGATGACGAGCAACTTCCTAAAATTAAATGAGGGCAAAACTGAAATCCTACTAGTCGGTCCTATAACAAAAAGAGAAATGTTACAGAGCAATATGGGGCAACTTACTCCTTTGATCAAACCCGAAGTTACAAGTAAGTAACCTACACTGGCTTCCGGTAACATTTAGAATTGATTTCAAGGTCCTCCTCCTTATATACAAAGTATAAACATTGCGATCATCTACTACTGGTCTATTGAAGGTTCCAAGCCACAGTCTAAAGAAAATCGGGGATGCAGCCTTTGCTAACTATGCACCAAAGTTATGGAACACACTACCTATGGACATTAGGGAAGCTAGATCTTTTAATATTTTCAGAAATAAGCTAAAAACTTACCTCTTCACCATAGCCTTCTAATACACCCCGCTGTTGATTGTACTGTAGCACTATTTTACTCTGGCCATTCTATTGCATAATTTTACTATCTATTCTACTATTCTATTATTGCACTGTATTATTGGTGTGCAAACCAGTCAACTTACAAAAAAAAGCCTGTTGGAGGATTTCAACAAGATAAATGCGACAACAGTGCAAAATATTTCACTATAATATTTCAAAGCGAAGTAAAAAATATTATAATAATGATTTGATCATGTTAAATGATCATTTGATCATGTTAAAAAAGGGAAAATAAAAAACATTTGTAAAAAAATAAAAAATTATCAGTGGGGCACAGATGATCATCAGTAGGGCACGTGCCCTACTGATAGTGGTCTAAATACGCCGATGGTGCAATCACTTCCTGGTACCACAGCTGGGAACTACGGCAAGTATTTAAGGACAATACAGACCCAACGTTGAGAAAAAGATTAACGGCGTCAATTATATTATCGCACGATACTAGTATCGCGTTAACGCAGCACGTTAACGCCGTTAACCGCCCAGCTCTAGTTATTTTATATTTGCACTTTATGTGCTCATTTTATGTTTGTCTTTTTTCTGTTGTGATGCACTTTGAGCTGCAGTTTCTGTATGAAAAGTGCTATACAAATAAAGTGTATTATTATTATTGATCCCCTTGGGGAAATTCAGGCATCATAGTAGCATGGGGGAGGGGAGGTACAGGTAGTAGAAGACATACAGGTACAGGTCACATAATTATAGTACAGTGGAGAAGTACAAATAAAAATAGAATAAAAAGGCAGTGTAAACAATATACAATATAATTAACTCTGGACATGCGCATATGGGCAACAATGTGTGAGATGAGGGTGTGTACAGTATGCCCTCTCAGTTATATTTGCCCTACAATGGGAGATGGGAGTCAGCTACTAGGTTCCCAGTAGTTGGATGTCTGGCAGCAGTCCCTGCTCACTGTTGTGTAGCCTGATGGCCGCTGGTATGAAGGACTGGCCGAGGCGGTTAGTTGAGTGCCGGGGGGGGGGTATGAGTCTGTGACTGAACGATCTTCTCATCTTGACTAACTCATCGTAGAGGGGGTGGGAGGGATTCTCCAGGATAGCAGCCAGCTTCCTTCTCATCCCCCTCTCTCTCTCTGCCATCACCTCTAGTCTGACCAGCTCGACTCCCACCACGGAGCTAGCCTTCCTCACCAGCTTGTTCAGTTTGTTGGTGTCCCTCGAGTTGATGTAGCCCCCCCAGCATGCCACAGCATAGAAGATTATGCTGGCCACTACAGACTGGTAGAATGACTGCAGCAGTCTATTGCAAACATTGAAAGACCTGAGTCTCTTCAGGAAGAACAGCCTGCTCTGTCCCTTCCTGTAGAGGGCCTCTGTTTTGTCCGACCAGTCCAGTTTATTGTTCAGGTGTACCCCAAGGAACTTATATGACACCTCCACCTCCTCCCCTCGGATGGTGATGGGAATCAGGGGGGCGGGGGGGGGGGGGCTCTTATTTCCGCTCCGGAAGTCCACCACCAGCTCCTTGGTTTTACTGGTGTTGAGTTGGAGGTTAATGGGTATATTTTTCTAAAAAGATAATTTCCTAAATCCTTTACCACTTCGTCTAATGTGTCCTTATGTGTTGACCAATGTTCATTTTATATCCTGATATTTCTCAGAATTCTGCAATTGCTTGTAGCAATTTTGACAATGATTTGTCATATGTTGTTAAATATAGAACTATATCATCTGCAAATAAATTGAGTTTATATACTTTATTATTCATCATTATTCCAGATATCTCATAACCACGTCTAATCGAATACACTAGCTTATGGTGATTTATAGTGTTTTCATAACCGGTTTTGAAAATACTGAGCAGTCCTGACACCACAGCTGGCTGGAGGCTGGAGACTCTTTGGACTTCAAGGACACCTTTTGTGCAAAAAGGTTTTCAAAAAGTAACAATGTAGTTTATGTATTGTGGCTTCCTGTGCACTGCTGAGAGTTTGGGAATGTTTGAACTGTAGTCAAAGGAATGGCTCATTATCTTTGGATTCAACATTTTTGATGGTAACACTACTTTGTCCAGGCACTTATGTGACAGCATGCACATCTCCAACTGAAAAGAAAACAGATATGCACCGTCAACCATGTCTGGACATGCAATCAGAAAACCTACTGGTAAAGAAACTAATTTGTAACCAATCAAATGTGTGCATGACCCTCCTCCTCCACTATAGTGTCTCTTTAAATTAAATACTGCAGACACACAGTATTGACTAGAGTCTAATCACACTCTGCATGGTGAACCACAAAGCACATCAGAGAAGCCAAGCTATTCTATTAGGAGCCCTGGCAGAAAGAAGTATTGTTTGACCATTGTGTGGTGAACCTAAACTAATTCAAATTGGAATAATGCTGTTATTTCCTAATGGGCCTCATGCAAGATCAGTCTCTTAAGAGGTTACAATTGAGCCACTGAGCTCATTCAGCACCTTCTTGAGATCACATGTACAAAAAATATAAGCATAAAGGGCATATGATTTACAGGGTTTTTTGTAGATACAGTACTGCATTTTGCCATTTGAAATATGAATATAGAATATCAGGCCTATAAATTACCTTATTATGGACAAGTCATACATCTATGGATCGGGCCAAAACTCTTCTTTCCAAATCTGGATTTAGTACCACCAGGCTCCTGTTACAGGGCAGCATGAACCGTGAATGAAATATACTGTAAGTACAATTACTTTTCTATAATTCATCAGATTTTATTCTAGACACTCACAGAAAAGTAAAGAAACAAACTATGTTGTATTTTATGGTAATAACGTTCAGGTTTGTTCAACCTGTGAGATATAATCACAAAAATAACATCAGAATTTTTTTCAACAAAAATTCAACTACACTACTCAGCTCACACCAGCCTCTGTCAAGCTGGTGTGAGCTGAGTAGTGTAGTTTTATGAAATTTGGATGTCCGTGGGTCTCCTCTCTCTTAGGACTAAATAGTTTCATGATGTATTATTTCCTCACGTCTAATTCATCCGGTTTCCGCCGGTATGCGCCGATGTATTTATAAACTAAGATTTAGCTAATAACACTTAAAATTAGGGATGTCCGATATTATCGGCCTACCGATATTATCGGCCAATATCGGCATTAAAATGTGATATCGGAAAATATCGGTATCGGTTTAAAATTTAAATTTTTTATTTTTTATTTGTTTACATTTCTATAACCTTTATATACCCAGGCAAGCAAGTAAGAACAAATTCTGATTTTATTTATTGTCAAAAGTATGCATAATGTTAATTACCTGAAAGGGACCCTCCATATATCGGTATCGGTTGATATCGGTATCGGAAATTAAGAGTTCGACAATAACGGTATATCGGTATCGGCAAAAAAACCAATATCGAGCATCCCTACTTAAAATCATTGGTAATCAAACGTAGTGCTGAAAATATACACTTTGACTACTGTTTTGATAGGGTTAGGGTCTTTACGCTTGCCTACATTTGAAAAAGAAACGCAACATTAATTAATACGGACTGTATTGATCTATTTATGACGTCTATCTATTAATTTCATACCGGTACCGGACCGCTCAGGCTTAAGGGGTTAAACTTCGGACGGCCCGACAATGCACGTCGCAGCACTTTGCTCTCGTCTTCCGGCTCCGGGCTGCATTTTTCAAGATCAACCAATACATTGTTGGAAAGTTACATTTTCCGCCGTTCGATTGACACCATACTCAACCTATTGTGTTACGGCGGTGAAGGTAAGTGAGCTTGGAGTACCAGTAGTGGTGGCAATGATGAGACAGAGAGTAGTTTAGCTCTCACCTAGGGGCCTCGGGATGCAGCCGCCGGAAATCGTCGATCAGGCTGGGATCTAAGATATCCCTTTGAGGCACCCAGGAATGCTCTTCTACCCTGTACCCCTCCCAATCCACCAAGAACTGAAACCCCCTACCCCTCTGCCTACAACCCAGGATCCTCTGCACCGTGTAGTCAGTCTGACCATCAAGGATGCGAGGCGGAGGAACCGCAGGAAGTGGCGGGGACAAGGGCAATGAGAGGAATGGCTTCAACAGGGACACGTCGGATGAACCCGCATGGAAGCCGGAAGCAGCAACCTGTAAGCCACAGGGTTCACCCGACGAACCGCTTTAAAGGGGCCTATGAAGCGAGGAGCCAGCTTCCTGGATTCCACCCGGAGAGGGAGATCATGGGTGGAAAGCCAAACCCGCTGCCAGGACGGAAAACCGGAGCCGGACGGCGCTTGCGGTTAGCCTGCCGCTGAGCCTTAACAGAGGCCTTCTACAGCGCCGCTCGAACCCGGTTTCACGTCCTGCGACAGCGAGCCACATGTGCCTGGGCCGATGGCACCTCAGCCTCCTGCTCCTTTTCAGGGAAAAGAGAAGGTTGAATACCATATTGACACTGAAAGGGAGACATACCAGTAGAGGAGGAGAGGATGGTATTATGTGCGTACTCTGCCCAGGCCAACCTCCTACTCCACGTCGCCGGACAACCGGCAACATAACACCTCAGGACACCCTCCAGATCCTGGTTGACGCGCTCCGTCTGCCCGTTCGACTGCGGATGGAACCCAGACGACAGGCTGACGGAGGCGCAGAGGCCGCAGGCAAACGCCTTCCAGAACCTGGAGGCGAACTGAGGGCCCCGGTTGGACACAATATCCAATGGAAGCCCGTGGACCCGAAAGACGTGCTGCACCACCAGGTCAGCCGTCTCTCGGGCCGAGGGAAGTTTGGGAAGGGGAATGAAGTGGGCCGCCTTGGAGAAGCGGTCCACTACCACCAAAATGGTAGTGAACCCATCTGACGGGGGAAGGCCAGGAATAAAATCCAGGGATATGTGCAACCAGGGACGTTTGGGAATAGGAAGCGGCCGGAGGCGACCCGCCGGCACATGGCAAGAGGTCTTACTACGCGCGCACACCGGGCAGGCCGCCACAAAGGAGCGCGTATCCCCTTCCTCTGTTGGCCACCAGAACCTCCTACGGATAAACTCCAGGGTTCTGGCGGCCCCAGGGTGGCTGGTAAGAGAAGAGGTATGTGCCCACTGTAGCAGGCGCGAGCATGCAGCCTTGGGCACATACGTCCGCCCCGGAGGACCCCCACCGGGATCGGGCTCCCGTGCCAGAGCGGATCTTACCACCCTATCTATGCCCCATGACACGGATGCCAAAATCAAGGCCTGTGGAATAATAGGGTGAGCACCTGATGAAAATGCTGTTGGTGCTGCACCATATCGCCGGGAAAAATTAGGATGTCATCTAAGTACACAAAGACTGACACCCCGATTAGATCCAGCAGCACGTCGTTAACAAGAGCCTGGAAAACTGCTGGAGCATTAGCTAAACCAAAGGGCATGACTAAATACTCATAATGCCCGTTGGGCTTGTTAAATGCAGTTTTCCACTCGTCTCCCTCTCTAATCCTGTCCAGGTTGTATGCATTACGTAAGTCAAGTTTAGAGAAGACCTGCGGCCCCTGTAAGCACTCAAAGGCGGTGTCCATGAGAGGCAGAGGGTAATGGTTATTGATGGAAACATCGTTCAATCCCCTATAATGTCACAATCGGGGCCCGACCCTGCCTGATGAGGATCAATCAGCACGGCTGCAAGGGATTACCTCATCAAGCAGGCTCTATATCAGGGGTGCCCAACCTTTTTTTAACCAAGATCTACTTTTTAATTTGCCACCTAGCCGAGAGCTACCAGCCCAAATTTGTCCTACTCTCGGCTAAGATAAGATAAGATATTCCTTTATTGATCCCCTTGGGGAAATTCAGGCATAATAGTAGCATGGGGGAAGGGGGTACAGGTACTAAAAACAACACAAGCAGTGTAAACAAATAGGTCAATATAATTGACTATCTAACTAACTGAAAAATATATTCACAGTGTCATAAGGTGCATAAGGCTAGTATTAGTAGTAATAGTATTACCCATTCAATATGCACATGACAGAAAATATTATATGGCATAAAATATTTTCTGTCATGTGCATATTGAATGGGTATATAATATATACCCATTCAATATGCACATGACAGAAAATATTATATGCCATATCATATGACACTGTGAATACTGTGAATATATTTTTCAGTTAAAAAATATATTCACAGTGTCATAAGGTGCATAAGGCTAGTATTAGTAGTAATAGTATTACCCATTCAATATGCACATGACAGACAATATTATATGGCATATAATATTTTCTGTCATGTGCATATTGAATGGGTATATAATATAATATGCTATTTTATATATCATTGTAACAGTGTAGTGTAGGAATTACAAGAATGACAAGACTGTAACTGTAACTTCTCACGTTTATTTCACACTCTGCATACACACTGACAAGTGACAACACACACACACTTAGTTCAATGGGCATGAGAAAACATGTGTTTACATTGCCAAAGCAAAAGTGGAACAATACAATCAAAACAAAAATATATGTACAATTAAAAGGGAATAGGAATGATGTGTAAACAGAGCTGTCACATTGCAAAATGGAATACAATCAAAAAACAATTCCACAAAAAGGTCTGTCAACAGTCACTGATAGTTCTCCTTTATCTTGTTTTTTTTCTTTTTATTAAATGTCTCTTAGTGAGAACGCTGGCACTGGGAAGAGGTAGCTAGTTTTTCAAAGTCTGGGTTGTAGGAGCTGGTTGCAAGCCTCAGGCAGTCCACAAGATGGTCATCTGTCAATGTGGTTCTGTACTTGGACTTGATGATCTCTTCATGTGAGAGAAAGCATACTCACACAGGTAGGTTGATCAAAAAAATGCTGTTAAGTTCATGGCACATCTCCTGAGGTTGGGGTACTTCTCAGGCAGCAGTAGCTCCCAGAACTCTGCCTTCATCCCTTGTGTTGCCCTGGCTTTAATCTCAATGTCAGTTTGAAGTGTGAGGATCTCGTTCTCCACAGCATGGCTGTCCAGATTAAACAGTGTGGCCACTTTGGATGTGATGTCATCCACATCTACAGTTCCAAATGGAAAACACATGTAGCTTGCAACAGGTTCAAGTATTGAAAAGTCTGTGAAGCGCTTATCAAACATCTTGACAAGATGCTTTGAACTTGCTCCTCATAATGTGTGCAATCAAACTGTGTGGTGTCCTCACCTTGACGTTGAAGTTCTGCTTGCATGTGAGGAAAGTTGCGCGCAGTGTTTATTGTGCATCGTTGTATAATGCAGCTCCAAATTACCCTTTTTCGGCACAGCCACGGTTTGTTTGCAAATCAGACAGACTGATTTTGCGTTGAAATAAACAAAAAGGTAAGCCTCTTCCCACTCTTCATGGAAATTATATGTTTTTTGTCTTTTGGCTGCTCCGGTTCTGCTTGCGGCGCTGACGCTGGTGCTAACCGGCAGCTCGTCGGAGGCGGCGTTGGAGCAGCTCCCTGGCGGCGCCGGCAGCTTGTCGGAGGCAGCGTTGGAGCTGCTCCCTGGCGCCGGCAGCTCGTTGGAGGCGGCGTTGGAGCTGCTCCTGGCGGCGGCAGCTTGTCGGAGGGTCCTGGCTCTGGCGGCAGTGAAGTCTTGCTTGCGTTGTTGAAAAGTAGCGTCCTCTGAATGAACCTCTTTTTAGCTGGTGGTGTTCCATTCATCTTGCAGTTTCGAGTGACTCAAGGCTGGTCTCAGAACTATGTTTATACTGTACCTGCCAGGTGATGGGCCCGACCCCCACTCATGCCACTCCATGAAAACAAAGGCTCAATTTGCATCCCTATGTGTTACGAAGGATCAGATTAAACCGAATATATATATTTATTTATGGATATATATTGAATAGTATTTGTATGTCGTTTGATATCCCTTGTATATTCCTTGTACATATGCACGGAATATCCCTTTAGCCTACTATAGCCCATAATAGTTCATTCTCTTATTGGACAAAGGACCAGGCGCCAGGGGACCAGCCCCTGGCGTCAAGTTCAAAGGTACCGACGAGACATGTCCGTACTAGCCCCGGCTCCGCTCAGGGATACGGCTACCGAAATGAGAGTGGCACTATTTGTTCACCGTGCATATAAATATGGCGCAAGTAAATGTAGTAGCCCCTTACCTCCTTACCCTTCTTCCCAACTTAGTAACAGAACGTGAAGCCTCACCCACGATACGACGTGCGGTGAAGTATGGCCTGTTTGGCCTTAGAATAGCATTGAGACCTCGTGCGAATTAATAACTGAATTGTCAGAGTTTGGCACTGTACCGTCGAGTGCGACGTATTTCTATCAAGTAATAATAGTCTATCGTGTATGGTGCATCGTGCGGTTAGAGTTCTAAAGTGACCAGCATCTCCAACGCTTCCTCGTGTTATCTAGAGTCTTATCCAGGTTGGGCCGACCACATGGCGCTTTCATCCGAGGAGATCTAGGCGAGGACCGAGGGACATGTACACTGGATTACCTACCCGACGACTGCTGAGCCCTATGCGGCTGGAATATATATTTGCTTTGGTACTGTGATTTGTGGAGCGGATAATCGCCGACGCCTGTGAGTGTTGGATTTACCCCCGAGAGGAGTCAAGTTGAGTCGGCGCTCAGAGAGACTGAGGTCGCCTAGCTTCTTCTTCATTGTGGAGCTACAGCCTACAAGAGAACCAAGGTGTATTCATCTGCGGATCAAGAGTCTATTGCACTGTCTTCTGTACTTGAAGTCTCCATAGATATCGTTGACCAGACGGTCTACTACCGACGGCTCTCCTACCCCCCCTACCGGCTTACAACCGGGAGGACCCCCTCCAGTATATCCCGCTATATCATTAAGTGTACCATAGATATAATTCCCTAAGAGCCAGGTTGTATACTTGCTTCCTGCGTAACCAGAGATTGGACATTCAGTGTTGATTTGCCTACGAGTACTCATTTGCCTTACAAGTGCATTCAAATGATAAATGTAAGATAAATATTCTATGTACCTTTTGCCCTATTAAATATTTGATTATTACCTTTGACTGGAACCGATTTCATTGTGGAAAGTGTTCATCATATTTAGATATCGTGTACTGTATGGCCAGTAGTTAAAGTACATAAAGCGGTAGTGGTTTAATGATACCATACTTATCAATACAGTCAGGGAATTGTACCCCTCAGTTACACTATGGGTGAAGCTTGCTGTCCGGAATGTACGGAATGTAGACAGTATCGATTGGCTCAGGCTGCCGACTGCCTGTTATACACAGGACTGCTCAAACGTGTGTTGTCCTCCCCTCCAAATCAAATCAAATTAAATGATTTTCCAAAATAATCTCGCGGTCTACTTGAAACCAGCGCGCGACGTTGCCAAGTGTCGTGCCTTTCTCTACCAATGCGACCACTAACTTACCAGAGCGACAAATCCAAGATCTCCTACCTATCTGGTTTGCTCACGGGTCCTGCATTAGAGTGGGCAACCGCCCTCCACTTCAGTAATTCCCCTCTCTGCGATTCGTACTCCAATTACATCGGCAACATGCGAAAGGTTTTCGACCATCCCCCCGGTAGTTCAGATAGAATGGCCGCTTTATTCACCATCCGCCAAGGACACCGCAGCGTGAGCGAGTATGCTATTGAATTCCGTATCCTGGCAGCCGGTTCCCAGTGGACCGACGAGCCATTACTAGGGGCCTTCCGCCAGGGCCTCAGCGACGTCCTAAAAGACAAATTGGCATCTAAAGAGAAGCCCACTTCCCTTGACAATTTGATTGACTTGGCCAGAGATTTGGACGCGCGTCTTCGGGAGCGCCGCCGTGAAAAAGCCAGCGCCGTCAACACTGTGCCGCTGCAGAGCCGCAGAGCCGCAGATCCGGAGCACACCGTTAACAGTGTGCCGCTGCAGAGCCGCAGAGCCGACGACTCGGAGCCTATGGACCGATCTCACCTCCCTCTCCGCGAACGCCGTCACAGACTCGGGTCAGGGGTATGTCTGTACTGCGGGCAACTAGGCCACTCCATCGCTTCATGTTCGGTTCGCCCAAATGACGGGGCTCGACATTGACGCTGGGCGCATGCACAAGCCTTAAATTTGTTCCCAGCTCCGGTCCAAATATGCAATTCAGTGTCACGCTCTACCACAACGGTCAATCACTCCCTCTGTCTGCGCTGGTTGACTCGGGCGCAGATGAAAACCTCATTGACGCTGGGGTAGTGTCCCACTACCACATTGCCACAGATGCCTTGCCAATCCCCTGCGATGCTCAAGGCCTAAACGGGAGGTTGCTCTCGCAAATAACCCGCCACACCATGCCTCTCCGCCTTCAACTCTCCGGTAATCATAGCGAGGAGATCCGTTTCCACGTCATTGAATCCCCCCATAATCCCATCGTGCTGGGCATGCCGTGGCTAAAGCTACACAACCCTGTAATAAATTGGCCAACAGGCTCAGTCACGAGCTGGAGTGCTCACTGCCACGCCTCTTGTCTACGGTCGGCGCGGTCGCCACTGGCAGCCGCAGGTTCTCCTGTTCCCAACAAACCTATTGACCTTTCGACTGTTCCTCCAATTTATCACGACCTAGAGGCTGTGTTTAGTAAACAACAGGCTCTCTCCCTGCCACCTCATCGCCAGTACGACTGTGCTATTGATTTGCTCCTGGGAGCCCCGCTCCCCGCTAGTCGCCTGTTTAACCTCTCACGCCCAGAGAGAGAGTCTATGGAGAAATACGTCCACGAGTCCCTGGCCTCGGGCATTATTACCCCCTCCTCCTCTCCTGTTGGCGCAGGATTCTTTTTTGTGTCCAAAAAGGATGGCTCCCTTCGCCCCTGTATCGACTACCGGGGTCTCAATAACATCACGGTCAAGAACAAGTACCCTCTGCCATTGATTAACTCTGCTTTCGAACCCCTGCAAGGTGCCACCATTTTCTCGAAGTTGGACCTCAGAAATGCCTATCACCTTGTCCGCGTCCGGGAGGGAGACGAATGGAAGACGGCCCTTAAGACCCCGCTCGGACACTTCGAGTACAAGGTAATGCCTTTTGGGTTGACAAACGCCCCTGCTGTCTTCCAGGCCCTTGTTAATGACGTTCTCCGTGATGTCCTTAACCGCTCTGTCTTTGTTTATCTGGACGACATTCTGATTTTCTCCCGCTCTATGGAAGAGCACATCCAGCATGTCCGCCGGGTCCTCCAACGCCTGCTGGAGAACAAGCTGTTCGTCAAGGCGGAGAAGTGTGAGTTCCACGTCTCCTCCATCGGGTTCCTCGGCTACATCATCGAGGGCGGCAAGATCCGGGCAGATCCCGAGAAGATCAAGGTGGTGACCGACTGGCCCCGTCCCACCAACGTCAAGCAGCTCCAACGCTTCCTGGGGTTTGCTAACTTCTACCGGCGTTTCATCAGGGACTACAGCCGGGTCGCTTCACCCCTCACCCAGCTCACCTCGCCCTCCATGCCCTTCGTCTGGTCTGACAGAGTGGACTCCGCCTTCGCCGAGCTGCGCCGGCGCTTCACCTCCGCGCCCATCCTCGTCCAGCCAGACACGTCCCGCCTGTTCATGGTGGAGGTGGACGCCTCATGTACCGGAGTAGGGGCGGTCCTTTCCCAACGCTCCGCTCTCGACCAGAGACTGCATCCCTGCGCCTTCTTCTCTCGCTGCCTGACCCCAGCGGACATCAATTAGGATATCGGGAACCTGGAGCTCCTGGCAGTCAAACTGGCCCTGGAGGAATGGAGGCACTGGCTGGAGGGAGCAGAGATCCCCTTCCTGGTCTGGACTGACCACAAGAACCTCACCTATGTCCAGACGGCCAAGCGCCTCAACTCTCGCCAGGCACGCTGGGCACTGTTCTTCGCCAGGTTCAATTTCACCCTGACCTACAGGCCTGGCTCCAAGAATACCAAGCCAGACGCCCTCTCCAGGCAGTTTGTCCCCAAAGAGGGTTCCGCGCACCGGGACACTATCCTCCCATCCTCCTGCCTGGTGGCCGCCGCCACCTAGGAGATCCAGTCCGTCGTCCGGGAGGCCCAGCGCATCCAGCCTGATCCAGGTAACAGCCCACCTAACCGGCTTTTTGTCCCCGACCTTGTCCGCTCCCAGGTGCTCCAGTGGGTCCACGCTTCCCGGTTCGCCTGTCATCCTGGGATCAACCATACCCTGTTCCTGCTGAAGCGGCACTTCTGGTGGGTCACCATGAGGGAGGACACCCGCGACTTCGTCCTTGCGTGCACCGTCTGTGCTCGTGGGAAGGCTTCCCAACAACCACCTGCCAGGCTCCTCCGGCCGCTCCCTGTTCCCGGTCGGCCCTGGTCGCACGTCGCACTGGACTTCGTCACCGGTCTGCCTCCCTCACACGGTAACACAGTCATTCTCACTATCGTGGAAAGTTTCTCGAAGGCCGTGCATTTTGTTGCTCTCCCCAAACTCCCCTCTGCTTCAGAGACCGCGGACCTGATGGTGCTCCACGTCTTCCGTCTCCACGGGATCCCGGTGGACATCGTCTCCGACAGGGGTCCGCAGTTTATCTCCCAGGTACGGAAGGCCTTCTGCCGGGCCCTGGGGGCCACAGTCAGCCTCTCCTCCGGGTTCCACCTGCAGACCAACGGCCAGTCGGAGCGGGCCAACCAGGACCTGGGATCCGCTCTCCGCTGCGTGACGACCCGGGACCCCTCCGACTGGAGTACGTTCCTGCCGTGGATCGAGTACGCCCACAACTCGCTGTCCTCCGCGGCCACAGGTCAGTCTCCCTTTGAGTCCTCCCTGGGCTACCAACCCCCGCTGTTTCCTGCGCAGGAGGAGGAGCTCGCCGTTCCTTCGGTGCAGGACCACCTTCGCCGCTGCAGGAGGATATGGGGGGACACAAGGGCCCCGCTGCTCCACACCGCTGAGCAGAACCGCCGCTTCGCCGACCGCCACCGGACCCCGGCTCCCGACTACCAGCCAGGTCAGATGGTTTGGCTCTCGTCCCGAGACCTGCCACTCAAATCTTTGTCCCGCAAACTCACCCCCCGTTTTGTTGGTCCTTACAAGATCTTGTCCATCATTAACCCCTCTGTCGTTAAACTCCAGCTCCCCGCCATCATGCGCATTCACCCCTCCTTCCATGTCTCTCAGCTGAAGCCGGTGGTCTCCTGTCCCCTGTCTCCTCCTGCCACCCCCAGAGTCACCAGTCTCTAAGCAGACATTTTCAAAAAATAATAATAAAATATATTTCCCAGCCTCTGGGAACACCACTTGGCAGGCCAAAAACATCTGATTGGCCAAAAACAACAGCTCACTGCATAAACAACCAGATGTGTTTGGCCTGCCAAGTGGTGTTTCTAGGGTTGCATTGGAAAACTAAGACTACCATCGCATTCCAACTACAAAACCACCTGCCAACCAGAGCTGGGAAATATTTTTATATTTTTCAATTCAGATTATGGTGCCTCTTGGAATCCATGGCAAACCTTTGTTGCTCTATTTCTGCTGGGTAAGTTAACTCACTCTTTGTTCTGTGTTCTTAAATGCAATGTGTGTGACCATGCATTGCAATTAGCAATAGCATAATGAATGCCCCCCACAAACATATAAGGCCGGTTGTTGTGTGCAAAACATATAGAATAATCCTAAACATGCCACGTAAAAGGGGACCAAAGGAAAAAAAATTACTTTACAAAATTGCTCAGATGTTAGTGCTGCTGTCTAAGCTGATGGAGAGGAAGCATCATTCCCATGGCCAGCAGCATCCAAATGACTGGAGGAAAGCAACAGGATCAAAAGAGTGGTTGCTGCTGTCATCAGAGGGCTGCACATGAACTGAAATAAAGACAATGGTTCAACATGAAACTGGTCTCTAGAGATGGAGATGTACTTCCAGTGCCACACAATCCACAGCAGCAACAGGGGTGGGATAGGAGGAAGTCTCTCCGTCTCTGAAATGAATTGATTAATTGGTAATAGGTAATAATAGAATTGGCACCGGTATTCAGTCTGATGTTCCTGTAAGGCAAACCCTTGTCTTCTTGCCAGACAGATTATGAATATTTTTCAAAGCAGAGTCTGTCTCCCTCTTTGGTAACTGATCTACTTACTGGCTTATAGTGCCATGCTGGGAGAGGGGAGAAAGACACAGAGGGAACGACTATTTAAGGAGGGAAAGGTGAATAAGATTGGCAATGATGGCAGTGCATCAGAAATGCACACACACACACACACACACACACACACACACACACACACACACACACACACACACACACACACACACACACACACACACACACACACACACACACACACACACACACACACACACACACACACACAGTTTCTTGGCCGCCAGAATCACCCTGCTGACAAGTGTCATCTCTAACTAGCAGAGCACTCACAGAGATGCCAACTCCTGCATGCAAGCAGGCAAACCCTGCAAGTGCTGCTGTCGCCCTGTGCATGTCCTTCAACTTTGGAATCGCTGTGAGCAGTGAGCACTCACCACTCACGTAACCACTGTGACATGTCCTTGTTTAAACTGTAACAGCACATCTGCACAACAAACTTCTCCTAGTTTGGATTTTCGAGTGGCCGTGTAGAATAGTGTAGTGAGGAAGTGATCACTTTTGTGCATAGATAGATCTAGGGTTGCCACCTTTGACTAATAGAAATAAGGGACACAGATAATCGAGCGTGGGGTGTTTTTTGGGCGAAAATGGCCGGATTAATTTTTTTACTTTATTTCGGTTTTAGGGTTAGGGTTAGGGTTATGTTATTTAATTATTTTGGGGAGCCAGCCCCCCAAACTCCTGAAATGCATAGAAATCTATGAAATCTAAATAAAACAATCTATGACATTTATATTAAAAAGAGCTAGCCGCCCAAACCCCTAAAATACATAGAAATCTATGCATTTTGGAACAGTTACTAATATATAGTCAAGAAAGCATTTAGTCATACTTAAAGTTTAAAGTGCTTTATTTGCATTTAACATTGTTTAAATAAATTGGCTGAACTATAGCCTCAACTTGAGCATAATACTGTATGCATATAAAGTGCTGTAAAAACAAAGCCTGGGAACACTTTTACTGAAAGTGGACAATAATACAATGAAACACTTGTGTGACCCAAATTAAAAGATTAATAAAAAATAAGGTGCAAATAAATCCTCCTTCCCTCAACCCTTTTAGCCAAAAAGTCATGGATCCATCAGAAAGTGTTAGGTGAATGGTCTGGGGTGTATTAGGTGAATGGTCTGGGTGTATTAGGTGAATGGTCCAGCTGTATTAGGTGAATGGTCTGGGTGTATTAGGTGAATGGCCCAGGGCCCTCATTCATCAATTTGTGCGTAGAACATGACCTATTTCCACACGTAAGCACGGAATGTAGAACTAGTGTACGCACAGGGAAGTCGGGATTCATCACACTGTGCGTACGCAGGCTCTATGCTCCTCCGTAGAACTTTGTTCTACCGTCAATGCTCGTGCATGATTATCCATATATGGTCATGAAAGTGAGGAAACACCCCCCATGGGATGTGAAATAATGGACTGACCCGAGCGGAACTCTGAGAAACTCCACGGAGAATTCACTGCTGTCGAACCAAGAAGACACTATCGCGTATTATGGGATAAATAAAAGGCGGATTTGTAAACGGTGATGTCAGATATCAACGGCTCCCTAAGACCATTGCTGCAATTCTGCCTGGACAGCTCAAAATACTAATAAAGACCGTTCGTTGACCACTGTTTGGCGTTGGTTGTGTGTCATTATAACCGTGCTCTAATATGAATGCCTTTATTAGTTGTGTTCGATTGGCTATATGATTTTTAGAGGCATCTATTTTGTTGTCGGCTAATAAAGACCGCACTGGAATATGACTGCCTTTTCCCGTGTTGTTTGATTAATACCCAGGGATTAAAGTTCTCCTCAATTTGATTCCAAATCGCGATGGATCTCCCGTCAATTTTCTACCTGCTGCATATGATTTCTAGAGGCATACTACAATCTATTTTGATGTCAGTATTGGGTAGCAATGAATCTCACTGCATGTATGATGTAGCCTGCCTTTCAATACATGAACTTGAATTCCATCATGTTTGTGTGCGGGACTCACACAAGGCTGTTGTCACAATGGGTGGTACCGGTACAGACAGTAATAATAACAGTCCACACAATATCACGATCCATGCCATAGCCTATGTTCTATTAGGACATGATCTGTGACGACAAATGTTCTGATATCATACTCTGACACTTTACAGCATGCCTATGATCAACAAAAACGCGAACTTGAATCCCATCATATACATAGTCTGTCCACTATCTGGTGTCATTGCAATGCGTTTTCTATTCTTTCTTATACAGTAAAAAGGGGGAAGAACACTATATTCATATGACTTGTATTCTGCTTACAGCTTCGAAATTCCACTTGTTTCGTTTAACGTAAAGCCTTTTAAATATAATCAAAACGTTCCCGTGTTTCTGCGGTCTGCGCAAAATAATAACGAGTTGAGCTTTATGATTTATGATGAATTGAAAATGGGGGACCCTGATGTTAACAAGACGAAAGTTGGTCTGCATCCCCAATTAACAATTGTATGTACTGAGCTGTACTGTACTGTACCTGTAACTGAGGGGTACAATTCCCTGACTGTATTACTAGATATGATACTTACTACCACTACCTTTGTACTTAATATTCGGCCACCCAGTACTCGGCATAAATATATTATGATGAACACTGTCACGTAGATGAAACGGATCCAACACAAATGTACGAATTAGAAATAGGTCTTTATTTCTACACAGCGATGGTGTGTAGAGCAAGCACTTAATCAAATCAATCACATTTATGAATGGGAATTAGTATGCACTTTTATGGCAAGAGTATTCGTCAGTATATCAATAGAGAATGTCCAATCTCTGAAGGCGCAGGTGGTACATATACGACCTGGAATAGTTAAGGAATAACAGCAATGATACTTTAATGATTATAAGACTGGATACACTAGGGGGGAATTCCGGTCGCTTGTAAGACAACTGGAGAAGGGGGGGGGGGGGTAGAGTCTGGCTGTATCCGTCTGGCCGAGGGTATCCTGGGAGAACCCACGGTTGTGCGGTTCGGTGCCTCAGCGATCCTCGGTCCACAGATGAAAGCAGTTGGACTCTCTGTGGGCCGGCTTCCTCCGGTCCACGATGGAGAGACGTGAAGCGACCTCGTCGTGTAGAGCGTCTCCTCACCTGTCGTCCTCTCCGGGGGGGGGTTTTCCAACACACGGCAGTGTTGGTCTTTATCCATAGAATAATCACTGTATACAAAGCATAATCCGTGCCTGGGAAGGTGGGCTGTCGTCGGTAGAATAATCCGGTATGCAGGTCCACTCGCTCGTCGGCTCTGGGGCTCCTCGGGTGCAGCCTCACATGGGGTCGGCCACCTTGGATAAGCAGCCAGTTCTCTGCCCGAAACGATGGGGTACTGACTACGATAGTATTCTCACCGCACGAAGCACTACATATGAATAGACTATTATTAGCTTAATAGACTACGTCCAACTCGACGATATAGTGCCAAATATGACTATTCAAATATTAATATACACGATGTCTCAATACCGATGGTAGGCCGAACTTGGCCTTACTCCCACACGTGGCGTCGCGGGGAGGCTTTACGTCTGTCACTCTATTGGAGGGTAAGAAACTGCACTAAAAAGGAAGTCCTACTTTAGTAGCGCAGTATATATACGCACTATGAACAAATAGTACCGTTAGTGGTGCGGTAGCCAGATTCCTACGCGGAACTAGGACTTGTTCGTACATGTTGAGCGGTACGTTTGAACTGGGTCTGGGGGGTATGGCAGCCTGGCACCAAGGTCTCGACCAATAGTAGAATGGAGACTATTATGGGATGTTCAGTAGGCTAGAATGGATATTCAATGCATATTGTACAAGGAATATACAAGGGATATCAGGGAATATTAGAGAATATACAAATACAATTAAATATATATATACAAATAAATATATATATTCGGTTTAATCTGGCCCTTCACAACAGCCACCCCCTGATTGGTCCCAGACCTAATCAGTTAAGCAGAGACAGATTAATCGCGTTGTCTATTTACACATAAGGGTTTGCTGTAGGGGTCAGTCAACTTCACAAAGTCATAGGGTTATAGGGTCATGGTCATCATCGATTGTGTCTGGGAGTCGGGGCAGTTCTATGAGCCTCGCCACGGGACGGGTGTAAGTGCGACCCTGGACAAGCACTTCAGCTGCTCGGACCTTGCCGTCGGCACCGGTGATCACTTTGCTTACGCGGCCGGCCGGCCACATAGCTCTGGGCAGTGATTGATCAATAATCATGACGACTGTTCCTTCTGTCAAATTGTCTCTCTCCTTTACCCACTTCTGGCGGGTCTGTAGAGACGGTAGGTAGTGCAGTAGGAATGTCCTTTGTTGTGCACTCTCTATGGTAGTGCAATCATCTATGTTGGGGTCTGCGGAGATAACAGTGCTCAATCCACAGAACACAGGCTTCTTATTCTCAGCCTCCTCCTGACTGGCTTCCCTCGGGATAGGCGTGGGCCACTCTCCTTCCGGGAGCTTTAGGAATGCTGGGCCGTCACTGTAGACATTGCGACGGGTGAGGTCATCTAGGGGCATTCCCCGGGTGATGACGTCAGCTGGGTTCTGTTTTGTATCAACGTAGCGCCACTCTGTTTCTCCGGTTAACTCTTCGGTTAAGTCTTGAATCTCGGTGACTCTGACTCCCACGAAGACTTTGTACTTGCATGAGTCCGATTTGATCCAGGCGAGTACTGTCGTGGAATCTGACCACAGGATTGTTCTAGACACCGGTATGGTGAGCTCACGTTGGATGAGCGTGGCTAGGTGCGCTCCGGCTAGGGCTGCGCAGAGCTCTAGGCGTGGGATAGATTGTTGCTTGCGTGGGGCTATTCTCGAGCGGGCGAGGACAAATGCTGTGTAGATCTCTCCCCCCTCTTCTTGGGCCCGCAAGTAGGCTACTGATCCGTATGCGACCTCTGAGGCGTCACTGAAGACGTGTAAGTCCATTTTACATGTCTCTGGCCTCACCGTGGGTGGGAAGTAGCTTCGGCGCATATTAACGCCTGGGAGTGAGTGGAGCTCCATCTCCCACTCTCTCCAGGTGTGCGGGAATGGGGTCGTCCCAGCCCTGGTCCTTGTCCCACAATGCTCGTACAATCATTTTTGCCCTGGTGGTGTACGGTAGAATACATCCTAGCGGGTCATATTGTCGGGCGAGTGTTGTGTACACACTCCGTCTGGTGGTCGGCGCCGCCGCCGGCCTTCCCTGCTCCGTAGTCAGGGGCTTGTGTCTGTAGTGAAGCGAATCTGTTTTGAATCGCCACACCAATCCCAGGGTCATCTCCTGGGCTTCTCCCGGGATTGTAGCCATCCAGGTCTCGCTGCTGGCTGCCTTGTCCTCGGAGGAGAGGCTGCGCAGTACTTGCGGATCGCTGCTGGCCCACTGCCTGAGATCAAAGCCGCCTTTGATCAATGAGGCGCGGAGTTTAATCAGGAGAGCCTCGGCTTCTTCCTGGGTTGAAAGGCTTTGTAGACAGTTGTCTACGTAGAAGCTGTTCTTTACGCTGTGTCGGACCTCTTCGTCCGCTGCTGGGTCCTCTGCTACATGTTTCTGTAGTGCAAATGTAGCACAGCAGGGGCTGCACGTCGTTCCGAAGGGGAGGACTTCCCATTGGTAGATGGCTGGGTGCTCATCTCCTGGCTTCTCTCTCCATAGGAACCGTAACAGGGGCTTGTCCTCCTCTACTAATCTCACCTGCAGGAACATTCCTTTAATGTCCCCGCTGATGGCCACCTTTTCCTGGCGGAAGCGGAGTAGAACGCCGAGTAGGGAGGGGCCGAGTGTGGGACCGGGCAGTAACTCTTTATTCAGATTTTGGGATCCGATCTGGTAGCTGCAGTTAAATACTATGCGGTCTTTACCGTTGTGATGGACCTTGTGGTGAGGCACGTACCACGATTCAGTGGTCTGGTCAGCCTCTTTAATGTCCATCTTTGTGACGTGTCCCGCTGTGATGAGCTTCTCAATCTCGGCGCGGTATACACTCTCTTGGGCGGGGTTCTTGGCTAAGCACCGCTCCGTGTTCAGCAGGTACCGTTCTGTGGCGTCTGTCTTGGCGTGGAAAGTAGGCATTCCTTCTCGCCGCAGGAGTGGCGTGGCGTATCTCAACACGCCGTTGACCGGGACTCTCTTGGTCCCTGTCTCGAGGAGGTGAATGGCGTAAATGTCATCTTTAGAGCGAATGTCTTTCTTTCCGTTCTTAAAGGGCATTTGTTCCAAGGTCCATAGCCGCTCTACATGTTGCAGGAGTGCGGTTTCTCCCTCTGTGACTCGGGAGTGGAGACATCTAGTGGCTGTATTTCGGTTGAGAGATTTGGCGAGCGGGCCTTGGAGAGTCCATCCCAAACGGGTCTCGACTGCTGCAGGACAGCCTCGGGGTCCGGTATGAACCCGGTCTATCGGGACAATGAGGTCTGCATGGTCGGAGCCTATCAACAGGGTCGGCATAGCATTGTCTATGAGCGGGATCGGTAGCTTGCGCAGATGTGCATATTTCTCCATCAGCTTGGCGACGGGGTATGTGTACCGCGACAGTCCTATTTCTTGGCTGGTGAAAGCGTCTGTAATCTGGTACCGTCGCTCAGGCTGGCCGCTTGCTGCAATAGAGAATGAGACATTCTCGCCCTTTATCGTTTTCAAATCTCGTCTTATTGTCCGAATTGTCATTTGGGTTTCGCTTCCCCGCAGCCCTAGCTGGGCCGCAGCGGAGGCGAGCAGAAGGGTCTTCTCTGACCCGTCATCGAGGACGGCGTAAGTGTCCAGGACTTTATTCTGGTAGCTTAGTGTCACACGCACTACTTTTAGGAGTACTCGGGCTCCACTGCTGCTGGCGGGATCGATGTACATGACGCTCGCTTTGCTGCTGGATGGTGCGGGTGAAGGGCGCCGTCTGTTACTGTCGTGAAGTATGTCCAGATGGGCTCCATCGCACTTGGTGCACCTTTTCTTTAAGCGGCATTCGGCTGCCATGTGTGAGCGCGCACAGCGAAAACAGCGCTTGTTGGACTTTATCCATTGACTTGCTTCCTCCGCGTTCAGCTTGGGGAAGGAGTCACATTGCGCTAGCCAGTGTTCTTTCTCACAGTAGGGGCACACTATCTTCCACTTCTCCGTTCTGGAGGGGGTACTGTGGCTCCTGCTGCTCGGTACTGACTCCGATTGGTGCATCACAGTCACCGATCTTCTTCCATCATTTAGTCGTCTGGTTCCTTCTCTGGAGCCAGGGGTGCTCCGTCCGAATGTATCTAGCCGTAGGCTGCTGACTTCTCTCGCCAGGAAGTCTGCTAGATCGAGGAGGTTCGGTTCGGGGCCATTCGGGTCTCGGTGGTCTCTCTGCCGCCTAAAACGCTCCTGTCGAGCGGGCGGCAGCTTCTCCAAGATCCTTTCCACATTTGAGTTGGCGTAAAGTTCATGCCTCCCCTTCTCTCTCTGCGCTCCCAACATCCCTACCAGGGACTGCACTCTGATGGACAGGTCGTCCAGTGCTCGATTGTCTATTGCTGGGGGTAAGCGGTCGATGTGTCGGATCTCCTGGATCACGTAATCCCATATGCGCCCATACCTCTGGTCCAATGCTACCAGCGCTGCTGTGTATGGGGTGGTGGAAGTCGCATAGGCGAGCGCTATATTATGTGCGCGGGGCACCTTTAAGTGCTTCAGTAGGATGGCGTATTTATGGGGTTCATCCAATACATCCACCAACATGGTCTCCAGACACATGCGGAGTTCTGTATACTGGGCCCGGTTCTCTTGGGTGAAGTCGGGTACCATAGGCGTGCCAATGTATGACGCTGACTGTGGATACATCGGCGAGCGTTGGGGGAGAGGCCTCCTAGGCGAGTCTCCTCCCGCTCCTTGGTATGGGCTGGTACCGGCAGTGTACCATGGCCCGCTTGTCCAGGTGCTGTTCCTCGGTGCGGGTCGTGCGTCGTGCTCACCCGTGTATAGAGTCGGGGGTCTGTAGCGCAGCTCCGCGGGAGTATAGCCTGGGCTGTACCGGACCTCCTGGTCCGGTAGAGTACTGTGCTGTCGTCGGGCGTGGTTCTCCTCCTCTTCCTCTTCGTCTTCAGTTAGGTCATCCAGTGCTTGTAGTCTCTGGTTTAGCCTCTCCACAGGATATGCTGCTCCTTCCCGGTTGCTAGGTCTCGCTTGGACCGGTGGGGGGAGGTGGTCTGTGGGGGGTATAGACCTCGTCTGTTGGTCAAGTTCAGGGTTGTTTACTCGGCTAGGGGATGCCGCCCTGGAGGTGTGTCTAGACGAGTTCCTGGAGCCTCTGGCGGAGGGAGAGGGTGTTGTCCGTCTGATCAGCTGTTCTATTAGTTGCGCTTGCTGTCTGTCGCGCTCTGCGTCCCGTAGAGCACCAGCAGCTGCTCGCTGGCTGTCTGCTCGGTCTCGGGCCACATTCTCTTCCCTCTGAATGCGTCTTATTTCTAGACGTATATGCTCTTCTTCGCTCCGCTGCTGGATCTGCAGTCGGTCGCGTTCAGCAGCGGCGTTCAGGCTGATGAGGAAGGCCTGCTGTAGGGTCCTCTCTGCCTCGCTGGGAGAAGGCGGTTGTATAGGGGAGCCTTCCCTCGGGGTACTCCTTGCGGAGCCTTGGAGCTCTATCTCCACGGTGCTCTCCCCGTCTTCTTCCGTGCCGAGTTCTCTCTCGGTAGCGTTGTATTCCTCCCGGGACTCATCGGGGACTACTTCTTCAGTACTGGCGGGGTGTGAAGTCATGTCTGGTTCCCACTGGTCCCCACCGTGAACTTGGTCAGTTACATTAGAACCCGTAGGGGCCTCTATGGTCGGGGTAGTCTGGGCGTTGGGGTTAGACATACTTTTACTTTCTAGTTTTACCGCGTTTACTGTTAGTAGAAGACTAGGTTGTTGACTGACAGCGTAAGCCTCTAAGTACTGAGGGAGCCGTCGTTCGCGGTGCGGGCGTTGGTTAGGAGGATCGTTTCGTGGAGTGTTCATCATAGGCCATTTCAATATTAATAACACTATATTAATATTACACTAATTACCCTCCGGCTCGAAGGACCAATTGTAACTGAGGGGTACAATTCCCTGACTGTATTACTAGATATGATACTTACTACCACTACCTTTGTACTTAATATTCGGCCACCCAGTACTCGGCATAAATATATTATGATGAACACTGTCACGTAGATGAAACGGATCCAACACAAATGTACGAATTAGAAATAGGTCTTTATTTCTACACAGCGATGGTGTGTAGAGCAAGCACTTAATCAAATCAATCACATTTATGAATGGGAATTAGTATGCACTTTTATGGCAAGAGTATTCGTCGGTATATCAATAGAGAATGTCCAATCTCTGAAGGCGCAGGTGGTACATATACGACCTGGAATAGTTAAGGAATAACAGCAATGATACTTTAATGATTATAAGACTGGATACACTAGGGGGGAATTCCGGTCGCTTGTAAGACAACTGGAGAAGGGGGGGGGGGGGGGGTAGAGTCTGGCTGTATCCGTCTGGCCGAGGGTATCCTGGGAGAACCCACGGTTGTGCGGTTCGGTGCCTCAGCGATCCTCGGTCCACAGATGAAAGCAGTTGGACTCTCTGTGGGCCGGCTTCCTCCGGTCCACGATGGAGAGACGTGAAGCGACCTCGTCGTGTAGAGCGTCTCCTCACCTGTCGTCCTCTCCGGGGGGGGGGTTTTCCAACACACGGCAGTGTTGGTCTTTATCCATAGAATAATCACTGTATACAAAGCATAATCCGTGCCTGGGAAGGCGGGCTGTCGTCGGTAGAATAATCCGGTATGCAGGTCCACTCGCTCGTCGGCTCTGGGGCTCCTCGGGTGCAGCCTCACATGGGGTCGGCCACCCTGGATAAGCAGCCAGTTCTCTGCCCGAAACGATGGGGTACTGACTACGATAGTATTCTCACCGCACGAAGCACTACATATGAATAGACTATTATTAGCTTAATAGACTACGTCCAACTCGACGATATAGTGCCAAATATGACTATTCAAATATTAATATACACGATGTCTCAATACCGATGGTAGGCCGAACTTGGCCTTACTCCCACACGTGGCGTCGCAGGGAGGCTTTACGTCTGTCACTCTATTGGAGGGTAAGAAACTGGACTAAAAAGGAAGTCCTACTTTAGTAGCGCAGTATATATACGCACTATGAACAAATAGTACCGTTAGTGGTGCGGTAGCCAGATTCCTACGCGGAACTAGGACTTGTTCGTACATGTTGAGCGGTACGTTTGAACTGGGTCTGGGGGGTATGGCAGCCTGGCACCAAGGTCTCGACCAATAGTAGAATGGAGACTATTATGGGATGTTCAGTAGGCTAGAATGGATATTCAATGCATATTGTACAAGGAATATACAAGGGATATCAGGGAATATTAGAGAATATACAAATACAATTAAATATATATATACAAATAAATATATATATTCGGTTTAATCTGGCCCTTCACAACAGTACCCATTCTGCAATCTGTTAATAAACCTTTCAATCAATCAATCAATCAAGCTACGCGGAGCGCAGTCAGTCAGTAGCCTACACCCCGTATATTTTGATAACGCTATATAAACCATGCTGCATTCATTCTGAGAGAAAGATCTATTATTCCAAATGCTATTTATAGGGTTTTGACCATAATTACACTACTGTTGCTATTTTACAGTGAACTATAATGAACTACGGTTCGTACAGAACATGCCAGTGTTATTATGCACAGAAGCTCATTTCCTTGTTGTAATAATATATTCTACCACTGGGCGCCAGGTACGCCTGGTCTGACCTGTGCCTAGATGTAAGCACGGAGTCAAGTTCAAATCGAAATTGATGAATCCCACTCTTTGCTTAGAAATGATCGTACGCACAGGGTAAGCACAGATCTGTGCGTAGAACACGTTGATGAATGAGGGCCCAGGTGTATTAGGTGAATGGTCCAGGTGTATTAGGTGAATGGTCTGGGTGTATTAGGTGAATGGTCCAGGTGTATTAGGTGAATGGTCCAGGTGTATTAGGTGAATGGTCCAGGTGTATTAGGTTAATGGTCTGGGTGTATTAGGTGAATGGTCCAGGTGTATTAGGTGAATGGTCCAGGTGTATTAGGTGAATGGTCTGGGTGTATTAGGCGCCGAGGTGAGTGGCAGCCTTTCATAGCAGCTCCCACCCCCCTATACTTCTTATCCCGTTTGACTACTTTTTACTTATTTCTTTTTGTGATTCTACTTAATAGGTGTCTAAGTGACTGTGCGTTGCTTTACATCAAGTTAAGGCAATTGTTAACAACTTCTGTGAAGTTAGCTGAGTTAGGCAAGTTCGGTCGAGCACAGCTGAACAATGGACTACAACGACAACAACAACAACAACAACAACAACAACAACAACAACAACAACAACAACAACAACAACAACAACAACAACACTGGCGGGCTGCAGTACTCTCTGGAGACTCTCCTCTGCTTTCGAGGCAGAGTTGTAGCGCCACCGAGGAATCTACCAGTCGACATAAGGACATGCAGACGGGGGAATCGAGCTGGCACGATCGTGAGGGACAGGAGAAAGGATAGCAGGAGATTCAAGCATTACCTACATTTACATTTTACATTTAGTCATTTAGCTGACGCTTTTATCCAAAGCGACTTACATGTTCTGTACGACAAGCCATCAGGAAGGGCACAACTCTATCAGCTGAGCAACAATGTTCATCAAAGTGTTGAGTGCTACAGTGTAGGTTAGTTTATTAGGACAAGTTTAGGACACCCTCCAGAACATTTACAACAAGCGGTGCAAGGGGAAGGCTAAGAGAATTATTAAGGACTCGAGCCACCCGAACAACTGCCTCTTTGAACTGCTGCCGTCAGGCAAGCGATACCGGAGTCTTAAGGCGAGCACAGAAAGACTCAGAAGGAGCTTCTATCCCCAGGCCATCAGGCTGCTAAACGAAAAAAATCGCTAAACGAACAATAATCACTATGCAACAACCATCAAATGCACACAGCACACACACCCACACGCACACACTCACTCAAACAAACAACACACTGCAGCACCCACTCTCCACACTTTAGATCACACAAACACACTTACACTTTATATTTATTGATAAAGGATTTGCACTACAACTCGTACACCTACTGTGAATTGTACCTAAACTGCACCTCGTCCATTTATGCCTTGCACTATATAGTATTGTATATTAGTACACTGCACAGTATTGTATATTGTATGGTAACTACGTCTACGAACATTGTACATATGTCTAAACTGAACACTGTGACCTCTTTTTTTACTTCTAATTTTTACTATGTTTTTATTTCATACTTATCTTGTCATGCACAGTCTCTGGAGCGCAACAGTAAGAAGCATTTTGTACAAAAGTATTCTGTACTTCTGTATGACAACTATTAAAGAAACTTGAAACTTGAAACTTGAAGTGCATGACAGTAAGGTTAGTTAGTTTTTTTTTTTTTTTTTTTTTCAGATAATGGTTGAAGAAGTGCGTCTTTAGTCGACGGCGAAAGATTGGACGTGTTTCGGCTGTCCTAACTGGGGTGGGTAGTTCATTCCACCATTGTGGGGCAAGGACTGAGAATAGGCGACTTCTCTTTGATGACCCTCCCGGAGCTTGGATAGGAGTAGGTCTGAGGTGGCCAGAAGATGCAGAGCGTAGGGGTCTTGAGGGTGTGTAGTTAGAGACCATTGACCGGAGGTAGGCGGGAGCGGTTCCCTTTGCCGCACGGTATGCTAGGTCGAGGGCCTTGAAGCGGATTCGTGCAGCAATGGGGAGCCAGTGCAGGTCCCTAAGAAGTGGGGTGACATGGGCCGACTTCGGTAGGTTTGAGATCAGGCGGGCCGCTGCGTTCTGAATGAGTTGAAGAGGCTTAGTGGCAGTGGCCGGGAGGCCAGCGAGCAGTGCGTTGCAGTAGTCGAGGCGGGAGATGACTGTTGATTGGACGAGGAGTTGGGTAGCTTCTTTTGTCAGGAAGGGGCGGATCCTTCTGACGTTGCTCAGGAGGAATCGGCAGGTTCTGGTTGTCGCTGCGATGTGAGCAGAGAAGTTCAACTGGTCGTCGAGGACAACACCAAGGTTCTTGGCGGTCAGGGACGCGGTCACAGCTGCATTCTCGACTGTGATGGAAAGGTCGGTCAGGGCGGAGGATTTGGCCGGCAGGTGGAGCAATTCTGTTTTGCTTAGGTTCAGTTTGAGGTGGTTGGTCGTCATCCAGGCGGAGATGTCGGACAGACAGGCCGAGATCCGCTCAGAGACGTGGATATCTGAGGGAGGGAAGGAGAGGAAGAGTTGAGTATCGTCGGCATAACAATGGTAGGAGAAGCCATGAGACGTGATAATGTTACCCAGTGATTTAGTGTAGAGAGAGAAGAGAAGGGGTCCTAAAACCGAGCCCTGGGGGACACCCGTCCGCAGGGGGCGGGTGGCCGACAGGGTCCCTCTCCATGACACTTGGTAGGAGCGGTCATTGAGGTATGATGACAGCCATGTCAGCGCAGAGCCAGCCACTCCCATTCCTGCGAGGGCCGCGAGGAGGATCTGGTGGTTGACTGTGTCGAAGGCTGCAGATAGATCTAGGAGAATCAGGACGGAGGAGAGGCCTTTCGCTTTTGCTAAGTGAAGTGCCTCTGTGACCGCAATGAGGGCTTTCTCTGTGGAGTGACCAGTCCTGAAGCCTGACTGATTAGGGTCTAGGAGGTCATTCTGTAAGAGATAAGCAGTAAGTTGGCTGGATACAGCACGTTCAAGTGTTTTAGAAAGGAAGGAGAGAAGAGAGACAGGACGGTAGTTGCCTATGACGGTAGGGTTCAGGGATGGTTTTTTTATGAGGGGCGTGACTCTGGCTTGTTTTAGGGAGGTGGGGACCACCCCCGAGTTGAGTGAGGAGTTGATGGTTGCAGTTAGGAATGGGAGGATGTCTGGTGCTATGGTCTGGAGGAGTGGGGAGGGTAGCCGGTCCAGCTGGCATGTAGTTGGACGGTTCGACGTTACCAGTGTCAGGGTCTCGGCTTCTGTAATGGGAGAGAAAGATGACAGAGTGAAGGATGAGGTTCTCGATTCAGCATTTGGAATGGGTGGGGGTTGGGAGAAGGGGCTGCGGATGTTCTCCACTTTTTCCTCTGTCGTTATGGGGAACGTGCGATCGCTGGATTTTCAAAGCGAGCGCGCAGACAGAGGTTTGGTTGGCACAGCTGCGGCACAGAACTCTTCCTAGCAACGTGAAAGCGCCAATTCTCATTGGTCGGTGAGCTGCTGAGCGCACGCCCACCATACCAGAGTTGCCATGTCTGTTTATTTCCCCCGACTTTGACACATTTTGCTTGTTTTTGTAGCTCGGCTGGCTTATTTCTCTCACTAAACTGGCAACCTTAAAATACGGGACATAGGGCGTCCCGTATCAGTTCAATACGGAACGCGTCTTTTAGTTTACAATTACGGGACGATTCCGTATTTTAAGGGACGGGTGGCAACCCTAGATAGATCACTAGATGTATGAACTGATGATGTGAGTTTCATGTGAGCATTTCCTGATAACAAGATGACAGAGGCCAAATCTTTCGCTGTCGACTAAAGACACACTTCTTCAACCATTATTTATTTTTAAATAAAAAAAATTTAAATAAAAAAATCTAACCCTAACTAACCTTACTGTCATGCACTTGTCCTAATATACTAACCTACACTGTAGCACTCAACACTTTGCTGAACATTGTTACTCAGCTGATAGAGTTGTGCCCTTCCTGATGACTTGTCGTACAGAACTTGTAAGTCGCTTTGGATAAAAGCGTCAGCTAAATGACTAAATGTAAATGCAAATGTGATGGGCAATAGCAGACATTAATGTACTTCACCTGCAAACACAAGATTGTTCTAACAGCACAATATTGATGTAACTAAGACATTAGCTGCATAGGTAGGGCCTATATGCTACAGTACTAGAACAATGCACTCAGTACAGTACAGTAGAGTACAGACCTCCACCAAGGCCAAACAATGTCTCCCCAATGCTGTGACTTTCACATGCTACATTTTACTGGGTAGATGTCAGAAACAAGAGTTTCCAATATTGCCAATATCAAGAGACCCAGGCTATGAATCAATATGGTGGCGTTAGAGAAAAGGTCACATGGTCAAAAAAATATAGAGATTTCTATATGCTCATTTGAGTATGGAAGGTTTGGCCTGGTGGAGGCACTAGAAGAGATGTCTTCCTCTTGGGATCAGTAATGTCCACAGAAGATGTTTTGGCAATCCGGCCATTACTTTTTTAGATCACTTTTCTAAGTTTGGCCTGATGGTTGCGCTATAGAGCAGGGGTCGGCAACCCGTGGCTCCGTAGCCACTCTGCTGTGGCTGCATGTTGCTTAAAATAAAAATGACAGACAGACAGGGGCGAGTGCAATGCCCTTTTCACAGCCCTCCATGCGTGGGTGTAATTATGAGCCCTGAAAAACGGACTACTAATTAACATTGGTGTGTTTGTGAATTCCTGAGAGACTGGAAGTGTAAGTGTGCTTGTGTGTGTGACTGTGTGCCTGCGTGTGTGTGCTTGTTTGTGTGTGTGTGTGTGTGTGTGTGTGTGTGTGTGTGTGAGTGTGCGTGTACGTGCGTGTGTGAGTGTGCATGTATGTGTGTGTGTGTGTGCTTGTTTGTGTGTGTGTGTGTGTGTGTGAGTGTGTATGTGTGTGTTCACGCGTGTGTACATCTGTGTGTATACTTGTGTGTGTGTGTGTGTGCATACGTGTGCGCATGTGTATGAATCTGTATGTGAGTGTGGACGGTCTGTGGGCAGTACTCCTCAGGAACGGTAGATAATTTGTGATTCCAGTGTTGCGTCACCTAGTGACAGCATCACAAATCTGCCGTGACGGAACTAAACACTCAATCTGTCATTTATACACACTCTCAGGCACGTAGCGGAACACACACACACACACACACACACACACACACACACACACACACACACACACACACACACACACACACACACACACACACACACACACCTACACACACACACACCTACACACACACACACACACACACACACACACACACACACACACACACACACACACACACACACACACACACACACACACACACACACAACACGCACACAGACACTCACTTTGGAGTAGAGCACCAGTTTATGAGGTGTGATAAAGGTTTGAGATACACACAAACACAAACATGCAGCAGTTGCCTTGAGGTCCACATGGGCCCGTAAGTAATGGCCACCCATTCTGCAGCAGGGGAGGTGAAACTACTGTCATTCAAATGGAGCATGCTCTATGTGTAAGGTATGCCTGTGTGTGCGTGTGTATGTGTGTGTGTGCGTGTCTGCATGACCATGTGCAAGTCTCATTGCCAGAACTATACACAGAAAATACAAATAGGTTTGTTTTACGATATTATATGATATGATACATTTATTTATATTGCGCGGCGCCCCTCAACCAATAGTTACATCGGCACGGGGCACAGCCCGGGAAAAAAGAAAAACAGAAAGACAGGAACAATATGAAAACAGAAAAAAAGACATGCAGGCCAACCAACATCATACATTAGTCATACTACAATACAAAACTAGCTCATGGTTTTTTTTATGGGTTTTGAGCATGGCCTTAACACTTTCAGTGCCAGCAGGGGGCGCACGATTTAGTGCTTGAATGCCCATCATCCACTTCAATGTTAGCGGTAATAACGCCTAATCTATGTTTAAAATTATGGCTATGTGTCTAATCTGCCCGTCTCTTATCAATGACTCATTTTCCAGTCAACATTGTCGAAGCGGATTGTTTTTTTATCGGTTCATTTCCGTTTTGCATTTTGAAAAGCCCTCGTTTTCAAGGAAAATAAAAAGATTCCATAATAAACGCCCTGTACTGGAATATTCTAGAATACACAAAAACGTTGTAATTTTTTGGCCTATTTATGAATCGTTTTCAAATAAACCCTAGATTATCGATAGTATATGTGTACGTATGCACGCTGGGGCCGTGAGCTGAAAATCGATTACCTCATTTCCTCAACATCACACACACACACACACACATAGGGTGAACGCTGAGAGCTCAGCGAATACAACTCTGATTATCCCAAGACTTGTAAAATAGATTCCTTACCTCAGATCAGATGTTCTCCAAAAAGATCATTCCAATTCCTGATAGCCATTCCAAAAATCGATCACTTTTATTGATCCAACGCTGGGTGCTCGAAACACATATTCCACGCTGTTCTGAGGAACCAGAATGACTGCAATCGGCTCGGATTACATGCCTGAGAAGTAAAATGTGGATTCCGGATTTTTCTTTTCTCATCCATTTTCATTGAGTCCATTCCAAAATGGTGCATTACCATCTGGGAGACGATAGGGGGCGCTTTTTTCACATCTGAGCTCCTGATGGGGCTGGTTTCCCAACGAGAGACTCGGTTGATGAAATATGAATTGAGATCGTTAATAAAAAAAATAACACACTAATTGTCGTGGTGGGCATTCATGGGGCGGGCTGATAACACGTGTTATGTCGTGGTGGGCTCTCAAAGTGTTAAAAGTCTGTAGAGTGCTTGCAGATTTAAAGTTTAGTCGGAGCTTGTTCCAGAGTTTTGACACTGCGACTGCGAAAGCCCAGGTTCCCTTCGTCACCAGTCTTGTGTGTGGGATTTTAAGGCAGATTTGATTGTTTGATCTGAGGGATCTGGAGCTGGCTGATTGAACCAAGAGTTCCTTTATATAGGCTGGGGCGAGACCGTTTATGGCTTTGTATGTGAACATTAATTTGTTGTTTTACCGGGAGCCAGTGTAGGGACCCTCTGAAGGTCACTGGGGGAGAGGAAGGCTTTTATTTTTGCGATGGTGCACAGCTGGAAGAAGCAGGACTGAGCCACTGCTGAATGGGAGCCAGGATCGAACCATGTGGGACTCCGTGGGTGAGGTTTGCTTTCTGGGAGGAGCAGTTTGTTGGCTCACAGAGAAGGTTCTGTTTTCCAGGTAGTACTTGAACCAAGCCAGGGCTGTGTTTGTGATGCCCGCCCCCTGCTGGAGGCGGTTGATGATGATGGTGTGGTCGATCGTGTCGAAGGCTGCACTTAGGTCGAGGAGGACCAGTACAGCACATTTCCCAGAGTCTGTGATGAGGAGTAGGTCATTCAGTACCTTTACGAGGGCGGATTCAATGCTGTGACCAGCCCAGAAACTGGACTGAAATTTCTCCAGAATGTTGTTACGGTGGAAGTAGGGGAGCAGTTGACTGAGGACAGCCTTTTCAAGTAGTTTGGACAGGAATGGTAGTTTGGATATCGGTCTGTAGTTGCTGAGGAGGGTGGGGTCTAAGCTGTTTTTTTTAGGAGGGGCTGGACTAGATTAAAAATTCAAGATTCAAGAGTTTATAACAAGGTTATTCTAATAATTTAAATAATCACTCCACTGATGTAGAGATTGGCACATTGTAGCTCTAAAAGTCTCTGTTTTTCTCTTTTATCTATTTACTCAATTCTGTTCTAGTGGCTTCTCCACGTTGAGTTTTATTCTATCTCTCACTCCTTTTTTTTCTCTTTTATCTTACATTGTTCTTTCCCATTGTTCTTCATATTAAGGTGTTAATGTTTCTCTACAATCTTTTCCTTTTTTCTGATGTTTCCTACATAAGTTAGTAGAAGGTTCAAATGAATATATCGATGAAAGTGTATTATTCTTTTTTTTCATTTTTCATAATATTTCATTACAGTAAGGGAAGGCGCAAGACCAAAAGCGACATTCTATTGAATTATAATGAAAATGTTAGATCCTATAGCAATTAGCATAGGAAGATTAGGATTACAAAGCTCAGTTTGGGCAATCCGGTGGCCTAAGGGAGGGAGTCATACGCGGAGGATGTGTTTTTGGAACACAGGCCTGTACGACTCTCTGGGTGAGGGGAAAAAAGGGGATTTTTATTTGTATATATATATGTTTTTAAGCTCGGCTCTCAACGGGACCTCAATAATTGGATGTTCATCTATTGTAGCTTCGCACTCCAGAAGCATTACCAAAAACTACACAAAAACATGTATAGATTATGGCTAGTTTGAATATAATGATATGGAACACTGGTGGGATAAACAAACAACACAAACGCAAAAGCGTGCTCACACTGATGAAAAAAGAACATGTGGATGTGGCTCTACTAAGCGAAACGCACATTTTAGAGGAAGACATAGATACGTTAGCGGATAACACATATCATAATATTAGTCACTCTTCTTTTGGTACAAGAACTCGAGGTGTAGCCATAGTCGTCAGACGTAAGCTAAATATTGAATTAAAGGGGGTATGGTCGGATGCGGATGGGCGTATAACTATAGCTAGGATTGTACACAATAACAGGAAAATAGCGTTGGCAGCGGTATATGCCCCAAATTTGTACGAAGAGGGTTTCTTCACTACACTAACCGATGAAATGTTAAACCATCCCGATTACCCATTTATAATAGGTGCGGATTTTAATGCCATTTGGAATCCAAGGATGGACAAATCTTACCTCGCCTTTTCCAGCGAACAAAAAAATGCATCTAAAGCATTAAAGGATTGGTCAAAGATTACAGGTGTAAATGATTTATGGCGTTCACTTAATCCCACGACCCGGCGAGACATAACACATTATCCAGAATTGATTATGTCTTTGCATCCCCGAGACTATTTGATAAATATGAAGTGGAAATGATACCCAATGCACTATCAGATCACTGTTATTTACTCCTAAAAGCAACATTTGGTATACTATCTTCCCGGGCCCCAAGATGGCGTTTTAATTCGATGCTGCTTAATAACAAGGAATTCATTACACAACTCAAAGAAGCTCTCATTGTATTCCTACGGGAGAATGCAAACTCGGTGCAAGACCCCAGAATAATATGGATGCCGGTAAAGGGTATGATCAAGGATTTCACTGATAGATTTTCCTCCATAATGCGCAAGAATCAATGCACAAAACTGTCTGAACTGGAAATGCTTTACTCAACGTTATTTAATTCTTTAAAATACAACAACTCAACTAGACTAGAAAATCAAGTTAACGTACTAAAAACAGAGATCAATGCCATATACAGACAACAATCGGAAATGCAAATACGCAGCACAAGACAACAGCAGTACTCCCAAGGTTCTAAACCTAGTCACCTATTAGCCATGCGATTAAGAATTAATGCAAAATTTGCAGATATAACTACCATTAGAGCACAACAAGTACTTGAAACAGACCCCAAAATAATAAACGATACATTCAAAGAATTCTACTCCGACTTATATAAATCAGAAACGACCTTCGATCAAAACAAAATTGACACATATCTTAATCAAATTATTCTCCCTAAACTTTCAGAGGATGACGCTAAACAGTTAGAAACACTGATCACACTAGAGGAACTCAAGAAGGCCATATCCGAAATGCAAAATGGTAAAGCTCCTGGAAGAGACGGTATCCCATCAGAAATGTACCTTTCTTGTTGGGACATAATTGGACCCTTATTACTAAATATGATCTTATACTCAGTCAAGGAGGGGAGCTTCCATAAAAACGACAATATTGCACTCATTTCGGTCCTTCTCAAAAAAGACAAAGACCCCACGAGTGCGGTAGTTACAGACCCTTAAGCCTCCTCGGAACCGATGTCAAACTGTACTCTAAGGTATTAGCCATCAGATTACAAAAGCATATGACGTCTTTAGTTCATCCGGACCAAACTGGCTTCATAAGAGGTCGCCTGATCACTGATAACATAAGACGAATACTGCACGTACTAGATGCAGACAAGGACGACACCATACCTAAGGCGATGCTGTTCCTGGATGCTATGAAAGCCTTTGACAGGCTGGAATGGTCGTATCTATGGGCAGTACTAGAAAGGATGGGGTTAGGAAAAGGATTCATTGATATGATTAAAGTATTATACAAAGACCCATCGGCCATGATTACAACAGGTACATTCATCTCCAAAATCTTTCCGGTATCACGCTCAGCCAGACAGGGTTGCCCTCTTAGTTCCGGACTATTCGATCTATCATTAGAGCCTTTAGCACAATATATAAGACAATCCCAATCCATAGAACCAATCGTAATCAAGGGCACACAAGATAAAATTAGTTTATATGCGGACGACGTAATATTGTTCATGCAAAGCCCCAACACCACATTGCCTCATCTACTCAAGTTGATTGAGAACTTTGGTGATTTATCGGGATTTAAAATAAATTGGCCGAAGTCGGCTTTCCTTCCACTTAACACCCATGCAAAAAAAGATACAACCCTCCCAGGTGAGATACCTATGGTAAAACATTTTAGATGCTTGGAAATATTCCCCACCATAAGACAAACGGTGAAGCACAATTACACAAAAATACAGAACAAAATCAAAGACGACCTGGACAGGTGGGCAAAACTTAAAAACTCAGTACAGGCAAGGGTATCAATAGTTAAGATGGATGTACTACCTAGAATCAACTTCATCAGTTCAATGCTACCATTACCCCCTCCAGAGGGTTACTGGAAAAGATTACACTCCACATAAAAATGTATTTGGAATAACAAACCACCACGTATAAAAAGATCCACCGCACAGAGAAATAAAGCAGACGGTGGCATGGCAGTTCCAGATTTTTTCCAATATTTTAAGGCGTACACATTAAGACCATTGACAATATGGTTTGATCCCCAAGCATTAGTATCCTGGAGAAAATTGGAAGAAAACATAGTAGCCCCACATAGACTGAAGGACATAGCACACACTAAACTACCAATCAAGCACTGTGAGCGGAAATGTGGCCCCATAATTACCCATGCGATCCGGATATGGCGTGAAACACAAAAAAAATATCCTAACCCACAAAAATGGCACAATCACACTCCCTTATTCAATAACAATGCACTCTTAATTGAAAAACGTCCTATAAGATTCCCTATATGGGAAGAGCAAGGCATACACTCATTAGGGGATGTTTTTAACAACCAGGGTTTTTGTAGTTATAGAGAGATATGCACAAAATTTAATCTCACCGAGTCCACATGGCTTTTTTACTTACAGTTACGGCTATGTTTGAGGTCTCACGGTGTTCCATTAGACATACCAGTTGAACACCACAGATACCACAAATTCTTCTATGAAAGAGAGACATCGAGAGGTTTTGTATCAGGTTTTTATTATCAATTACTAACGTCCTCGTATGAAACCCTCCAACTAGACTCTGTCTGGAGGAGGGATATACCAGACCTGGAAAGTGACTTTGATTGGCAAGCAGCATGGGCAAATGTCCGTCTTACATCAAGGAACCCGGACCATCAACAAATCAATCTTAACTATATTCACAGGACATACTTGACTCATATAAGACTGAACAGAATGGGTCTTAAACAAGACTCAAAATGCTCCCAATGTACACATGGAGACGAAGGGACATTTATGCACATGTATTGGGACTGCCCACCAGTTAAGGCATTCTGGAAAGATGTGACCCATCAATTATCAAAACTCGTATCTTGGAATATACCAGTACACCCCTCTGTATTACTATTGAATGATGTTTTTGAGTTTGCAGTAAATCCACAGCTAAAGAGATTGGTTTTATCGGGTATCACAGTAGCTAAAAAACGTATCGCATCACGCTGGTTTCAACCGGAAAAAATTTGCCGGAAGGTTTGGTTTCTTACATATCTCGATGTGATTTATCAAGAAATATCTACAGCAAGAATTCTGGGTCTCAACGAATCCAAAATGTCAATGTGGTTAGAAGTGGTGGAGAGAATAAAAGCTAGCTTATAATGGTAGTGTCTGGTTAGGAGTGAGGGATAATGGAGGTACTATCCAAGGAGGGGTCCGGGAGGGGGGGGTTCGAGCTGGAGCATATGTGTGTAGGGTTTTAGATAATAGGTATTAGGGGTATATCCTGTATAAGACATTGGTATAATTGGTAATTTCGTTGGATATACACTGTATACGGTAAAATATTATTATATACTTTTTTTTGTTTTCTGTTTCTGTACTTGCATGTCATTTTAGCCACCTTAATTGTTAGTTTCATTATGCATTGTGTGTTGAGTACTGACTTTTAATAATTTTGTTTTGCAATAATAATAAAAAAAAAAAAAAAAAAAAAAAAAAAAAAATAGTTTATTCATCACATACATACCAGGGCATACAGTGAAATGCGGTTGGCCATTCCCGCTATGATTGTGCAATAAAACAATAGTAATAGTAGTAATAATAATAATGTAACGTTTCAAGGTTTCAACGTTATTGACGAGGCAGGTTGCTAGTTCTAACTTTACTTGTTTATTCCAACACAGGTGCATAGGTTGCAGCATACAAGTGACTCATCACTAACATTTCCCATGCCTCAAGAGACCGCACCCTAGGTGCCACACCCTCTTATAGCCTTTCCAGGTCAGCCCCCTCCCCTCTGCCAACCCCCGGCTTGCGCAACCAATAGCGTCGCCGCCAGCCCCAGGTTGGCAGAGTGCAGAGTGACAGCTCGGCTGACCAACCAACCCAAAACCCAGGATCGCTACAATAAGATAACTAGAATAGATATGGTAATAAATAGACATGTTAATAAATCGCTTAAAGGCACTGGATCCTATGTACACTCCTATACAATGTGCAGTTTTTCTTCTATGTCCATATGCCATACTTTCTGTTACTAACTATACTATGCAACAATCACAACAAGTTATTTTCTTAAAGTGTCCTTTTCCCTTCCTTTAAAGTGTCATTTTCTTGTGTGTTTAAAGTGACCTATGGTGCGTTTGTGTGTGTGCAAGTGCAGAACGTTGTGTTCTGTGTGTGTGTATGTGTGTGTTCATGTGTGCTTGTGTGTGGAGAGATCAGTGATATTTTTTCTGATGGCCTGAGGGAAGAAGCTGAGCCTTAGGCTCTCTGTTATTGCTACGTGTATACGGAGGCGCTTGCCTGACCGCAGCAGCTTGAACAGGCTGTTGTTGGGGTGGTGAGGGTCCTTCATTATTCTGCAAGCTCTGGATTTGCACCTCCTATTGTATAAGTCCTGCAGGGGTGGTAGTGCAATACCCGTAGTCCATTCTGCTGAGCGCACCACTATCTGTAGGGCCTTTCTATCCTGGGCCGTGCTGTTTCCAAACCAGGCAGTGATGTTCCCAGTCAGAATGCTCTCTACAGCCCCGGAATTGAAGGAGTGGAGTATCTTCGCTGATACTCTGAACTTCCCTAATTGTCTCAGGTGGTAGAGGCGCTGTTTTGCCTTTTTTACCACAGTGAGTTGACCATGTCAGGTCCTCTGTGATGTGGATGTTACCGGTCCCAATGGGCTACTGGGTACCGGAACAAATCATGTTCGCAGCCGGTCTCCATTCACTCCCTGACCGCATATCAAGAGGAGTGACACATGTTGCTCAGTTTACTCCAGAAACTCCTCTGAGAGTTTTATTTCAACAAAACTCTAAATGAAACATCATTCATCAACAATCATCATTGTTTACATTATTTACATGTGCATTTGTCATCTGTACCAATGTCACTGGTTATCAATGTCAATAGTTATCAAACTATTAATTTCTAGTCTTATATTCACATTTTCCTCCTTTGGGTTCAGTATCAATGGTTGTTCAGATATTCACTTAAATCATTTACATATGCCTCTTGGGTTCAATATCAATGGTCTCTTAAATCATAAGCGACATATTCATACTTCTCTTTACTGTAATACCAAACATTCACTCTACACGTGCATGTGTGAGTTTTTAGGATAACTCACAATGTAAGATCACACCTCTAAACAAGGGGGGCGAGGGGATGCTTCTATTCGAATCCTAACTCATTTATGCTTCCGCGTTCGCGTTTTGCGCTCTGATTGGCCACTGATGTTTCTGGTCGCACCAATCGTGTGACGGCAAGTTCTTTCGCCGGTTAAGCTTAGGCACTCCTTCGAAGTTGGTTAAGGTTAGAGTTTGTCTTAGAGCAGGGCGATAGAACACCAGCCCTGATTCCAAACCCTAACCTTAACCAACTTCGAAAGAGTCGCCTAAGCTTAACCAGTGATAAACTAGGCGTTAGATAGTTTGCTGCTGGTCGAGGCGGAAATGGGCGTGTCATGCTGGTCGAGGGGGAAATGGCTTAACTATCCCTCTTTTAGCCAAAGGCTTGAACAGTAATTTCAATACTATTACAATGTGCTATTGGAACAACAGGTCGCCACATGTCACCAATGTCCATAGGTCAGAGAGCACCAAAGTCAAACTACTTTGGGTAGTTTAATTTGATTACCACTGGTGAACATGGTAAAACCCTGTTAAATGCCACCACCGACTTCAATGATAGCGTTGTGAACGCATATTCTCTCTCTTAAATTATGGCTATGTGTCTAATCTGCCTGTCGTTTATCAATTACTTGTTTGCAGTCAACATTGTCGAAACGGATTGTTTTTTTATCGGTTCATTAACGTTTTATAGCGTTTTGAAAAGCCCTTGTTTTCAAGGAAAATATAAAGATTCCGTGATAAAAGGCATTTACTGGAATATTCTAGAATACACAAAAACGTTGACATTTTTTGGCCTATTTATGAATCGTTTTCAAATAAACGCTAGATTATCGATAGTATATGTGTACTTATGCACGCTATAGACGCGGGCTGAAAAATCGATTATCTTATTTCCTCATCAGCGATCACAGCCACACAGCCACACAAACGCTTATATCTCCGTGAAAACAGGTCTGATTATCCTAAGACTGGTAAAATAGATTCCTTACCTGAGATCAGATGTTATCCAAAAAGATTATTCCAATTCCTGATCGCCATTGCAAATATCGATCACGCTTATTGATTACAGTGTTAGTACTGTAAATACATAATCGTCGCTGTTCTGAGGGCCGGCGATCACTTGGTCTCTTCAGATGCCTTGACGGAAAAATAAAATGAGCAAACTAACCACTCCCCCTGTATCAGTCTGAGCTGATGGGGTGCAGTTACACAGGGAGAGACGATAGGAGGCGGTATCTTCCCAATTGAGCTCAGAGAGACTCTGCAGCACTAACCCGAGGCTCGATTGATGAAATATCGCCAATAAAAAAAAATACGGCAAACAAACGACATTTGTCGTCGTCGGCACTCAATGGGGGGTCTGATAAAACGAGATATGTCGTCGCTGGCACTGAAAGGGTTAAGACTGCTCTTAAACTTCATGGGAAATATTCCTTTCCTTGAATCATTTGCTTTTATTACAACTTCACAAAATGGTGTCTCCTTAGCATTCAGCTCTGACTGGAGGTGTATAATGACATGTGCGTCCTGGTGACGTATGCGTACTGCGGCCTTCAGACACATTTTCAGGGAAAGTGATTACCCTTATTCCATATTTTCGTTAGGTCAACTTATTTCACATTATAGTCAGACGACCTTACTTCACATTATAATCAAGCACTCAGGTTTCAGCATTGAATAAACAAGTCACAATGTACCTTAATAATATAACGTCTTTTATACCCCATCGGCAGGTATGCGCTGCTAGTATTTGATAACGTGGAAAACGCCATCTTCCCTCGCGGCCAATGCATATCACAATGTGCATGCACATAACATATTTTATATTCTTACTGGGATCATCCCTATGTTCCCCGGGTCCTATGTTCCCCGGGTCCTATGTTCCCCAATTGATTGATTAATTGATTGAACATTTGATACATTTTTATTATTTTATTAATTATTAATGTCCGCCTTGTTTCGAACTGGTTAAGCTTAGGCCCTCTTTCGAAGTTGGTTAAGGTTAGAGTTTGGAATCAGGGCTGGTGGTCTAAAATGTTCAATCAATCAATCAATCAATCAATCAATCAATCAATCAATCAATCAATCAATCAATCAATCAATCAATCAATCAATCAATCAATCAATCAATCAATCAATCAATCAATCGGGGAACATAGGACCCGGGGAACATAGGACCCGGGGAACATAGACATGCTCCCTTCTTACTGACGTTGTTAAACATTCAACTCATTTCACAATTCTTGTTACTCATTTCACCTAACGTTATAACTTCTAACGATAGTGTTTTCGGTACTTTTCACCAGGGGTGTAAAAAATACCCAGAAAGTATGGGTACCGTCTCAAAATCTGACTCGAGTCAAAGTCAAAGTATCTGGCTAAAAACACACTTGAGTAAAGGTAAAAAAGTCCTATTTTAAAATGTACTTAAGTACTAAAAAGTTAAAGTATTTATTTTTGAAAGGGATAGACCAGGGGTCTCAAACTCATTCCATCATCGGCCAAGTTTTCATTTTAACTATACATTGCACCAGCTGAGTTAGTCTGAAGAGGTGAGCCAATTAGTGAAATCATCAGCTGGTGTTTAGTGGTGACACTTTTTTTGCATTAAAATTATTTAATGCACTTCTCCATTGAATGTAAACTAACATGGACGGCATTCACATCACAGCATGAATAATATCACAATATTAAAAACAGGATGGTGTATCCTGAATAATATCACAATATTAACCACAGCATACTGGATTATCCTGAATAATATCACAATATTAAAGACAGAATACTGGAGTACCGTGAATAATATCACAATATTAAAGACAGAATACTGGAGTACCCTGAATAATATCACAATATTAAAGACAGAATACTGGAGTACCCTGAATAATATCACAATATTAACCACAGCATAATGCGGATCTGACTGTCTATTCTTCTGATAGCAGGGCCCTGTTTCTTGTACGTGGTTCAACTAAGTCGATCAAGATGTCATTATCCAGCTTCAGTTAACCCGATGTTTGAAGCCGGGATTTTCCTGTTTCACGAAGGTGGATTCAGTCTCGTTAACTCAAGCCAGACTTGCGACTCAGGCTAAATGCGCGCGGCCGTTTTAGGTGAAAAGCCAGCACGTATCGATGGCAGAGATCCTGATTCTCAACGGCATTGATTGATTAATTGATTTAAGACTTTATTGACAGATTGCAATACGGCTCAATCGCCTCGCCGACAAGTTAAATGCGTTATCTATAGGCTAATTCTAAGTCCCTCATTACCTCAATCAATCAGATTATATTTCTTTAAACTTGCCTGCTGGATTGAATAATCAAATGAGATCTTGCTAGCGAAAATAATTAGTTAACTGTTATACAGAATTACGATACGGCTCTCTTACCCATTGATTGATGTATAGTCAATCTTTAACTTATCTCCAATGTGGTCTAACGGGTTGTTCTTTTGACTTTCACACGGACGACCGGGGTTCGAAACCCTAGTCGTCTCCTTCTTCTTGCAATATAGGAATAATTCAATTTGGTGCACGTTGAGAGCTATATAAAGAATGACATCCTCAATGCATGTAGATTTATAATATTTTAACTTAAAACCAGGCTACTTTGGCGTATAATCATTAATATTATATTCAAAAAAATCATATTGGAAACACCGGGATTTGAACCGCGGTCACTGGGTTGGCAGGCTTGAGCACTACCGCTGGGCCACTGGGCCAGATGTGATTAATTCATTGTTTATACATTAATGAACGAGAGACCCGTGTTTAGAATATCCTTTGTTTTGAATGAAGTTTATCTCTTTATCCTCATTCATTAATGTGACGTCAACGGCTCATTCAATTTCTCAAATCCGTCAAACAGCGCATCTCATCAGACATCTTAATCCCAGTTACAATTAAAATAACCACATAATGTGTACATCGCACGAGCGAGCGCCACCGTCGCCACGGTATATATAACGTGCATTATTTAGGACAAAGTGAATTTAGTATCAGCATTTTGGGTCTATTTTACATTTCAAAAGCCCCCTCTGGAAGAATGGAGCACAAAAACGTAATTCAGAATGGTATAATGCAGATCGTAGACTGTGGGAATAGTTTCAGGAAACGGGCTGTCACTTCTTTGCGGGGGCGTGGCGATGGTTCAGGCTAACTTGAACTTGAACTCTGCTTTCGACCAGGCTCAAACTTTTGGATATGTTGTCATGGTGATTTGGAAAATCCACGTACATGAAACCGGAAAGTCCGGCTAACCCAGTTATCCAGTTAAAGTTATCCGGCTAACTCAGTTATCCAGGTACAAGAAACAGGGCCCAGGTGTTTAATCAAAGATCCCCGCTTTCTAGTGTTGCACAAGGACCAATCAGCATGGGTATGGGCGGGTTCATTTTCCATTGATGGGGATTTGATTGGCTGTTTACCTGCGGTCGCAGGATTAATAACGTTAACGTTAGTTCGGCCAGATAAACAATTAAAATATACTAATTAAAATGGTTGGACCTGTGAGATTTGTAATTTGTACTTTATAGGTCTGCATTTTAAATATAAGGAGTAAAAAGTATGTTTTTTTTCTCTGAAATGTAATCGAGTAAAAGTACAAAGTATACAAACCTAATAATACTCGAGTAAAGTACAAATCCCCCAAAACAGTACTTAAGTATTGTAACGAAGTACAATTACTCAAGTACTTTACACCCCTGCTTTTCACAGTGTACTACAGCGTGAGAGGGCGGAAACCGTCACCTAGGGGGGACCTGGCGCATCACCTGAACTACATGGTTCCGCTCTTAACTTCCTATCTAATCAATTCTCCATCTTACAGTCAATGTGAACTTGGTTAATTATATTAACGTATGGCTGGTAATATAAATTTACCATAATTCTTCTAATCATGTAAATTAGATAGGTACAATTGCAAAAATTACACAAGATTATGCACATATTCTTGAGGATACTACATGGACTCCCAGGTATTTAAAACTGCTCACCCTGTCTACGATAGCCCCATTTATCCACAGTGGCTACTGCATGTTTAAAGGGGGCTGGAACCGTACACAGTAAATTTCGCAGAGTAAATTTTACTTAAAATTTTACTCAGTTTGATGGGGTCAAAATTGGGGAGATTGGATGTGCATCCCAGCGTGGTGGCCAGGTCCTGAGTGGGGGGTGGGATATTTCTTCTGATATTATTCATTTTCTCGCAGAAAAAGGACAGAAATTCCTCACATTCGGCAGGGGGTGGATCCTGGATAGCGGTGGAAGAGGGGTAAACAACATAGTTTATGGTCTGGAATAATGCTCTGGGGTTTTGCGAGTTTTTGGCAATTACACTGGTGAAGTATTTAGCTCTCTCACTTTTCACCACTCTCTGGTACTGTAGGTCTGCTGGCTGTCCCGGAGCATCTCCAGTGAGATCTGCAGATGGTCTTTATTCCTCAGCCTGCCTTATGATGTCTAAAATAAACTGGCAGGTGGAGTTGAAGATGATGGTGAGTTTCTCAGGGTCTGATGACGGCTCTTTGCCCGTGTTGTTTTGGGCAGCGCTAAAGGCGGAGGAAAACTTGTTGGCTGTCAGGGCATTAATGAACCGAGAGAGGCGTTCAGGGCGTTGAGTGTTAGTAGGGGGGGGGGGGCAGGAATGAATAAAAAATCACGGCATCATGGTCACAGTCAACATGGGCCTTCGTGGTCCTCACATCTCTGATGGGGAGATCAAGAGAGAGGATGAGGTCTAGGGTGTGTCCTCCTTTGTGGGTGGGACCAGAGACATGTTGGATCAGTCCAAAAGAGTGGATCAGGTACATAAACTCACTCTCAAATGCCCTGGTGGGATTGTCAACATGGAGGTTAAAATCACCCAAAATCAACCCCCTATCATGGCTGGAGATTATTTTTGTGAGGAAAGTAGAGAACTGAGATATAAAGTTCTTAGTTTCTTTAAAAACTCTGCTCTCCATCGGACGGTAGATGATAATGACCAGGAAGGGGTCGGCTGAGCCCACTTTAACCAGCTGAGCTTCAAAACTGGAGAAAGTGGGGTAGTTCAGCATGGCATAGGTGTAGTTGTCCTTGTACACGAGGGCCACGCCCCCTCCCGTCTTGCCGCATCTCGGAGTGCAGTGGAATTTCCAGCCAGCTGGGCAGAGTTCTATGAGTGTGGAGAAATCTCCTGGGACTTGCCAACTTTCTGTGATACAGAAAAAAATCCAGGTCCTGGTTGGAAATAAAGTCACACAAGACCGCTGTTTTTTCTTTCACGGATCTCGCGTTCAGTAGTCCTAATTTCAAGGGGAGTCCGCTTGACGGTGCGCTGGGTGTGTGCACAGGCTTCTCCTACAATCCTAAATCCACCCCTGGAGACGGGCCTGGGTTCGTGCTTGGATCTTGCACCCGCTCGTTTCCCTCAGTGACGGCCTCCTCGCCTATGGTGAATCCGTCGGTTTATGCTCCATGGTCCCTGCGGGGTAAAGGGGGGCGGACGCTGTGAACTGCCAGGTGTTCTTTGCGGTGATCGGTTTTCTCCTCCATAGAGGCATGGATCTCAAGAAGAGTTTGCTGATCATAACGGTAGACGAACAGGTTGGTTTGTACAACCCTTACATTTAAATGTACCAAGACATTTAAATATACACACACACACAGGATGTTGTCACAGCATAATCAGTGCTGGCTGTTGACACCAACACTAAAGTTCCATCACAGAGCTCACTCACATCTTTCTAACCAAGTATCATCTACTTCAGTGGCGTCGCGTGGGTAAAATAACAGGGGATGCCAAAAAAAATTATTAAAAAATTAAATAATAATAATATGTTATTAATATATATATATATATATTTTTTTATTATATTTAAGCCAAGTAGTCACCATGTACAGTATGGCTCGGCTGCCAGTCAAACCAAGCAGTCACCATGTACATTATGGCTCGGCGGCCACTGCCAGTCAAACCAAGCAGTCAACATGTACAGTATGGCTCGGCGGCCACTGCCAGTCAAACCAAGCAGTCAACATGTACAGTATGGCTTGGTGGCGTTACTACTATGAACAAAACAAAGCCAAGAGAACAGTTTTGACTCTTCAAATAAAGTGACTATATTTATTTTTCCAAATAAATATAATTTGAGTCAATCACAAAATTCACAATCCGTCAATGTCATTAACAATGTGTTTCCCTGAACAATGAGTGAACTAAAAACCAACAGGTATTGTGTTTTGTCAGCAGATAAAACATTTGACGCGAGAGGAGACTGTTGTGGTCTTGGTCCATGGAACAACTATTACTTGGCATTTATAGGAAAGCACACCTCAAAAAGAATGAAATAAACCAAACAAACATCACAGGTACATATGTCCAAATTAACCTGGCTACTATGGAGGAATAAGTGACTGCGTATACGAGCCCCTGGCCCCAAATATACAGTCTCCTCACCACCGGATGTATATTTCTCTCCCACCCACCCACCCCCTCCTAATGTACAGTCTCCTCCCCATCATATGTCTATACTCTGTCAGGATCTATGAGTAACAGTACTGTATATTTGGATACCGCATATGTCACAAATGTATCAGTACTAAATACCTATATGTCCCTATGCCATAAATGTCATGTATGTTGTGTACGTCATAAATGTCAATATGAATTGAAAATGGGGGACCCTGATGTAAACAAGACGAAAGTCTTTCTCTGGTCTGCATCCCCTTAATAGAATAGAATAGAATATAATAGAATAGAAATACTTTTATTATCCCGTGGGAAATTTGACACTGCAAATCGCTCAACATTTAAACATTTAGACAGGACAGGTCACGAATTATAATAATAACACAAATCAAATCAAGTTGCCTAGGGTAAGAATAGAATAAAATAGAATAAAAATGGAATAAAATAAACAGTAAATAAATACAGTAAAAATATACTGAGCATGGGGAAAGGGGGGGGGGTACAGGTAGTAAAAACAACACAAGCAGTGTAAACAAATTGGTCAATATAATTAACTATCTAACTAACTGAAATATATATTCACAGTATTCACAGTGTCACATAAGGTGCATTATGCATCAGGTAGTGTTATTGTCCTCATTGGGTTCCTATTAGTCCTAGGTCAATGTCTGGCAGGAGTCGCTGCCCCCTGTTGTGGAGCCTGGAGGCCGCTAGTCGTGGCCTCCTGCCACTATGGAGCTGCCGCTCTGTGCTCTAACAATTGTGCGTATTGAGCCGTACTGTATTGTACCCATTCTGCAATCTGTTAAATAAAGTTTTCATTCATTCATTAATTTGCTGTCTCGTTATAACACAAACAGCTCACGTTAGTCACCATGAACCATGACCAGCTTACGTTAGTTAGCATCCAAGCTAGCCTGATAACGTTAGTAGTTTAGCATCCAAGCTAGAAACTGCTAGGCTGCCTGCTTACCTGCAATAATGTGGTCCTCCTCGCTCCTCCTGGACACTATAGATTTGTTCAATCATAATATCCACAGTGGTGTGCTGTGCTGGTCCTCAGTAAATGTCCCGCCGGCGAAAATAAGTTGCTATTAAAGTGCTAAATGTTAAATACACTAATAGAGGATTCGAACGTGCGCGCTCTGTTAATACAATTAACAATCAATCAATCAATCAATCCCGCGAGGGGATGACGTTCAGACGTTGTCACGTGACTCACGTTAGATGCCAGTATGCCAGATGCTAGAGTACTTTTCTGCCAGAGGGACCCGTGTTATCGTGTGGAAAGTGCTTTATTAACTCGAATCCTATTGGCTAATAATAGGTTGTGGACTCCACACCCATGAATCACGTGGTGGAAGCTAGGGAAAGACACCTCCCTCCTCCCCTCCTGCCTGAGCTGCAGTGACTGACTGAGCACAGTGACTGCCAGCCTGCCTCAGTGAGTCTGACAGTGTAGAGAGAGTGAGGAAAAAATTTAAAAAAAATTATAACACAGAGATGAAAAATAATGATTTTTTATTATTATTGTAAACTATATAAAAAAAATATATTATTATAATTTTTTATTTCTTTTCATATTTCATATTTCATATTCATATTTTAATGGGGAAGCCTGGCTTCCCTTGGCTTCCAGGAGGATTCGCCACTGATCTACTTCGTGCTTCCATTCATATTCAAAGGAGCCCATTGGCGGGAGTGTTTCATGTTTGTGTGACTCAGCTCTCAGCTTTTCATTCTCAATGTTTAATTCATTAGCCTTTGATATTTTGTCAAAGTCAAGTTCTCAGAGTTTGTGATTAAAAGCTATCTTCATCCTTGTCCTATCAGGCGAGAGGGAGAGAGAGAGAAGAGAATCCGTGTTTCCATAAAATTGTCAAGCTAACTTTTAGAAAACTTTTGACATGTAAAACAAATAAATGTGAATTAGGTGTGTTTCCATCAATTGGATTTCTACCTGAACACGGAACGTAGCAATGTCAGAAAAAAACCTAATGAAAAAGCAAAGCTTGGCTTTTGACTACTGTATATTGGGCAGTTTATTTTCATGTCAGCTCACATAAGACCATAGTCTTGCTTGCCAAAGCAAGATGAAGACAGAGAAGTGCACACCAATATTCGGATCCACGAACCGATCAGTGTTTCATAGGAGTGACTGGGAGCAAGTGTGACAGGGGTGATGTATTATTATGCCATGAGATATAGGATGGGTATGAAATGTTACATTCCTCTGGTTAATATGGCTGCTACCGACAGACTAAATACAACAACATGATAATGAACATTTTCTCCATTACGTGTTCCTCCCGGTCTCCCAGCAGCAGCAGTCGCTCATTTCAACAGTTCTCTCCAGCGCATTTGACAGTTCTGGGGAAGTTGTGGTAAAGACAACTGAAAGACAGCCTTTTGCTGCATACTTTCAGAAAGTTTAAACCCAGTTAAGAATTGTTGTGTAATGGAATCAGACCAAACAGCTGACCAGCCATGTGAGATTACATCATTATTAATTTGATATTATATTTTGCCCATCTGCTAAAACAAGCTGATTTTATGATAGAAGAGCAAGAAGTGTTCTGGCTTGTGTGTGGGTGTGTGTGTGTGTGTGTGTGTGTGTGTGTGTGTGTGTGTGTGTGTGTGTGTGTGTGTGTGTGTGTGTGTGTGTGTGTGTGTGTGTGTGTGTGTGTGTGTGTGTGTGTGTGTGCAGTGTGCGAACCATAGCATGGTCTTTGGGTGAGCCAAATAATATTTTTTTGCGCGGGGGGGGGGGGGGGGGGGGGGGGGGTTGCGCCTCTCAGGGGGGAGTCAGACTTTTGGAGGATACTGTGATCGCAGACGTTAATGTAGCCTGTAGCCTGTAGGCCTTGTGTATGTATGTGACAAATAAACCTCTTGAATCCTGTCATATATTCAATCAGTTTCAGTAACTACAGAACACATAATACTATAGACAACTCACTTGTTGAGGTCCGGACGTCTGGACAGTCTGGGCTTCCACAGCACATTCCATGATAAAAAAAAAAGTATCCGTTTAGTTAGATAGATGATAGATCATCATCCAACACTGTCTACAGTATCCTATCCTGTGTTCTGATACGACCGCAGGCGCCGGCACGGTCACCGGGCGTTGTAATACTAATAATAGTCTCCACCGGAGCAGCACCAGCAGCAGGTGTAATTGTAACGGCGTCGCCTGTGATCCCGCCTCCTGCTGCTCTGTCAGCTTCACTGTCTTCGTGAAACCAAAATTGGTTAGGCTTACTTGTTTTCATTTAGACATTATGCATTCCTGAGTGACCTTATTTACTGGCTGTCAAAACGATCACTGTGTCAACAAGTTACAGCACAGGTTACAAAGTGGGTCAAGTTTGATTTGTGCCGTGCGTGCGTGCAGGCTGCAGCGCCGCCGCGCTCCGAATGGTATTTGCAAGAATAGCATGCATGTTGCCATATTACGTGTGAATTAGTGCGCAAATCATTAATCATACATCCAAAATAGCATACGTTTATTATTATACACGATGATGATACAGAAAATTACAGAAAAATTTGAAATGCATGGCAAAAGTAGCATTTATTTTCAGTAATTTAGAGACCCCCAGGGAAGCTTTAGAGACCCCCAAGGGAGCTGATGTCTGATCTTGGGGAGCTATAGCGGACCGAGCTCCCCCCGTGGATCGCACCCTGTGTGTGTGTGTATTTTGTATTTGTATTTATTGGTTTAAAATACAGAGACAGTGCATATTAAGGAACATTTGACTGTACATATGCCAGTTTAGCCAAGTTGGCAAATTTTCAACTGTAGCCTCTGGGGCAGGTGACATGAGCACTACAATAATTAAAACATAGTACAATAATTAAAACACAGTAGGAATCAGTATAGGTTACAATACACTAAAATACATACAAATAAATACATTAAAATACATTACAACACATCACAACCCCTCAGTTAAAATGGTCGCACACTTGACCATCTCTCAACCATGATTTTAAGTTAGTATTAAATGAAATGTTAACGTATCTCTGATGTATGTAACGTATCTTCTAATCGATCGCTGTCTTAACTCGTAGGCCTATAGTGGAATTTCATTTTCTCTGCGTTGAAGACACGTTGTTCATTCATTCAATTGGTTTGGCTTGAAATGAATCTGACACGAGACGAGAGCGCAGCAGGTCCAAACAGAACGCCCTCTGTGTTTTAATGAAACCACAGGTTAATCATCAGTTTTAACAACTCAGAATTACTTCTATTCTAAAATCGTCTTCTTCAGGTGGGTTGCTGGTTGCGTCTCATACAATCGTCTCTTTTCTCAAACCGTCTTAGTGATAGGATCTCCGGGATGATTCTCCTTCGCTCTCCTTCTTCAGCGAGCACAACCTGTTTAAGAAACTAAAGCCACACCCCTCGTCCTGTTCCTTCATGTGACGTAGGCCCAGGAGTATGGCTTTCTCTGATTGGCTGAATTGCTTTAGACGGCATCCATTTTGTGAATACGTCATCTTGTATTTGAGAATCGTTCCTTTTAAGGTGCTATTGAGTTTTTAGAGACTGATTTGCCGTAAATGGAGGAAGTCTCCTATAATTACAACAACCAACAGTTTACTTCAAATCACTATTTCTATGTGTTACCTTGTTTGTAAGGATTTAAAACGTACAGATTACTTCCTGATTATTCAAGCTATATTAGTTTAATTGTTTTCCCGAATTCTGGGGCCTTCTAAATATAAATGTAACCTATTATTGATCTTTAACCATGCTTATTGTATTTTATCTATTCTAAAGTAGTATCTTTGACTTAGTTTTAACCTTTTCAAACACTCATAAGCATTGTAACCAACTTCTAATTTGAGTCTATAATATGTTTTTTGTCTAACTCAACTTTTAAACGGTCAACCAGCATGTTATAGTCTTAAGATTATTGATTTTCTATGGGCTGAATATTTCTGATAATATTCTGTCTTTATTATAATTATTATTGTATTTAAACCTAGTTTAATCCAAATTCTGTTCTTCAGCTCTGTCTCTTCAGACAGAGCTCCTCCTACGGGCATTTTGTCCCTGTAAGAGTCATGTGACACTTTCTTTGAAGCTTGCTATACCAAACGGTGTGTTCCTACAAGGCCGGCTCCAACCCCTATCTAAAGCATACAGCTGGCTTATCACTCCTAGTTGGCTTCCTGTGATAACACCGCCTAAGATCGTTAACTGCTAAAACAGACCTCAAGACCCCCGGTCTCTCTGTTTTAAAGATAGTAAGTGACTCTGGTGACCTTCTCCTTTGGAATGTGTGATTGGCGGGGGGAGGTTTACAACTCTATCTTTAGACTTAGTGACCTCTCCTTTACCAGAGAGACAGACAGATGATTTGATCCAAATTAACTATTGTCCAATGTTTTCTCTAATCAATGCTACGTTTAGTTACTTTGTCATTCATATCCATTTAAGTGATTATTTTGTCTCTAACCGAAGACTATTAATATTTAACCTTTTTATAGTCGTTTTACACTATTTAATCCTATGGTTTTTGGCCAGATTTAAATGCAGATGAACTGTTTCCTATATCTCTTACCACTCGGATTCGTCCCGTAGAATTGTATACCTTGAGGAACAGTAATGTTTCATTTTGATAATTTACCACAATGTAACTTTGATACTCCCTGAGCCGTGTTGACAGACTGTTCCAGGTGTGGGCTGCTCTCACGGAAAAGGCTGCCTGACTAAAAGCAGACCTTCTGTTTGGGACTACACAGTCCCCTCTGACTACAGACCTGGTATATCTGTCAGCAGATGCTTTCTGTTTTATGAAAGTACAGAGGGGGGGAGGAGCCAAGCCATGTAGGATTTTATAGGTAAGGCAGGCATCTTTGAATTTGATGAGATTGTCCCAGCTCAGTAGGTTCTGGTGTGCTATGCTATAACAATGGTGGTGGCTGTATGTTTTCCTGTCCAGAACTTTCACAGCCTGATGGTAAACTACCTGTACAGATCGTAGTGTTGTACAGGAGGCTTGTGTCCAGCTAGTCAGACAGTATGTTAAGTGTGACATAATAATGGCATTCAAATACAGTGCTGCTGCTTTTGTTAACAGAGAGTTTCTGATGTGACAGAAGTTTGATAAGTGAAACTTTGCGTTGTTTACTACCGATTTGATTTGTTTTTTTTAAATGTAAGATTGGAGTCCATTTTTATCCCAAGGTATCTATATTCGGATACAACTGCCTTTCTCCTCTGACATAGACATCAGGTGAGACAGTATTCATCAGCCTCTTTGTAAAAAACATGCAAACAGTTTTTTTGGTGTTTAAATGCACACATGAGTTAGTCAACCATTCAGTGACCGATGTCATTACTGCTGTTAACTTGTTTGCAGCTTGCTGCTTGGTTTCTGCATGGACATAAATGACCGTATCATCTGCATACATCTGGATGTTGTGTGTGTGTGTGTGTGTGTGTGTGTGTGTGTGTGTGTGTGTGTGTGTGTGTGTGTGTGTGTGTGTGTGTGTGTGTGTGTGTGTGTGTGTGTGTGTGTGTGTGTGTGTGTGTGTGTGTGTGTGTGTGTGTGTGTGTGTGTGTGTGTGTTTCATTGCATACTGCATTGGTAATGTGATTGGGGAGTGAGTGTTCTGATCCAAAATGGAATAAAGTTTCCCCACTCACAGAAGTGAGACTGCTTCATCTGTGTTCATATAAGTTCCACTCTGCTACATCATATATTATATATATTTTTTTTCATGGGTATGGACCATTATTATTATTTTATATAACTTGTAATCCATCAGATGATCTATGTATGACTTGGAAGCCAGAAATCCATATTATTAAAGTAGTGGAGGATTTATATCTTGCGCAGAAATGTGTGATTTCTATTTGCTAGATGAAGTGAAGGTGAAAGTAAATGGTGTGATTCTCTGGGGTGGGTTGGGGGGGGGGGGTATATGGAATCATGTTTCACAAATTCAGTCTGACAGGTTTGTTTGTGTGACTGATGTACTGATGCACTCTGGAGGGGACATTAAAGCACAGAGCATTCACAGTAAATCAATACTGTGAGTTTACAATGAATAAGGTGAGCTTTCCATCTGTTCATTGTTTCTTGTTTAGAATACTGGCAATGTATTATGGAACTTTCACAATGTCTGCATTTGTCTCAGTTCTTATTCATGCGGCCACAACTCATCCTTAATGTAAGCGGTAACTGCTTACATTAGTTACCTCAAAGTTGTGAGTCATAAACTCCTGTAATTGTATTTTCGCCCAGCAACACAAGGAGCTTGGATTTCCCTCAACCTTCACTGACCTACAGGCCAATAATCCCTCAGATGGAGCCGGAGTCCAAATGGAGAAGAAACTCATCACTCAGCTTCCAACAGTATCACCTGACTGTCTCTACATAAAATAAAGCATCATAGAGAGAGCTTTATCTTGACTTAGGGATGAAGAGGAGGGTATAGAAATATGAAACATAAAAGAGAATGACCAACAAATATGTAACAGGAGACTGGAGACCCAATAAATGAAACAGATAACAGAGAAGGAAGAGATATTGAGCAACCGGGAAAGTGAGGTGGTAAACCAAGTTAGAGAGGTGATTTAGACCAGGTATTTGAGGTAGTGATTTAGACCAGTTTCATTGGGTAGTGATTTAGACCAGTTTCATTGAGGTTGTGATTTAGACCAGTTTCATTGAGGTTGTGATTTAGACCAGGTCATTGAGGTGGTGATTTAAACCAAGTCAGAGAGGTGATTTAAACAAAATCATTGAGGTGGTGATTTAGACCAGGTCATTGAGGTGGTGATTTAGATCAGGTCATTGAGGTGGTGATTTATACCAGGCCATTGAGGTGGTGATTTAGATCAGGTTATTGAGGTGGTGATTTAGATCAGGTTATTGAGGTGGTGATTTAGACATGTTTCATTGAGGTGATTTAGACCTGTTTCATTGATGTGATTTAGACCAGTTTCATTGAGGTTGTGATTTAGACCAGGTCATTGAGGTGGTGATTTAAACCAAGTCAGAGAGGTGATTTAAACAAAATCATTGAGGTGGTGATTTAGACCAGGTCATTGAGGTGGTGATTTAGATCAGGTCATTGAGGTGGTGATTTATACCAGGCCATTGAGGTGGTGATTTAGATCAGGTTATTGAGGTGGTGATTTAGATCAGGTTATTGAGGTGGTGATTTAGACATGTTTCATTGAGGTGATTTAGACCTGTTTCATTGATGTGATTTAGACCTGCTTCATTGAGGTAGTGATTTAGACCAAATCATTGAGGTGATTTAGATCAGGTTCAGTGGCGGCTGGTGAATTCTTCTCCAGGGGGGGGCGCTATACCAAACATTTTGCAAACATGTACCAAGGCACGCATTGGCGAATATTTAAGTAGGCAGATTATCACCATTGCCATCAATCAATATATGATCAGTCAGTCAAATGCAGCCATGTTTCCAATAGCCCTACACAAACACGCACAGCTCTCTCTCTCTCTCTCTCTCTCTCTCTCTCTCTCTCTCTCTCTCTCTCTCTCTCTCTCTCTCTCTCCTCTCATCTCTCTCTCTCTCTCTCTCTCTCTCTCTCTCTCCCTCTATCTCTCTCTTTCAGATCCATCCAATAATAATCACAGATCTTGTCATTTTAAACAAGTTACCATTATATTGTCCGGGTGATTATGCCCCCCCCGCGGCGAAATTAATTAGTTAGTCAGAGAGAGAGAGAGAGAGAGAGAGAGAGAGAGAGAGAGAGAGAGAGAGAGAGAGAGAGAGAGAGAGAGAGAGAGAGAGAGAGAGAGAGAGAGAGAGAGAGAAAGAGAGATCGTGACTCACTTGTTTAGTTGAAACGCGCCTCGGTCCAGCAGCAGCAGGGCTTGATAAAGTGTATATGTCCACTGTCCAGACTGTTGATGTCCATGTCCACTGTCTAGACTGCATCCAGCTAGCCATATAGTTTGTTGTTGTTGTTGTTGTTGTTGTTGTTGTTGTTGTTGTTGTTGTTGTTGTTGTTGTTGTTGTTGTTGTTCTTACCGAACCAGCTAAGACCGAGTATAGCCTTAACCCTTCGAGAAGCTTTGTGGTCCAGGCTTGAACTTTCCATAAAAGTGTCCATATAAATCTATTTAGTTAGATCCAACACTGTCTGAATGTACAGTATCTTGTGATTATTATCAATTTCCGACAACTAGTACTAGCCGAGCGTATTTCCCTACTAGACCCTTGAGGTGATTAGGGACGTGATGTCACATGCCACTCTCAGCCAATAGAGTGACTACTTCGGGCACTAGAGCAAGCGCCCTCGAATATCGTATTTGATTGTGTTATGTTGTACGTACGTATTTATTTACGTACGTATGTATTTGCATTTTGCCCTGTGAGTTGCGCACTGACGGTGGAGCTGAGATCGAGCGCCCATGAAAAGGGAGTGGAGGGGGCTAGGGGCCGGGGGGGCGTGAATACTTTCCCCAAGGCAGTTGTATCAGGCCGCGTAAACCAAACGTGGAAGGACAACTGCCTTGAGGAAAGTATTCACGCGGCCGGGGGATGAATAGGACACGCAAATAATTCTTTCTTCTTCTTCTTTTATCCAGGGGGGGGCGGCGCTCTAGCACCTCTATGGACCAGCCGCCACTGATCAGGTTATTGAGGTGGTGATTTAGACCTGTTTCATTGAGGTAGTGATGTAGACCAAATCATTGAGGTGATTTAGACACGTTTCATTGAGGTGATTTAGACCTGTTTCATTGAGGCAGCGATTTAGACCAAATCATTGAGGTGATTTAGACATGTTTCATTGAGGCAGCGATTTAGACCAGATCATTGAGGTGATGATTTAGATATCAAATGGATCCAATGTCTCTATTAACAAGCCTATGAACAAGGTTTATTATCATAGTTTGGTTTCTGTGATAATTAAATCGACACTCGTATCTCTATGGTGAGCTCACAGAGGGTGATATGGCTGTAGATGATGGCTGTTCATTGGTTGGTGATGCTACAGACACCCTGGGTGATTGGTTGCCGTGAGGAGGGTCAACATTAACAGTTGATGTTCAGCATTGAGCTCCTCTGTGGAAAATGCTGGCATGTAAATAAATGTAGGCTTTTATGTATAACCTTGCAATGCTCACTGTGTGTGTGTGTGTGTGTGTGTGTGTGTGTGTGTGTGTGTGTGTGTGTGTGTGTGTGTGTGTGTGTGTGTGTGTGTGTGTGTGTGTGTGTGTGTGTGTGTGTGTGTGTGTGTGTGTGTGTGTGTGTGTGTGTGTGTGTGTGTGTGTTCAAGTTTCAAGTTTCTTTAATAGTTGTCATACAGAAGTACAGAATACTTTTGTACAAAATGCTTCTTACTGTTGCGCTCCAGAGACTGTGCATGACAAGATAAGTATGAAATAAAAACATAGTAAAAATTAGAAGAAAAAAAAAAGAGGTCACAGTGTTCAGTTTAGACATATGTACAATGTTCGTAGACGTAGTTACCATACAATATACAATACTGTGCAGTGTACTAATATACAATACTATATAGTGCAAGGCATAAATGGACGAGGTGCAGTTTAGGTACAATTCACAGTAGGTGTACGAGTTGTAGTGCAAATCCTTTATCAATAAATATAAAGTGTAAGTGTGTTTGTGTGATCTAAAGTGTGGAGAGTGGGTGCTGCAGTGTGTTGTTTGTTTGAGTGAGTGTGTGTGTGCGTGTGGGTGTGTGTGCTGTGATGGTTGTTGCATAGTGATTATTGTTCGTTTAGCGATTATTGTTCGTTTAGCAGCCTGATGGCCTGGGGATAGAAGCTCCTTCTGAGTCTTTCTGTGCTCGCCATAAGACTCCGGTATCGCTTGCCTGACGGCAGCAGTTCAAAGAGGCAGTTGTTCGGGTGGCTCGAGTCCTTAATAATTCTCTTAGCCTTCCCCTTGCACCGCTTGTTGTAAATGTTCTGGAGGGTGGGAAGCCCCCCTCTAATTGTGCGTTCGGCTGAACGTGTCACTCTTTGTAGTCTGCTACGGTCTTGTGCAGTGCTATTCCCAAACCAGGAGGTGATGTTGCCGGTCAGGATGCTCTCTATTGTACATGAGTAGAAGTTCCTAAGGATCTTCTGACTGACTTGGAACTTCCTTAGGCGCCTGAGGAAGTAGAGGCGTTGTCGTGCCTTCTTCACAACACTGTCAATGTGTGTGGTCCATGTCAAGTCCTCGGATATGTGGGCTCCGAGGTACTTGAAACTGTTCAAGTGTGTGTGTGTGTGTGTGTGTGTGTGTGTGTGTGTGTGTGTGTGTGTGTGTGTGTGTGTGTGTGTGTGTGTCTAGTGCAGCAATGTACAAACATGCCAGAGTGAAACCAGAGTGGTTTGGCCTTACCAACGATGTCTTTGCTAACATACCAAATACACCGGACGTTGTTTTTGTTGACACCAGCCACAGGGAGGTGCTGGACATAGAAGTAGGCTGTACCTTTGATCTGTACATGGACCAGGCCTTCCGGGACAAGTATATCAAATACCAACCACTGCTCAGTGTGATGGCTGACCTTGGGTATAGGTGTAGATATAGTGTACTTGTGTTCGGAAGTCTTGGCCATGTATACAAATGCACCATGACCGGTCTGAGAATTGCTGCAATGTCTAAAAGAAAAGCCAAACAAATTGCCAAATATTGCTCTGTCTCAGCTATCATTGGCAGCTTAGCCACGTGGAGAAGGAGGTGCTATGTGTACCCTTAAGTGTTCAGTGCTGCTTGGCCCCGATACATTTGATTCCCTGTTTATGTAATATAATTTGTGTAACCAAATAAAGTATTAAAATATGTGCACGCGTGCGCATGTGCCTTTGTGTGTAAACATGCATTCATTTGTGTTTACTATGCAACTGTATTTGTGTCTATTATGTCTCTCCTCTATCTCTTCATTAGCCTGTCAGGCTTTCTCAGGTGTCTTCATGTCTTCATTTTCAGAGGAAGGTGGAGTGAGTCTTCCTCTCCTCTCTCCTCCATTAGCCTGTCAGGCTTTCTCAGGTGTCTTCATGTCTTCATTTTCAGAGGAAGGTGGAGTGAGTCTTCCTCTTCTCTCTCCTCCATTAAGGTTTAGTCAGGTTTTCTCCACTGCTGGTCTCTGGAGGAACACAAGGGAAGCTGTCTGTAAATTGATGTGATTTTCTCTCCATGTTCCTCCTTTCTTCTCTCTCCTTCTAACGATGCTCTCTTCTCTCTCGTCCTCCTCCACACACTTCAAGGTGGTCACTGGGAAAGTGTTCTCCCTGTCTTGACACCTTGCTCAGTTTTTCTCTCCTCATACCACAGAGAACGTGCCACAATTATCACCAGGCTTTTAGATAACCCTCCCCTTCAACAAAATTCACATTAATCTCTCACACTGTGTGTCTGCTATCACACATGATAATATATGGTAATGATTGCATATCTGCATCCTCAACACATTCTACACTACAGTATAGCTGCAAGGTTAACAGACATTACAACCATTTCACCAGGTCTGACACAGTATTAGATATGGATGTTAGACACTAATAGTGTTTAAATACCATGGCCGTACAGCAGGGTCCTTGATGGAGAATAATTAAATACATCTAACATGACTGATGATGATATAACTATCTGATGATGTAGAGTGGTATGTTAATGGTTATGGCTGTGTCTGCTTTGGGAAATTACTTGTACAATTCACGTCAGAGTCTTTCTTTGTCTCTCCGTTACAGCTTTGAGTGTTCAACTCTATAGTGGGATGATATGAGGGGCCTCTACCTTCTACCTTCTCTTCTTATAATGAGACTATATGAATATAGATTTAGAGAGAGCAAGAAAACCCCAGGACACCACACCTCCCCAGCCATCCTCAGCTGGGCTCAGACGTGGAGTTGTAGCAGCAATAGACCTCCTGTATTAATTTAAGGCTACCGCTTTTCCAGCACATGCATTGAGCTCATACATAAAACCTGCAATATGATGAATAAAAACATACATCTGTCTTTTGATAAATTCAGTATATAAATCAATCCTAGTGACTGAACACACAGCTGGAAATGAAAGATCCACAGCTCTAGGTTAAATTATACAGCAGATGGAAATAGACATCTATGGTTGATATAATCTACAGTAACTATGTAGAATACAGCATGGGCATATTATATATACTGTAGAAGATATAATCTAACTGTGCAGCATGGATATATATTGCAAATACAATTTAACTATGTACAGCATAGCAGTGGAGGCTGCTGACCAAATTTTTAGGTGAAGCACAAATTATTATATTATATTATATATTAAATTATATGTTTAAAACATCCCCCACTGTGTGTCAGTGGTCAGTGGACACAGATGAAAACATATTAACATTAGGTGACAGCGCACCTGACCAGATGAAATCATATTAGGTGACAGCCCACCTGACCAGATCAAAACATATTAAGTGACAGCGCACCTGATCAGATCAAAACATTTTAGGTGACAGCGCACCTGATCAGATCAAAACATTTTAGGTGACAGCGCACCCGACCAGATCAAAACATATTAGGTGAAGGTGACAAGGAAGCCACAGACTCATACCCCCCCGACACTCAACTAACCGCCTCGGACAGTCCTTCATACCAGTGGCCATCAGGCTCCACAACAGTGGGCAGCAACTGCTGCCAGACATCGACCTGGGACTTATAGGAACCCAAGGAGGACAACTTACACTACCTTAGGCATACTGCACCTTATGTGGATACTGTGATACTGTGAATAATGAATAATGTATATTTCAGTTAGTTAGATAGTAAATTATAACACTACCTTATGCATACTGCACCTTATGTGACACTGTGAAAATATATTTCAGTTAGTTAGATAGTAAATTATATTGACCTATTTGTTTACACTGCTTGTGTTGTTTTCACTACCTGTACCCCCCCCCCCCCCCCTTCCCCCATGCTGCTATGATGCCTGAATTTCCCCAAGGGGATCAATAAAGGAATATCTTATCTTATCTTAAAAGGAAAGATGAAATTCCCTACCTGGGTTCCATCCTATAGAGGCAAATCATTCCTGTGACAAAATGGGATCCAATGTAATAAAACTAAGTCAACCAACGAACTAGATTCCTGTACCGGATCTCCTCTCTGGTAAACAAGAATACCTTGAAGACTCTAACAGGAGCACTCATTCAAGGGTACTACGACTATGCTTGCACCTCATGGTACCAAAGCACCTCAAAGGCACTAAAAACAAGATTACAAACATCACAAAACAAACTGGTCAGACTACTGATTGACCTTACTCCTAAAACCCACCTCACCCCTGCCCACTTTGACAACCTAGGATGGCTTAGAGTAGACGACAGAGTACAGCAACTTGCAATGGGCCTGGTCTACAAGATACACTACACCACCAAGATACCCATGTGCATGTCGGAATACTTCCCAAAGGTCAGTGAATACCACGACCACAACACCAGAGGGAGTTCCACAAATCATGTTCAACCCAGATAAAATCATTAAAAAAAAAAAAAAAAAAAAAAAAAAAAAATAATAATAATAATAAAAAAAAATAGTCATAACTTAGAAATTAGATTGCATAGGTCTATGAATCGATATCGCGATTCTGTTTTGATTAATTGCCCAGCCCTACAGTGTGTACAGTAAGTTAGCTTGGTGATTATCATTGTGATGTAGGCTAAGCTGGCTAGCTACTGTTAGCATACAAGCTTTTACAAACACTAGCCTACTTACTTTTTCATCCACAACGTTTTTTCTGATCCAGATGCATAAGTCCACTTCTTCATGTTGCTCAGTTGCTGGATTATACTTCGGTCCTAATGTTGGCGCAAAGTTTAATTTAGCCTGACTTTACTTGTTATAGCTGTACAGCTTACTTCTACTAAACAACAACTAAACTACTTCCTTGCTCTTTCAAACAGTCAAAAAGGGGTCCATCTGCAGGGTCGGAGGTTAGGTTTAGCTCTGGCCAATCTCAAGTTTCTCAAGTTTCTTTATTAGTTGTCATACAGAAGTACAGAATACTTTTATACAAAATGCTTATTTCTGTTACATTTTGTATACAAGTATTCTGTACTTCTGTATGACAACTAATAAAGAAACTTGAGAAACTTGAGATTGGCCAGAGCTAAACCTAACCTGCAGATGGACCCGTTTTGACTTTGCAATGCAGCAATCTCTGATTGGATTTGCAAGGCTGCCAATCATATTCAACCTCCATGTATTGGATGGCAAGGGCTGTCAATCATTCAAACCTCCATTCAATGGCAAGAGTGTAACTACACAGACCGTGCTTAGACGAAGTTAATAGCCTATTTCGATTGGCTGTTATTTATTATTTATATAACATTGGGTCACACCTGTGAAGTTTTCTTCACAAATAATTACTGCAGTCATTACTGCAGTGCAGGCCTGCTCAGAGCTGGCAATTTTGGCAATTTTTTAAAAAGAAAAAAATCACTGGCATTTTTTTTACAGAGGAAAACTTTTCTAATAAAAAAATATAAAATAATAATAATTAAAAAAATATTTTTTTTATATATATATAAATAAAATAAATGTATATATATATATGTAAATTAATAATAATTATGAATTATGAGTGAATTTGTGTTTCACGTGTTGTCATAGAGAAACCTCCACTGCAGCATAGATATATGCAGCAAATATAATCTAACTCTATATAACACAGCATATCTAACTCTGTATAGCACAGCACATATAATCTAACTCTGTATAACACAGCACATATAATCTAACAGCAATATTGATCTAAATTGGTATAGTACAACATGGACATATATAGCAGATATAATCTAACTCTGTACAGCATGGATGTATATGATAAATATAATCTCTAAAGACACATAATCTAACAGCATGCATTTATATATTAGATACCATCTAACTCTATACAATATAGTATAGCATTGATATCCATGGCAGATATACAGTCATCTAACAAAGCATGGCTATAATGGCAGATATAACTGTATCAGTGGCGGCTGCTGACCAAATTTTTTGGTGAAGCACAAATTATTATATTATATTATATGTTAAATAATATTTTAAAACATCCCCCAATGTGTGTGTCAGTGGTGGCTGTGAGTTAAAAATATTGGGGAGGGGGAGCTCCAGTAGCTCACCACGTACCGCGAGTGCTATTTCAGCGCCGTGGACAACCGCGCTCGCGCGGATCTGGGGCTGAGCGAGTTCGAATCCCGGACGGCAGCCGTGCCTTTCCCAGAGTGTCTTTCCCCCCCATCTGAACCCTTTCAGCCTGCTTCTGTCGGTCGAACTTGACCAAGTATGAATGCGAAGAAAAAGCGATAAACGCTAAAAGAACCAGGTGACTGGTCAAGAGTTTAAAAAAAATATATATTGGGGAGGACGGGAGAGATGTAATAAAGAAGTACAGACACACAGTGTGGTTATGAAGACAGCAGACAGACACTACAGTTAAAGACAACAAGCACTAGGAAAATACCTTCGAGTAACTCTTGACACACACGCCTCACTTACAAACATCACATCAATAGCTTAGTCAATAAGGCAAATCAAAAACTATTTGTTTACAGCCAGATCATCAGACCATTTCTCACCCTCACTGTTTCAAACACATATCTACATGCAATTTTTCTTTCACCAATATCTTACTGTCTCCCAATCTGGTCCCTCACAACAAAAGAAATTATAGGAAATTATATGGATAGGCGGGGTGGGGGAAACTGTACAACTGTACAAGCCAAAACTGTACATTGGAATATCGACAAAACCATACTTGGTAGAAGAGGGTCTCGTGTATTATTGGGTTAGGTCATTTACTGTACATCGGAGGGGTTGGGTCTAGGACATTACATTCACATCACTCAGCAACTATAGGAAATGAACGACACACACACGCGCGTGCACACACACACACACACACACACACACACACACACACACACACACACACACACACACACACACACACACACACACACACACACACACACACACACACACACACACGCACACAGAGGCCAGGCCACAGCGGACCCACAGCCAATTAATTCATAATCAACACAGGCTCCAACTCAATATCAATAACCACGACGTGCGTCGCCAACACACACACACACACACACACACAAGGACGGGATGGGTTAGGCGCATCGGCGACTGAGGAAAGACAATGCATGTGTGTGTGTGTGTACCCGGTGTGTGTGTGTGCCGCTCCAATTGCATGTCCAGTTCGTTGCATGCCGAATAAAGACCCCCTAAAGAGGTCCTCCATTACACACGCAAGACCACAGCGGGCCAATTAATTCATCATCAAAACAGGCCCGCCCCACACTGCTACTAAATGTAAAACCAAATGTTTTTCACTCACCATTGACGACTTACTTCTTACGAGGAAATAGTGTCCCTCGTAAATAGACTCCCTCCCATCTGATCACTTGTAAATTAAATCCATCCTTCGATATTTTCTGATGAAAAAGGTCTCCATTCGTCTTCCCCAGCCAGCCCACTCAGAGCGACTAAGTCGGCCGTCTGACCTGGTAGTCCAACAACCTTGGTCGTGGGGGGTCTATCTGGGGTTGCTTGGTAGGTTTCAATGCAACTCCCGGTTCTCCCTGGCCACAAGTAAACACATGTTTCACGAATCCTCCCCCAAACTCCTTATACTACCTCGATTCCTGTACAAAGAGTTGTGTTGACGCTTCCGCCCTAGCCGTCTCATTAGCTGGCGCCAATCTCTGATTGGATCTTAAGTTCGTCAACACAATGTGGCACGGCGTCAACGCCAATCAATCAAGTGCGCCTAACCTCACTACCCGCTTTTTTTAAACTCAAATACCCTTATTTTGATTGGATAATTATATTCTTAAGCCCAATCCGTGCAATCTTTTTGCAGTGACTGATTGGCAGCTGGCCATTATGTGTTACTGTTATGGGATCAGGCCAGGTCAGAGAGCTCAGATATGTCACTTGGACATTTTTGAAGAAAGAAAATTTCACTGGCATTGTTTTTTTTCACAGAGGAAAACATTTCTAAAAAAAAAAAAAAAAAAAAAAAAAAAAAAAAAAAAAAATAATAATAATAATAATAATAATAATAATAATAATAATAATAATAATAATAATAATAATAATAATAATAATAATAATAATAATAATAATAATAATAATAATAATAATAATAATAATAATAATAATAATAATAATAATAATAATAATACAAAATAAAAAAATATATGTATATTAATAATATATATATACATTTTGTCTGTATATTACTAGTGAAGTACTGCCTCACTAGTTGTCATGCAATAACCTCCATTGCTCTGTATAGTATTTATACCTCTGAGCTGCTTTGTGGAAAACAAGAGATTGAATTCCGGCCCTCCATCAGATAATGTGTCACTGTCTTTGTATCTGTGTCTGTTTGTACTGTAGACACTGCAGTGCCATCTACATAATGAGAAGCAGGATAATCTGTACATGGCTGAACAACAGCAAGACTCTGTATGTTAGATCAGAAGACTGTCCGTATGTCTTGTATCTTGTAACCAGGCACAGTTTCCGTCTCTGAGAGAGAGTGAAAGAGAGAGAGAGAGAGAGAGAGAGAGAGAGAGAGAGAGAGAGAGAGAGAGAGAGAGAGAGAGAGAGAGAGAGAGAGAGAGAGAGAGAGAGAGAGAGAGAGAGAGAGAGAGAGAGAGAGAGAGAGAGAGAGAGAGAGAGAGAGAGAGAGAGAGAGAGAGAGAGAGAGAGAGAGAGAGAGAGAGAGAGAGAGAGGGAGAGAGGGGGGGAGCAGGGGGAGGGAGAGTGAGATAGCTCATATTCATATGCATAGCCATATGTATGTCTGTAAAATAGTTGGTCCCAATGAAATATAGAGTTGGAATCATTAATAACACCATAGAGTAATATTGTTACTGTATGCAACCTAAATATGATCTACATAGCACTATCCCAGTGGCCCATATAGTATTTACTGTCAGACCTGATAATCTCTTATCAAACAAATTAGCTTGCTATGGTAAACATGATTTACACACCATTTAACTTCTCCTATTAAGTAATTATGTTTCAAGAGTTTCAGACCATAGGAGTCAGAAGAGACAATTGAGTGGAGGTAAGATGACCATTTTCCCCTTGCTGCACATAACACTATAAATCTAGAGCCTTAAAGCAGATGTTCAGTGCAGCTCTTAGAGAAGTGGAGATACATGGTCCGACTTCCGTAGGTTGGTGATCAGATGGGCTGCTATGTTCTGGACTGGTTGGAGGGGCTTGGTAGCGCAAGCTGGTAGAACAGCCAGCAGAGCAACAACAGTAGTTGAGGCGTGACATAACTGTCATTTGCACAAGAAGTTGGGTGGCTTCTTTCGTCAGGAAGGGGTGGCTCCTTCTCATGCTCTGGAAGAGCTGGCAGGCTCTGGTTATTGAGTCAATGTCAACTGAGATGTCCAGCCAGTCTTCAAGTACCACACCTAGGTTCTTGCGATTGAAAGGTCAACCAAAGGGGAGGATTTAGTCATAAGGTGGAGTATCTCCATTTTGTTCAGGTTCAGTTTGAGGTGGTTGGTGGTCGTCATCCAGGTGGAAATGTCGGACAGGCCGGCTGAGATCCAAAATTTTTATTATTATCAGCATAGTATGATATAGTTATGAGAAGGCATGCTATTTGATAGTGCCACCTGTAACTGAGGGGTTACAAAACCCTGACTGTATTAAAGATTGTGATAGATTAAACCACTACTAAATATTATTATTACTTGCCAGACAGTACAGTTAAATATGGCAGACACTCAATAGACGGCACGGTGACAAAGAGATAATGTTTACAGTATTTTATTATCAATGTCAAATATACAACTGAGAATTAGTACGTTGCTCTTTTATGGCGAATGATAGTAGAATGTCAGAGTATCAAAGTCAGTGGGAATGAATAATTCCTAGGCTAATAATACTAGACCGGAACACTGCATGGCGTGAGATGGCGATATAGCGGCAAACGAGGGTATAGCTGGAGACTGGTGATTTCCCCCACGGAGTGGTAAGCTCCAGAGGAATTGAAGAATAGTCGGATACTCCTGCTGGTCACCGAAGAAAGGGGGTCTCATACGGATCCAGTCCTTGTAATCCAAGTGCTCGATAGCAGGGTAATAGCTCTTAATCCAATGCCCGACGGCAGTGATGATAGCTAGTTAGCTTCGTCCTCGAAGCTAGCCCGATGCAGATCTTCAGGTGTAGTTAAATCCAAACGACAATGGTATTAACGATGCTCTTCTCCACGTTACTACGTTTGCACAATTCACTATAATACGCCAACAATGGTTCTACAATATCAAGGTCGTATCTAAGGAGCTACTAGTTATCCGTAACGATACACCGCGGTAGGTTCCACTGCTCACATGTCCAATAGTTCTGCTGCTAGGTTCACCTCGTGTTCTGATACTAATTACGTTAAGTCCACACACACTTGCTAAGATTCACACTAGTTACTGGGTTCACTTCGCACTTCACTTCACGAACTCTAAGGACGAACTGCACACTACATTAGGTTCACACTTCACTTCTGCTGCTTGCACCTTCCACAATATATACTTAGAGTGATTTCTAGGGCGCAACCGAATCTCTTGTCCGGAATCAATGCGCTGGCCAAGGGCATGTCTCAACTTGTCCGGACTCGCCTTTGAACTTGTCTGGGGGGCGCGACTGTTGGCGCCGCCAGTGCCAAGGGCGTTGTCCAATGAGGAAAGCGAATAATGCTATGATTCAAACGGAGGCTTAAAGGTATATAGCTTATATATATAAATAATATACAAGTTATATAAAATAATAAAACGTATATTCTCAGTGTTAATCTGGCCCTTCAGAACACCACCCAAAGATTTGGTGTAGAGAGAAAAGACTAGAGGATCAAGGACTGAGCCCTGGGGGACACCTGTCCATAGGGGCCGCTGAGCTGACAGGGTGTCCCCCCATGACACGTGGCAGGAGTGGTAATCAAGGGAGAAAAGACTGTGAGAAAGAACGGTGGATATTCTTTATATTTTTCTCAAAGAAGGATGCAAAGGTCTCCAAAGAAAGGGAAGGGGTGGGGGCATGGGGAAGAGTACATGGTAGCATACCGTTTATGGAGCTTATTTGCAGATGCCTCAAGTGTATGGTGAAAGAAGGAGAATTTGGTGCTATCAATGTTTTTAGAGAATAGTGACAAGCAATATGGTAGATGATGATGGTGGCAGGTATTTTTACCCTTCGTATCTGTAACTGCATGTTACCCCCCTTCATGGAGGAGAGGGCTTCAAAGTCCCCTAATCACACAGGGAACAGAGACACAGTGCAGAGACCAGGCAACAATACGATGATTGTAACTGAGGGGTACAATTCCCTGACTGTATTACTAGATATGATACTTACTACCACTACCTTTGTACTTAATATTCGGCCACCCAGTACACGGCATAAATATATTATGATGAACACTGTCACGTAGATGAAACGGATCCAACACAAATGTACGAATTAGAAATAGGTCTTTATTTCTACACAGCGATGGTGTGTAGAGCAAGCACTTAATCAAATCAATCACATTTATGAATGGGAATTAGTATGCACTTTTATGGCAAGAGTATTCGTCGGTATATCAATAGAGAATGTCCAGTCTCTGAAGGCGCAGGTGGTACATATACGACCTGGAATAGTTTAAGGAATAACAGCAATGATACTTCAATGATTATATACTGGATACACTAGGGGGGGTTAATCCGGTCGCTTGTAAGCCGACAGGAGTAGGAAGGGGGGGGGGGGTAGAATCCGGCTGCCTCATCCGGCCAAGGGTATCCCAGGTGAACCCACTGTAGTGCCGTTCAATGCGCCGGCGATCCTTGGACCACAGATGAAAGCAGATGGACTCTTTGTGGGCCGGCGTCCTCCGGTCCACGGGGGAGAGACGTGAAGCGACCTCGTCTTGCAGAGCGTCTCCTCACCTTGCGTCCTCTCCAGGGGGGGGGTTCCAACACACGGCAGTGTCGGGGGTCTTTATCCATGGAATAATCACTGTACACAAAGCATAATCCATGCCTGGGAAGGCGGGCTGTCGTCGGTAGAATAATCCGGTATACAGGTCCACTCGCTCGTCGGCTCTGGGGCTCCTCGGGTGCAGCTTCACGTGGGGTCAACCACCCTGGATAAGCAGCCAGTTCTCTGCCCGAAACGATGGGGTACTGACTACGGTAGTATTCTCACCGCACGAAGCACTATATATTAACAGACTATTATTAGCTTAATAGACTACGTCCAACTCGACGATATAGTGCCAAATATGACTATTCAAATATTAATATACACGATGTCTCAATACCGATGGTAAGCCGAACTTGGCCTTACTCCCACACGTGGCGTCGCGGGGAGGCTTTACGTCTGTGACTCTATTGGAGGGTAAGAAACTGGACTGAAAAGAAAGTCCTACTTTAGTAGCGCAGTATATATACGCACTATGAACAAATAGTCCCATTAGTGGTGCGGTAGCCAGATTCCTACGCGGAACTAGGACTTGTTCGTACATGTTGAGCGGTACGTTTGAACTGGGTCTGAGGGGTATGGCAGCCTGGCACCAAGGTCTCGACCAATAGTAGAATGGAGACTATTATGGGATGTTCAGTAGGCTAGAATGGATATTCAATGCATATTGTACAAGGAATATACAAGGGATATCAGGGAATATTAGAGAATATACAAATACAATTAAATATATATATATAAATAAATATATATATTCGGTTTAATCTGGCCCTTCACAACAGCCACCCCCTGATTGGTCCCAGACCTAATCAGTTAAACAGAGACAGATTAATCGCGTTGTCTATTTACACATAAGGGTTTGCTGTAGGGGTCAGTCAACTTCACAAAGTCATAGGGTTATAGGGTCATGGTCATCATCGATTGTGTCTGGGAGTCGGGGCAGTTCTATGAGCCTCGCCACGGGACGGGTGTAAGTGCGACCCTGGACGAGCACTTCAGCTGCTCGGACCTTGCCGTCGGCACCGGTGATCACTTTGCTTACGCGGCCGGCCGGCCACATAGCTCTGGGCAGTGATTGATCAATAATCATGACGACTGTTCCTTCTGTCAAATTGTCTCTCTCCTTTACCCACTTCTGGCGGGTCTGTAGAGACGGTAGGTAGTGCAGTAGGAAATTGCTCCAAAACTTGTCGGCTAATACTTGGCTGTACCTCCACATTCGTCGGCCGTTCGCTTCTTCAGGCCGGTACATTGTCTGGGGTAATGCAGGATCTAGCCGCCCCATCAGGAGTGTGTTGGGGTCTGCGGAGACAACGGTGCTCAATCCACAGAACACAGACTTCTTATTTTCCACCTCCTCTGGACTTGCTTCCCTCGGGATAGGCATGGACCACTGTCCTTCCGGGAGTCTTAGGAATGCGGGGCCGTCACTGTAGACATTGCGACGGGTGAGGTCATCCAGGGGCATCCCCCGGGTGATGACGTCAGCTGGGTTCTGTTTTGTATCAACGTAGCGGCACTCTGTTTCTCCGGTTAACTCTTCGGTTAAGTCTTGAATCTCGGTGACTCTGACTCCCACGAAGACTTTGTACTTGCATGAGTCCGATTGGATCCAGGCGAGTACTGTCGTGGAATCTGACCACAGGATTGTTCTAGACACCGGTATGGTGAGCTCACGTTGGATGAGCGTGGCTAGGTGCGCTCCGGCTAGGGCTGCGCAGAGCTCTAGACGTGGGATAGATTGTTGCTTGCGTGGGGCTATTCTCGAGCGGGCGAGGACAAATGCTGTGTAGATCTCTCCCCCCTTTTCTTGGGCCCGCAAGTAGGCTACTGATCCGTATGCGACCTCTGAGGCGTCACTGAAGACGTGTAGGTCCATTTTACATGTCTCTGGCCTCACCATGGGTGGGAAGTAGCTTCGGCGCATATTAACGCCTGGGAGTGAGTGGAGCTCCATCTCCCTCTCTCTCCAGGTGGATGCAAGTTGTGCGGGAATGGGGTCGTCCCAGCCCTGGTCCTTGTCCCACAATGCTCGTACAATCATTTTTGCCCTGGTGGTGTACGGTAGAATACATCCTAGCGGGTCATATTGTCGGGCGAGTGTTGTGTACACACTCCGTCTGGTGGTCGGCGCCGCCGCCGGCCTTCCCTGCTCCGTAGTCAGGGGCTTGTGTCTGTAGTGAAGCGAATCTGTTTTGAATCGCCACACCAATCCCAGGGTCATCTCCTGGGCTTCTCCCGGGATTGTAGCCATCCAGGTCTCGCTGCTGGCTGCCTTGTCCTCGGAGGAGAGGCTGCGCAGTACTTGCGGATCGCTGCTGGCCCACTGCCTGAGATCAAAGCCGCCTTTGATCAATGAGGCGCAGAGTTTAATCAGGAGAGCCTCGGCTTCTTCCTGGGTTGAAAGGCTTTGTAGACAGTTGTCTACGTAGAAGCTGTTCTTTACGCTGTGTCGGACCTCTTCGTCCGCTGCTGGGTCCTCTGCTACATGTTTCTGTAGTGCAAATGTAGCACAGCAGGGGCTGCACGTCGTTCCGAAGGGGAGGACTTCCCATTGGTAGATGGCTGGGTGCTCATCTCCTGGCTTCTCTCTCCATAGGAACCGTAACAGGGGCTTGTCCTCCTCTACTAATCTCACCTGCAGGAACATTCCTTTAATGTCCCCGCTGATGGCCACCCTTTCCTGGCGGAAGCGGAGTAGAACGCTGAGTAGGGAGGGGCCGAGTGTGGGACCGGGCAGTAACTCTTTATTCAGATTTTGGGATCCGATCTGGTAGCTGCAGTTAAATACTATGCGGTCTTTACCGTTGTGATGGACCTTGTGGTGAGGCACGTACCACGATTCAGTGGTCTGGTCAGCCTCTTTAATGTCCATCTTTGTGACGTGTCCCGCTGTGATGAGCTTCTCAATCTCAGCGCGTTATACACTCTCTTGGGCGGGGTTCTTGGCTAAGCGCCGCTCCGTGTTCAGCAGGTACCGTTCTGTGGCGTCTGTCTTGGCGTGGAAAGTAGGCATTCCTTCTCGCCGCAGGAGTGGCGTGGCGTATCTCAACACGCCGTTGACCGGGACTCTCTTGGTCCCTGTCTCGAGGAGGTGAATGGCGTAAATGTCATCTTTAGAGCGAATGTCTTTCTTTCCGTTCTTAAAGGGCATTTGTTCCAAGGTCCATAACCGCTCTACGTGTTGCAGGAGTGCGGTTTCTCCCTCTGTGACTCGGGAGTGGAGACATCTAGTGGCTGTACTTCGGTTGAGAGATTTGGTGAGCGGGCCTTGGAGAGTCCATCCCAAACGGGTCTCGACTGCTGCAGGACAGCCTCGGGGTCCGGTATGAACCCGGTCTATCGGGACAATGAGGTCTGCATGGTCGGAGCCTATCAACAGGGTCGGCATAGCATTGTCTATGAGCGGGATTGGTAACTTGCGCAGATGTGCATATTTCTCCATCAGCTTGGCGACGGGGTATGTGTACCGCGACAGTCCTATTTCTTGGCTGGTGAAAGCGTCTGTAATCTGGTACCGTCGCTCAGGCTGGCCGCTTGCTGCGATAGAGAATGAGACATTCTCGCCCTTTATCGTCTTCAAATCTCGTCTTATTGTCCGAATTGTCATTTGGGTTTCGCTTCCCCGCAGCCCTAGCTGGGCCGCAGCGGAGGCGAGCAGAAGGGTCTTCTCGGACCCGTCATCGAGGACGGCGTAAGTGTCCAGGACTTTATTCTGGTAGCTTAGTGTCACACGCACTACTTTTAGGAGTACTCGGGCTCCACTGCTGCTGGCGGGATCGATGTACATGACGCTCGCTTTGCTGCTGGATGGTGCGGGTGAAGGGCGCCGTCTGTTACTGTCGTGAAGTATGTCCAGATGGGCTCCATCGCACTTGGTGCACCTTTTCTTTAAGCAGCATTCGGCTGCCATGTGTGAGCGCGCACAGCGAAAACAGCGCTTGTTGGACTTTATCCATTGACTTGCTTCCTCCGCGTTCAGCTTGGGGAAGGAGTCACATTGCGCTAGCCAGTGTTCTTTCTCACAGTAGGGGCACACTATCTTCCACTTCTCCGTTCTGGAGGGGGTACTGTGGCTCCTGCTGCTCGGTACTGACTCCGATTGGTGCATCACAGTCACCGATCTTCTTCCATCATTTAGTCGTCTGGTTCCTTCTCTGGAGCCAGGGGTGCTCCGTCCGAATGTATCTAGCCGTAGGCTGCTGACTTCTCTCGCCAGGAAGTCTGCTAGATCGAGGAGGTTCGGTTCGGGGCCATTCGGGTCTCGGTGGTCTCTCTGTCGCCTAAAACGCTCCTGTCGAGCGGGCGGCAGCTTCTCCAAGATCCTTTCCACATTTGAGTTGGCGTAAAGTTCATGCCTCCCCTTCTCTCTCTGCGCTCCCAACATCCCTACCAGGGACTGCACTCTGATGGACAGGTCGTCCAGTGCTCGATTGTCTATTGCTGGGGGTAAGCGGTCGATGTGTCGGATCTCCTGGATCACGTAATCCCATATGCGCCCATACCTCTGGTCCAATGCTACCAGCGCTGCTGTGTATGGGGTGGTGGAAGTCGCGTAGGCGAGCGCTATATTATGTGCGCGGGGTACCTTTAAGTGCTTCAGTAGGATGGCGTATTTGTGGCGTTCATCCAATACATCCACCAACATGGTCTCCAGACACATGCGGAGTTCTGTATACTGGGCCCGGTTCTCTTGGGTGAAGTCGGGTACCATAGGCGTGCCAATGTATGACGCTGACTGTGGATACATCGGCGAGCGTTGGGGGAGAGGCCTCCTAGGCGAGTCTCCTCCCGCTCCTTGGTATGGGCTGGTACCGGCAGTGTACCATGGCCCGCTTGTCCAGGTGCTGTTCCTCGGTGCGGGTCGTGCGTCGTGCTCACCCGTGTATAGAGTCGGGGGTCTGTAGCGCAGCTCCGCGGGAGTATAGCCTGGGCTGTACCGGACCTCCTGGTCCGGTAGAGTACTGTGCTGTCGTCGGGCGTGGTTCTCCTCCTCTTCCTCTTCGTCTTCAGTTAGGTCATCCAGTGCTTGTAGTCTCTGGTTTAGCCTCTCCACAGGATATGCTGCTCCTTCCCGGTTGCTAGGTCTCGCTTGGACCGGTGGGGGGAGGTGGTCTGTGGGGGGTATAGACCTCGTCTGTTGGTCAAGTTCAGGGTTGTTTACTCGGCTAGGGGATGCCGCCCTGGAGGTGTGTCTAGACGAGTTCCTGGAGCCTCTGGCGGAGGGAGAGGGTGTTGTCCGTCTGATCAGCTGTTCTATTAGTTGCGCTTGCTGTCTGTCGCGCTCTGCGTACCGTAGAGCACCAGCAGCTGCTCGCTGGCTGTCTGCTCGGTCTCGGGCCACATTCTCTTCCCTCTGAATGCGTCTTATTTCTAGACGTATATGCTCTTCTTCGCTCCGCTGCTGGATCTGCAGTCGGTCGCGTTCAGCAGCGGCGTTCAGGCTGATGAGGAAGGCCTGCTGTAGGGTCCTCTCTGCCTCGCTGGGGGAAGGCGGTTGTATAGGGGAGCCTTCCCTCGGGGTACTCCTTGCGGAGCCTTGGAGCTCTATCTCCACGGTGCTCTCCCCGTCTTCTTCCGTGCCGAGTTCTCTCTCGGTAGCGTTGTATTCCTCCCGGGACTCATCGGGGACTACTTCTTCAGTACTGGCGGGGTGTGAAGTCATGTCTGGTTCCCACTGGTCCCCACCGTGAACTTGGTCAGTTCCATTAGAGCCCGTAGGGGCCTCTATGGTCGGGGTAGTCTGGGCGTTGGGGTTAGACATACTTTTACTTTCTAGTTTTACCGCGTTTACTGTTAGTAGAAGACTAGGTTGTTGACTGACAGCGTAAGCCTCTAAGTACTGAGGGAGCCGTCGTTCGCGCTGCGGGCGTTGGTTAGGAGGATCGTTTTGTGGAGTGTTCATCATAGGCCATTTCAATATTAATAACACTATATTAATATTACACTAATTACCATCCGGCTCGAAGGACCAATTGTAACTGAGGGGTACAATTCCCTGACTGTATTACTAGATATGATACTTACTACCACTACCTTTGTACTTAATATTCGGCCACCCAGTACACGGCATAAATATATTATGATGAACACTGTCACGTAGATGAAACGGATCCAACACAAATGTACGAATTAGAAATAGGTCTTTATTTCTACACAGCGATGGTGTGTAGAGCAACCACTTAATCAAATCAATCACATTTATGAATGGGAATTAGTATGCACTTTTATGGCAAGAGTATTCGTCGGTATATCAATAGAGAATGTCCAGTCTCTGAAGGCGCAGGCGGTACATATACGACCTGGAATAGTTTAAGGAATAACAGCAATGATACTTCAATGATTATATACTGGATACACTAGGGGGGGTTAATCCGGTCGCTTGTAAGCCGACAGGAGTAGGAAGGGGGGGGGGGGGTAGAATCCGGCTGCCTCATCCGGCCAAGGGTATCCCAGGTGAACCCACTGTAGTGCCGTTCAATGCGCCGGCGATCCTTGGACCACAGATGAAAGCAGATGGACTCTTTGTGGGCCGGCGTCCTCCGGTCCACGGGGGAGAGACGTGAAGCGACCTCGTCTTGCAGAGCGTCTCCTCACCTTGCGTCCTCTCCAGGGGGGGGGGTTCCAACACACGGCAGTGTCGGGGGTCTTTATCCATGGAATAATCACTGTACACAAAGCATAATCCGTGCCTGGGAAGGCGGGCTGTCGTCGGTAGAATAATCCGGTATACAGGTCCACTCGCTCGTCGGCTCTGGGGCTCCTCGGGTGCAGCTTCACGTGGGGTCAACCACCCTGGATAAGCAGCCAGTTCTCTGCCCGAAACGATGGGGTACTGACTACGGTAGTATTCTCACCGCACGAAGCACTATATATTAACAGACTATTATTAGCTTAATAGACTACGTCCAACTCGACGATATAGTGCCAAATATGACTATTCAAATATTAATATACACGATGTCTCAATACCGATGGTAAGCCGAACTTGGCCTTACTCCCACACGTGGCGTCGCGGGGAGGCTTTACGTCTGTGACTCTATTGGAGGGTAAGAAACTGGACTGAAAAGAAAGTCCTACTTTAGTAGCGCAGTATATATACGCACTATGAACAAATAGTCCCATTAGTGGTGCGGTAGCCAGATTCCTACGCGGAACTAGGACTTGTTCGTACATGTTGAGCGGTACGTTTGAACTGGGTCTGAGGGGTATGGCAGCCTGGCACCAAGGTCTCGACCAATAGTAGAATGGAGACTATTATGGGATGTTCAGTAGGCTAGAATGGATATTCAATGCATATTGTACAAGGAATATACAAGGGATATCAGGGAATATTAGAGAATATACAAATACAATTAAATATATATATATATATAAATAAATATATATATTCGGTTTAATCTGGCCCTTCACAACAATGATTGAATCAAATGGTTTGGGTCTGCAGTCGAGCACAGCCGGCAATGTTCTCTCTCTCTCTCTCTCTCTCTCTCTCTCTCTCTCTCTCTCTCTCTCTCTCTCTCTCTCTCTCTCTCTCTCTCTCTCTCTCTCTCTCTCTCTCTCTCTCTCTCTCTCTCTCTATCTCTCTCTCCCCCTCTCTCTCTCCCCCTCTCTCTCCCCCTCTTGCTGTCTCTCCTTATCATTTTAGTTGCCACTAGCAGCACTTTCTTGGTCCAAAAGGGGGAGAAGGAAGAGGTGCATTATTATAGTATAACACTGTCAAAAGTCTGGCAGCAATAATTGCCAAGCACTGTCAAATTACATCAAAAACTCATTAGTAATTTTACAGAGAACAAAAACATGAATATACAGATGTAATCAAACCGTACAGAATACAGCAAATAAATCAGTAGGCTATGGTCTATGCAGCGTTCTATCTACATCAGCTGTGCCAATCTGTGCACTGCAATAGTGGTATCGCTGTCCATGGTCCTGCCTCTACTGGTGGTGCTGAAGGAACAGGTCCTGTCTTTTGGTACATAGTGTGGAGCACTGCAAGGAGGGTATTGCAATCACTCCTGTGTGCATGTGTGTCAGTATCATTACACCTAGGTTGACCGGAGGCCAAGGGCCTGAATATCTTGAATGTATTCTCGGTGTAGGCATCTCTGTGAGTGCCATTCTAGATAATAATATAGTATTTAGATCAGTAGTTCAGTATTGTTGAGCAGCTCCCATGCTCAATAGAAGCCTTGCATAGAATGTTTGTGCAGTTCTCTTTCTTCCAACGTGGCTGCCTGTAACCATTGGTAAACACTTTTGAAAGAAAATGCAGAATTTCTATGTAGTGGTAAAGTAGGTAAAGCGTTAGAAAATCATATTACTTTCCAGTCTGACTTGTTTACAAGATCCAGTAATAAAACACCAATGTATTACATTTTTGTTGATATATTTCTCATATATCAACACATAGCAACCATTGTTTTGCACATAGCAACCATTGTTTCTTCCAAAAAAATTATGTGGAAGGCCTCTATTGTGTCCAATCATCAGTGATGTCAAAGTACATCTCAATAGAGGAGGTTTGTTCATATCAGTGGATCTATCCTGAAGGATATGCTGTGATCCGGATGGCAGTAGGCTAATTAAGCAATCATACACGAGAAGCCGTGGCAGACCAGGCTGCAGAAACAAATTAGTGGGGGGGCATAACATTTTCTCGGGGGGGGGCACAATGGTTTTTCAACATAACAGGTTCCCTTTTCATCCATTTCAGCTGGGACAGCGGCACTGTGGCTGCTTGGCGCTGCCCAGAGTGCTGAACTAAACAGCAGAGAGGCAATTGAAAAATCAAATTTCTCTCTCTCTTAAGAACATTCACTTATACAAAAACAGACTGAACGGATATAACAGACCTGCTGGGGCAGCGGACTGAGAGCAGGGGACACAAACAGGCTGGATAAGCTGGTCAGGAAGGCCAGTAGCGTGGTTGGGGTGGAGCTGGATTCTCTAGCGAGGGTGGCGGAGAGGAGGAACCTTGCTAGGCTACAGGCCATCAGGGAAAACCCCTCCCACCCACTATATACAGACTTGGCTGACAGGAGGAGCATGTTCAGTCCTAGGCTCACACTACCTAAATGCAGCACTGAACGTCACAGGAAGTCCTTCATTCGGACAGCCATCAGACTATACAATGCATCACTGTGCCTCACTGCATCACTGAGCACAGAGTGACAGTTACCATCTTCCTGGACTCTTACTTTTGAAACAGCACTGTGCAATATTACACCTACTGTAGACTTCAGTATATTTTTACTGTATTTATTTACTGTATATTTTATTCAATTTTTATTCTATTTCATTTTATTGTATTCTTAGGCAATTTGTTTTCTTATTCTTATTTGTGACTTGTTTTGTCTAAATGTTTAATGTTGAGCGATTTGCAGTGTCAAATTTCCCGCTGGATAATACAAGTATTTCTATTCTATTCTATATCAGGAAAGTCTCCATTTAGTCAACACTTCTGAATTCACTGACAAACTGAACTGACAAAAATAAGGTGCATAAAAAAGCAAACAAAATTCCTCCACAGGCTACTCACCATCATTAGTAGAGCGGCAAGCAGCGTTTGTGGATAAAGTGAAATCTTCTTAAAACACTGTCCCTCCACTCATTCCTGAACTTCTTTGTTAAGTCCTTCTCAAATGCCAACTGAATAAAATTGGCCTTGCGTCGATGAAGCGATGCTCTGTAAAGACGTTCTTGAGGGTAGAAAACAAGAGTGCCATGCTAGCTTCAGTAGTGTTGTTGTTGACATCAGTGCCCACGCTACTAGGGGGAGTGGCACTGCTTGTCGTTACTGCTTGCGGTTTCCCGTTGCTCCTCGCATGAGCCTCAGTCATGTTATTATTCAGATCAGTGACAGTGCTGCTCTGATGTCCATAATTTTCCATTATATTTAGATGTTTAGAGATTATATTTCAAAGATGGCGACGCCGGTATGAGTCGATTGACCCGGCCGTCACCCGCACTACTCTGCCTGTGATTGGCTAGTACGTTACCTTCGTTGGTTGGATTGGCTAGGTAGTAGGAAACTAGGAATATCAGTGTAGCCAATCAGAGGCAGAGTAGGGCGGGTAATTTCGTGATCATCCTAGGAACAGTAACCTCGTTCCCAGTTTTATCTCCTCCATGAGATAAAGACTGGTAAAGCACTACGGCCTAAAGTGTGTATGGGGTAGAATGTACGTCCCCTGGAAGCTGCCTCAGAACGGACCAATCACGACATGGTGTTCATGAAAATGCATTCCCCCCAGAAACAACCTCGTTATCGCCTCACGATACATGTACAAAAGGCTGGGAGATTTAGGAGACTGTCCCTTTAGACACACTGGTTGAAAGTGTAAGATTCAGATTGTTAGAAGTCAATGTTATAAAAGTAAGTTCATCGTTTACAAAACAGCGATAATGACACTTTTGAATGGTGTGAATTGAGTCATTGTTAGTATAATTAAGAATAATCAATTTTGTAATGTTGGGCAATAAGGCATAACAATAGAGCCTCTTGAGAGATATTTAGAGAAAGAATAGATAGATTTTGGGGGGGAATTAAGTTAATTCTACTTAAACTTAACGCAACATCTATAACAGGGCTATTCAACTAAATTGTTCAGGGGGCCACATTGTCAGAAACCCAAGGGGCCAGGGGCCGGACTGCCACGGCGCCTCCCCGTGCTATGAATATATGTACACTTGACACAACACGCAACCACATTTTCACAACTTTTATTTAACTACATTGCAAAAGTAGTATACTTTTCAAAAAAAGTGCTTCATTTATGTGCCACATCTGCAACATCTCCTGCAGAAAGTGCTTCATTTATGACTGTGCAACAACTGCAACATCTCCTCTTCAACATTTCAATATAAAAATAAAATAAAAAACAAACAAGTGCATGATGTGCATCTGAACATTCTAACATCAACACTTGAACAAAAAAACACATTTATAGTGCAGCTGAGCTTGTGAAAAAGTGCTTCATGTCTGTGCAACAACAGCAAATCACAGCATCTTATTAGCACTTATTGTCCACTCTTAACTCTCAAACATCAGGGGGGTGGGGGGCAGACAGGCCTAGCCTACATACACACATCTAATGAGAGCGATTGCACTTCTTTGACTGGGCCAGACCAGGCTGCAGAAAGAAATTAGTGGGGGGGCATAAAATGTTCTCGGGGGGGCACAATGGTTTTTCAACACAGGTTCCCTTTTATACGTTTCAGCTGGGACAGCGGCGCTGTGGCTTGCTTGGCGCTGCCCACGGTGCTGAACTAAACAGCAGAGGCAATTGAACAATCTAATTTCTCTCTATCTTAAGAACTTTCACTTATACAAAAACAGACTGAACGGATATATATATAACAGACCTGCTGGGGCAGCGGACTGAGAGCAGGGGACACAAACAGGCTGGATAAGATGGTCAAGAAGGCCAGTAGCGTGGTTGGGGTGGAGCTGGACTCTAGCGAGGGTGGCGGAGAGGAGGAACCTTGCTAAGCTCCAGGCCATCAGGGAAAACCCCTCCAACCCACTATACACAGACTTGGCTGACAGGAGGAGCATGTTATAGGCTCACACTACCTAAATGCAGCACTGAACGGCACAGGAAGCCCTTCATTCCGACAGCCATCAGACTATACAATGCATCACTGTGCCTCACTGCATCACTGAGCACAGAGTGACAATTACCATTTTCCTGGACTCTTACTTTTTAAACAGCACTGTGCATTATTACACCTACTGTAGACTTCAGTATATTTTTACTGTATTTATTTACTGTATCTTTTATTCAATTTTTATTCTATTTAATTTTATTCTATTCTTAGGCCATTTGTTTTGTTATCCTTATTTGTGATTTCTGTCTGTCTAAATGTTTAATGTTGAGTGATTTGCAGTGACAAATTTCCCTCAGGATAATAAATGTCTATTCTATTCTATTCTATATCTTTGAAAAGTCTCCATTTATTCAACACTTCTGAATTCACTGACAAACTGAACTGAACTGACAAAAATAAGGTGCATAAAAAAGCAAACAAAATTCCTCCACAGGCTACTCACCATCATAAGTAGAACGGCAAACGGCGTTTGGGGACAGAGTGAAATCTTCTTAAAACACTGCCCCTCGGGCGAACCACATAGCGCGCTCAGCCGCGACACGGCCGACCCGGGTTCGACTCCCGAACCCATCGTTATTTGCCGAATGTCTTCCCCCCACTCTGTCTCCCATTCCTCATCTGTCTCTCCCTACTGAACTGCCCAGTAGAAATAAAGCGATAAAACGCCAAGGGTAGAAAATGAATTCTCACAGAGTGCCGTGCTAGCTTCAGTAGTGTTGTTGTTGACATCAGTGCCCACTAGGGCTGTCCCCGACTAAGGATTTGGATAGTTGACTTTGATTGACAAAAAAAAAAAAAAAAAAAAAAAAAAAATGCCAGGGTGGGCACAGCTGACTCAGTGGGCGGGCCAGGCCCCCTAATGCCCGCCCATGGCGCCGGGACTGGACTGGGCAATGGCAGAGAAAGAGGGTTCATAGGAAGTGAGGGCTACCCGCAAACAGTGATGCAAATGCTCATTTGTCAAGGAGGCACGTTGCTTGTTTTAATGGCATTCATGTGAGAGAAACTGGATTCACAGGTGTATGTTGAGCCAAACATTGTTAGCACAGATATTGCCAGCGTTTTTATTTTGGGGAATGTCTTGACATGAATACACTTTATCCAAAATGTTGTGGTGGATTCATTCTCAAGTGCCTGCTTCAGAGCAGATGATGCTTGCATGTCAATTATTTCAAGTTGCAGGAGACCTTCATCAATGTGAAGTGATGCAAGGAACTCTTGTCCTTTTGTGGAAATAGCAGCTACATTGGCAAATGGGTTGCTCACAAAATGCATCAATTCTCTGGACAAATTCATCAAATCGACTTGCAAAGTTTTCCCTCAATTTATCAATGAAATCTGTCATTAATTGAGTGACTTTGGCTCAATTGTGCGTGTTAACGTTGACATGAAAAGAAAGAAAGTAAAAAAAAAAAAAAAAAAAAAGAAAAAAAAATTTATTATCGTGTAATCTTTGGCGGGCCGGTCAGAATCATCCCGCGGACCGGATCTGGCCCGCGGGCCGCCAGTTGAATAGCCCTGATCTATAATATAGTAAATATATCATTCATACAGAAAACATGCAACATCTATACAGTAATATAGTAAATGTATCATTCATACAGAAAACATGCAACATCTACAGTAGTTCTTCAATGAGCCTGTTACGACCCCTGAGGGTAAGGGCTGTAACATAAATATTGGTTGACAGAAATGTTGACCAGGTTTGTAAACAAAAATGATATTTATTAACATAAAGGAAGCACAATGGTAACTCAAGGGTGAGCCAAGGCAAAACAACAAACCAACTTGTGTATCTGTAAAGGAAAATACATTAATTAACCTAAACCACTAAACTAACAAAAAAGGGGGGAAACAATACTCAAATGAAATGGTGGCTCACCCCAGGGACAGTGCATATCAATCAACAGGTATACATTTATAAATGAATACAAATTAAAAACTGTAAATATGCCAACATTAGCACGGTTGCTAGTTTGCAGTTGTAGTCCCTGAGCTAGATGTTTAAGCCAGAAAGAAACAGAAACATAGAAGGACATTAAAGCGAATATAAAAACGATTTAAACATAATCTATACTACATTCATTCACTAGGCATTCATGCATCTATAAAAACATAGTATATAGGGACAAATCAAAGCCCCTACCTACATGGACAAGCACTGAATAGGCAGGCATACATATACATCAAAAAAGTCAACCAAACGGACAAGATTCTTGTACCTCCTCTCTGGTCAACAAGAATACCCTGAAGACTCTAGCAGGAGCACTCATTCAAGGGTACTACGACTATGTGTGCACCTCATGGTACCAAAGCACCTCAAACATGTCCACTAGTCTATTGCCTGAAATGTATTTTGCTCCCTCTGGGTGAAAAAACGTACTCCCAAGGGTCGGCTTGAACACATCTGTGTAGAGCAGAGAGCAGTCAGAAATGCTCTTGCAGTATATTAAGACCTTCTCTGTGCTGGGTCCCCTAAGCATGAGTTATTTACAGAGCCTTGAGAATGCCTTGACTGGATCTGACAACACCCTCTTTGATGCCAGCCTGATATTGGCCCGATCTGGACAGACTGGACAATCTCTACTCCTTTTTTTTTTTTTTTTTTTAAGCACAGAAATACGCAATTTTAGAGTAATTAGAGATGAATACTGAATAACTAGAATCATTAGAGGTTCTCAAAGTGAGGTCCAGGTCCATGAGAGGGATCTGGGCAGTCCCCATAGAAAATTCAAAGTTAACAGGACCAAATCATCAGTTTCTTATTTATTTATTTATTTAGCCAGATAAAACATTGATCTGGTCCAAGAAGCCCCAACAGGAGTACAAATATACATATATACACATATATATACATATATATTATATATATACATATACTGTACATACATACACATATACACCAATAACAAAATAAAAACACAGTTAAGAATCATACACATAAGCAAATAAACAAACAAACAAACATAATGCACAGCCTATGTACAAAATAAATAAACAGTTCATCTCTAGTCTTTACAGTTTTCTTCAATTGCATAAACACTCAAATCAAAAGTATTACACAATTATCAAAACCTTACACTCAAGGAGCAAAATATAGGCCCAGATTTGCACCCCTACAATGTCAGCCTCACTTTTTGCAAAACAATACACACAGTGATTTGCAAAACACTAAACACACTTGCATTACATTAGACACAGAATGTCAAATTACCACATATGAGCCAATTGGTTAAACACAGCCATCAGATGCGCAAACACACCATTGCTTAATTGTAGATACACAATCAGGTTTAAGCACTATAAAAATGCAGCAGGTGAGTTCACCTGTCTTCAACCAAAATGGAAGGAGAGTGAAGTACTGTACACAGAGAACGTGAAAATATACAATACATTCTCTGCGTACTTCACTTACAGTACTCTAATCACTGAGAAGTAGAATTTCTAAATGTGTTTTAGGTTAAGCACAGCAGTGTGTGTAACTGGTTCAAACAGAATTAAGTCATTATGTAACGTGTGTTTCATATGGTAACAAAATTAGTGTATGGTTTTGACAAGTGTTTAATTTAGCAAAGGATCTGAGGTGTTCTGATAATTGTGTGTGTGGTTGTGCTAATTGTGTGTTTTGAAACACCGGGCCCCGTTTTCAAAATCATGCTTAGGCAATCGAAAAAAAACTATTGTGTGTTTCATTATATACATATGTTTCAGTCTTCTCATAAAAAAAAGATTCGATTTTTGGGTCTTTTCCTGCCTTTGGTCCGCTTTGCATTCACATCTCAAATGAACCGCAGCAGGGTTCACTTGCAAGAGTGAATGAGCTTTCACACCAACCCAAACCAACCGGACTATCCGAGTATAACGGGTACGTCCTAGTACCCGTCACGAAACTTCGACCATGCCTCGAGTGGGAATCGAACCCCGAGCGTCTGCTCCGGGGCCAGTATAGCAAACCGCTGCGCCAAGAAGGGAATTCCCCTCTAAGCGCTCGGTTTATCTGCCTCTGGGGAGTGAGTTTTACACACTTCTATGTGCCGTAGTCACACTATCGCGGCACATATCCGTTACATTCACCCCCCCTAAACTCACACCACCCAAGGCATCCGGGTCAACGGCACCAGTATAACGGGTACGTCCTAGTACCCGTCACGAAACTTCGACCATGCCTCGAGTGGGAGTCGAACCCCGAGCGTCTGCTCCGGGGCCAGTATAGCAAACCGCTGCGCCAAGAAGGGAATTCCCCCCTAAGCGCTCGGTTTATCTGCCTCTGGGGAGTGAGTTTTACACACTTCTATGTGCCGTAGTCACACTATCGCGGCACATATCCGTTACATTCACCCCCCCTAAACTCACACCACCCAAGGCATCCGGGTCACGGCACCAGTATAACGGGTACGTCCTAGTACCCGTCACGAAACTTCGACCATGCCTCGAGTGGGAGTCGAACCCCGAGCGTCTGCTCCGGGGCCAGTATAGCAAACCGCTGCGCCAAGAAGGGAATTCCCCTCTAAGCGCTCGGTTTATCTGCCTCTGGGGAGTGAGTTTTACACACTTCTATGTGCCGTAGTCACACTATCGCGGCACATATCCGTTACATTCACCCCCCCTAAACTCACACCACCCAAGGCATCCGGGTCAACGGCACCAGTATAACGGGTACGTCCTAGTACCCGTCACGAAACTTCGACCATGCCTCGAGTGGGAGTCGAACCCCGAGCGTCTGCTCCGGGGCCAGTATAGCAAACCGCTGCGCCAAGAAGGGAATTCCCCCCTAAGCGCTCGGTTTATCTGCCTCTGGGGAGTGAGTTTTACACACTTCTATGTGCCGTAGTCACACTATCGCGGCACATATCCGTTACATTCACCCCCCCTAAACTCACACCACCCAAGGCATCCGGGTCACGGCACCAGTATAACGGGTACGCCCTAGTACCCGTCACGAAACTTCGACCATGCCTCGAGTGGGAGTCGAACCCCGAGCATCTGCTCCGGGGCCAGTATAGCAAACCGCTGCGCCAAGAAGGGAATTCCCCTCTAAGCGCTCGGTTTATCTGCCTCTGGGGAGTGAGTTTTACACACTTCTATGTGCCGTAGTCACACTATCGCGGCACATATCCGTTACACGAGGTTCGATTAAAGCTTATTATAGGACACTGGACATGGGTATGGATGGCTCCAGGTGCTGCTGCGTTAAAGTGCACATCTTCAATATCTGTACTATTTAAAAGCACAGTGCAGGACACACTCAAAGGTTATCGCACCTCAGAGATGGCAGTGGACATGTATGACAGGACAAAGGCCATATGTAATGGCCTTTGGATTGAGGAACATACTACCAGCCAAAGGAGGAAGCAGAAAAGGATGGACGAGTATGTAGTTGAGTGATCTTGTGGCACAAGCTCAGACCTCAGCTCAGGAGATCAGCTGAGACAGAGACTGTTCTATCCAGTCGTCGACAGAATGCTGCAAGAGCTTGAGAGCAGGTTCTCATGAGTTGGATAACAACTTATGAGAGGCATACAGGCATGTTATCCAGCCTCAGACCAGTTTCTCTCAGTGGAATTGCTGCAACCCCTCGCCACACATTACAATATCCAACTATTGCCAGAGGAGATCACAGTTGCAAAGTGTTTCCTGGTCAGGACAGGCAGAGATGCAGTCCCTACTATCCTAGTGTCTTTTCCCTCCTGGATGATAATAATAATAATAATAATAATAATAATAATAATAATAATAATAATAATAATAATAATAATAATAATAATAATAATAATAATAATAATAATAATAATAATAATAATAATAATAATAATAATAATAATAATAATAATAATGCATTTGATTTATAAGGCGCCTTTCAGGACACTAAAAAAAAAGTCCACAAATCGGTGAATGAAAGAATTATAGGATCAAATGAAAACTACTTACTAAAAATGTATTAAGTACTAAAAACCAACAAAAAATACCAAACACTAACAAACATTCAGCACAGACAATGGGGATGCTGACATAAAAAAAAAAAAAAAAAAAAAAAAAAGTAAAAAAGTAAAAAAAAAAAAAAAAAAAAAAAATTAGATCCGGGGCTAGGAGAAAAACATCCGAGGCTAAAGCCCCGGAAGCCCAGGGCTAACGACGCCACTGCTCAACATGGTCTCTCTTTTAGAAATAAAAGGATGCTGCTGAATCGAAAAAAGTCTCAATGTGGTAAAACCGTAAAAGTATAAAGCTGCATGCGTTTTAAGCTAAACTTCAAGTTCAAGCCAGCCGACCATGGTGATAATAAACAAGGAGAGGGCAAATGCACAAAGAAAACACTTTGCGTCATCCTCTGGAAAGCACTGGCCATTGATTGAAAATCGTATTAACAGATTGCAGAATGGGTACAATACAGTACAGCTCAATACACACAATTGTTAAGGGGTCCCCCATTTTCAATTCATCATAACATACATGACATACAGGTAGACAGTACTGTTGCATCTAGACATTTATGACATACCAGATCTACAAATATACAGTACTGTTTATGTGTACAAGGGAAGACTGTTCTCGAAATGTGTTGTTTTCTTTGTGCATTAAGCCAGTCAATTTTCTCTTTGTATGGGATTATAACGGAGTATGTTACCCATTAAAAGTTAATGTCTTGCTTTATAAATGTGTGTGCTCCCCTCGCTTTTGACGATTGGACTTGAAAACAGCAGTGACCACCACTTGTTAAATCATAATAAAACAGTAAAGATCAGATAATTTGACTTACCACTTAATGACATTAAGATACCGATACTTGTAGCAAAAAATAAGTATTTGTAATTTTTTTTTATATTTTTATTTTTTTTAATGAAACTACTGTATATTTGTATGTGTATGTTTGTATTTGTAGGCCTCTTTACTTACTTAAAAAAAGGAAACATCAAGAAATATGTTTATGGTATTAATTCCACCATGCCATGTATCACTACCTTCTCCCAGTATCGTCTGGCGGCCTGCAGAGGGATACTATTCTCTCAACCAGAGCTTTCAACCAATGCAATGGAACCATTTTGATTGACAGTCGATTCGGCCAATTACGCCACACCGCTAGCACCCACCTCCTGCTGTTCTTACCACCAATCGGCAAGCGTTTATTCATTTTCTACTTCGGGGCATGCCGCCATTGATCTGCTTGCGAGTCAGAACCACAACAAGCTAATACGTTAGCTGCCCGGCAGTGCCCGCCGACCAGCGCGCTCCACAGGATGGCCAAACGAGACACAATGATTTTACTGCAACAAATGTTATAATAAAACAAAGCCTTTCTATACATTTGTCTGGTTGAAAACTTTATTAACAGATTGCAGAATGGGTAGTTGGGTACGGAATGAGCAACGGAATGGAACTGAGCTATTATGAACGGAGTAATGCCTTGCTTGCTTGCTTGCTATCTTCGGGTAAATACTATGCTGATGTAATTGAACGTGTAACACTAACTATATAAAGTTAATGCCACAAAACGAATGTTTGTGTCATTTTAACAGCAGATACTTTCTTAAATGCCATCCTCCCGACAGAGCAGTGTTGATGGGGAGCTCTGATGGGTTCCCTTGGTTGTGTTATTAGCATTGAACAGCTAACCGAAAGCTAGCGTTAACTAATGTTAAAGGTTTAGCCATAACGTTACGTTGGCTAAAGTTGGGGCTATTCATAATCCAGCAATAATGGCTGCAGCAAAGTACAGCAAGTTGGCAAAGGAGTATTCCAACGTAAATCACATTTTCACCAGTAACGTTAGTCTTCTGCCTCCCGGTAGCTCATGCTAGCTAACCTAGCTCATGTTAGCATCGTCACTGAGCGGCCACCTCGTGTACACAATTAATGACATGTTGCGGACACTAACTATATAACGTTAATGCCACAAAATGAATGTTTGTGTCATTTTAACAGCAGATACTTTCTTAAATGCCATCCTCCCGACAGATTGGTGTTGATGGGGAGCTCTGATGGGTTCCCTTGGTTGTGTTATTAGCATTGAACAGCTAACCGAAAGCTAGCGTTAACTAATGTTAAAGGTTTAGCCATAACGTTACGTTGGCTAAAGTTGGGGCTATTCATAATCCAGCAATAATGGCTGCAGACCTGCAAGCAAAGTACAGCGAGTTGGCAAAGGAGTATTCCAACGTAAATCACATTTTCACCAGTAACGTTAGTATTCTGCCTCCCGGTAGCTCATGCTAGCTAACCTAGCTCATGTTAGCGTCGTCACTGAGCGTCCACCTCGCGTACACAATTAATGACATGTTGCGGACAGCCATATCGGTGACAATGTTTAGCTTTTAGTGCCAAATGATAATAGTCTGAAGCGGAGTCTCAAAAGAGAATGTTGAATATTTAGTAGTAACTTTGATGCAGTAGCTTGTGTGTGTGTGTGGGGGACAGTGGACTGGACGCGACGCCGTTGGCAGGACGCAACTGAATTTATCGGCTACTGCCATCGGCACATTCAAGCTTATCGGCCGATAGGCCGATTGCAGTCAACAAGGCACTTATCGGCCGATACCGATACCCGACCGATACATCGGTGCACCCCTAATTATTAGTAAGTATTTTGGTTGTCTACTTCTGCACTTTTTCCGGCACAGGCTGCCGATATCCCTTTACTATTAAGGGCACGTACTTGGTCCTCAATAATATACATGAGTGGACAAACCACTAAAACAATAGGCTTTTCGTGCCATTTGGAATACCCGTAAGTCTTTGCTAATATGCTACATGCCGTTGGCCATGTTTGGAAAACCAAACTTTTCCTGACTCCTGTCGGAAAACAAGCGAGAACGTCCCGGTCATCTAGCAAATTCTTCAGGGAAAGCCGTTGCAGTGGCTTAAACGAGGAAATATTGTGCACTTCACACGTTTCTATAATTGTTTTGTTGAAAATGTCCGCTGATAACTCACTTTCTTGTTTTCGAGATTTACGAGCGTCTGGTTCGTTCTTTGTTTCGCTGGGGATTATAAACAGATCTGGGCTGACCAGAACCGGAAAGCCTGTAGCCGGTATTTTCTGTATTTCCGTTTGCACACTTTAAGGGGCATAGCTTTACCAGCCTATAGGACCAGCGCCAGGGCGGGCACAGCTGACTCAGTGGGCGGGCCCGGCCACCTAATGCCCGCCCATGCCGCCGGGTCTGAGCCATGGTATGTCATGAATATTTCCATGACTGTGATGCGCCCGCAGGCACGGGAGCGAAGCTTGATCACAGCCGTGGCAATATTCATGACATCCTACAGGCTTCCGAGTGTATTATTGCTTTTATACAGCAGTTTGCGTCTGGAAAAATATAGGATGAATACAGACAATTCTAGTCTTTTATATCGATTTCAGTCAACTTGGCTTATAATTCTTTTCCTAAAGATGTCTTGTTATTATGGAATTGAGTAGGCTATCAACAAGCTTGGCAACACAAACTAATGATGTATTAGTCTAATGCAAGCGGAAATCGGAGTAAGTCGTCAGCACCTTGGGGGATCAGCATCTTGGACAGTTCCAGTTCCAGTTCAATGCCCAGGCCGGAGCCTTGGTGGTGTTGACTTCATTGCGGCTTTTCTCCAGCGCGTCCAGCGTGTCTTTCTTGGATTGGCATGTCTAATAATGCTGTTTTTCTGAATACCGGTAGATGTAGGCCCGTCCTCTTTATCTCTCCAGTCGTTTATGGTTAATGGGTACGTTAAATCAAATGTAGTCAAGTCAAGTCAAGAGTTTTATTTGTCACGGCATACAAGTATACAATGAAATGCGGGTGGTCTTGCCCGCAACAATGTGCAATACAGTAGTACAACATATAATAGAATCCAATAAAACAACATTGTGCAATAAACAGGTAACATAGTAGGGCATATCGGTATTTGTACATAGTTATTTACAGAGCATGGAGGACATGCTAGGTAGGTCCTTTGGTAGTGCAATACACTGTTACTGTTGCTATACTATTTTTAAAGTGACCTTTCCTTTGTGGCCATAAGTGTGGGCGTGTGCAGCATGAGTGTGTGCTTGCTCATGTTAAAGTGGCTGCTAGTGTGCGAGCGTGTACAGCGTGCGTGTTGTGTGTGTGCTCATGTGTGCTTGTGTGTGGAGAGTTCAGTGTTCTGTGGCACTCAGTGTTCAGTGTTCAAGGCTCTGATGGCCTGGGGGAAGAAGCTGCTTGCGATTGCCATTGATCTGCTTGCGAGTCAGAACCACAACAAGCTAATACGTTAGCTGCCCGGCAGTGCCCGCCGACCAGCGCGCTCCACAGGATGGCCAAACGAGACACAATGATTTTACTGCAACAAATGTTATAATAAAACAAAGCCTTTCTATACATTTGTCTGGTTGAAAACTTTATTAACAGATTGCAGAATGGGTAGTTGGGTACGGAATGAGCAACGGAATGGAACTGAGCTATTATGAACGGAGTAATGCCTTGCTTGCTTGCTTGCTATCTTCGGGTAAATACTATGCTGATGTAATTGAACGTGTAACACTAACTATATAAAGTTAATGCCACAAAACGAATGTTTGTGTCATTTTAACAGCAGATACTTTCTTAAATGCCATCCTCCCGACAGAGCAGTGTTGATGGGGAGCTCTGATGGGTTCCCTTGGTTGTGTTATTAGCATTGAACAGCTAACCGAAAGCTAGCGTTAACTAATGTTAAAGGTTTAGCCATAACGTTACGTTGGCTAAAGTTGGGGCTATTCATAATCCAGCAATAATGGCTGCAGCAAAGTACAGCAAGTTGGCAAAGGAGTATTCCAACGTAAATCACATTTTCACCAGTAACGTTAGTCTTCTGCCTCCCGGTAGCTCATGCTAGCTAACCTAGCTCATGTTAGCATCGTCACTGAGCGACCACCTCGTGTACACAATTAATGACATGTTGCGGACACTAACTATATAACGTTAATGCCACAAAATGAATGTTTGTGTCATTTTAACAGCAGATACTTTCTTAAATGCCATCCTCCCGACAGATTGGTGTTGATGGGGAGCTCTGATGGGTTCCCTTGGTTGTGTTATTAGCATTGAACAGCTAACCGAAAGCTAGCGTTAACTAATGTTAAAGGTTTAGCCATAACGTTACGTTGGCTAAAGTTGGGGCTATTCATAATCCAGCAATAATGGCTGCAGACCTGCAAGCAAAGTACAGCAAGTTGGCAAAGGAGTATTCCAACGTAAATCACATTTTCACCAGTAACGTTAGTATTCTGCCTCCCGGTAGCTCATGCTAGCTAACCTAGCTCATGTTAGCGTCGTCACTGAGCGTCCACCTCGCGTACACAATTAATGACATGTTGCGGACAGCCATATCGGTGACAATGTTTAGCTTTTAGTGCCAAATGATAATAGTCTGAAGCGGAGTCTCAAAAGAGAATGTTGAATATTTAGTAGTAACTTTGATGCAGTAGCTTGTGTGTGTGTGTGGGGGACAGTGGACTGGACGCGACGCCGTTGGCAGGACGCGACTGAATTTATCGGCTACTGCCATCGGCACATTCAAGCTTATCGGCCGATAGGCCGATTGCAGTCAACAAGGCACTTATCGGCCGATACCGATACCCGACCGATACATCGGTGCACCCCTAATTATTAGTAAGTATTTTGGTTGTCTACTTCTGCACTTTTTCCGGCACAGGCTGCCGATATCCCTTTACTATTAAGGGCACGTACTTGGTCCTCAATAATATACATGAGTGGACAAACCACTAAAACAATAGGCTTTTCGTGCCATTTGGAATACCCGTAAGTCTTTGCTAATATGCTACATGCCGTTGGCCATGTTTGGAAAACCAAACTTTTCCTGACTCCTGTCGGAAAACAAGCGAGAACGTCCCGGTCATCTAGCAAATTCTTCAGGGAAAGCCGTTGCAGTGGCTTAAACGAGGAAATATTGTGCACTTCACACGTTTCTATAATTGTTTTGTTGAAAATGTCCGCTGATAACTCACTTTCTTGTTTTCGAGATTTACGAGCGTCTGGTTCGTTCTTTGTTTCGCTGGGGATTATAAACAGATCTGGGCTGACCAGAACCGGAAAGCCTGTAGCCGGTATTTTCTGTATTTCCGTTTGCACACTTTAAGGGGCATAGCTTTACCAGCCTATAGGACCAGCGCCAGGGCGGGCACAGCTGACTCAGTGGGCGGGCCCGGCCACCTAATGCCCGCCCATGCCGCCGGGTCTGAGCCATGGTATGTCATGAATATTTCCATGACTGTGATGCGCCCGCAGGCACGGGAGCGAAGCTTGATCACAGCCGTGGCAATATTCATGACATCCTACAGGCTTCCGAGTGTATTATTGCTTTTATACAGCAGTTTGCGTCTGGAAAAATATAGGATGAATACAGACAATTCTAGTCTTTTATATCGATTTCAGTCAACTTGGCTTATAATTCTTTTCCTAAAGATGTCTTGTTATTATGGAATTGAGTAGGCTATCAACAAGCTTGGCAACACAAACTAATGATGTATTAGTCTAATGCAAGCGGAAATCGGAGTAAGTCGTCAGCACCTTGGGGGATCAGCATCTTGGACAGTTCCAGTTCCAGTTCAATGCCCAGGCCGGAGCCTTGGTGGTGTTGACTTCATTGCGGCTTTTCTCCAGCGCGTCCAGCGTGTCTTTCTTGGATTGGCATGTCTAATAATGCTGTTTTTCTGAATACCGGTAGATGTAGGCCCGTCCTCTTTATCTCTCCAGTCGTTTATGGTTAATGGGTACGTTAAATCAAATGTAGTCAAGTCAAGTCAAGAGTTTTATTTGTCACGGCATACAAGTATACAATGAAATGCGGGTGGTCTTGCCCGCAACAATGTGCAATACAGTAGTACAACATATAATAGAATCCAATAAAACAACATTGTGCAATAAACAGGTAACATAGTAGGGCATATCGGTATTTGTACATAGTTATTTACAGAGCATGGAGGACATGCTAGGTAGGTCATTTGGTAGTGCAATACACTGTTACTGTTGCTATACTATTTTTAAAGTGACCTTTCCTTTGTGGCCATAAGTGTGGGCGTGTGCAGCATGAGTGTGTGCTTGCTCATGTTAAAGTGGCTGCTAGTGTGCGAGCGTGTACAGCGTGCGTGTTGTGTGTGTGCTCATGTGTGCTTGTGTGTGGAGAGTTCAGTGTTCTGTGGCACTCAGTGTTCAGTGTTCAAGGCTCTGATGGCCTGGGGGAAGAAGCTGAGCCGAAGCCTCTCTCAAGTTTCAAGTTTCTTTAATAGTTGTCATACAGAAGTACAGAATACTTTTGTACAAAATGCTTCTTACTGTTGCGCTCCAGAGACTGTGCATGACAAGATAAGTATGAAATAAAAACATAGTAAAAATTAGAAGAAAAAAAAAAAAAAGAGGTCACAGTGTTCAGTTTAGACATATGTACAATGTTCGTAGACGTAGTTACCATACAATATACAATACTGTGCAGTGTACTAATATACAATACTATATAGTGCAAGGCATAAATGGACAAGGTGCAGTTTAGGTACAATTCACAGTAGGTGTACGAGTTGTAGTGCAAATCCTTTATCAATAAATATAAAGTGTAAGTGTGTTTGTGTGATCTAAAGTGTGGAGAGTGGGTGCTGCAGTGTGTTGTTTGTTTGAGTGAGTGTGTGTGTGCGTGTGGGTGTGTGTGCTGTGTGCATTTGATGGTTGTTGCATAGTGATTATTGTTCGTTTAGCGATTATTGTTCGTTTAGCAGCCTGATGGCCTGGGGATAGAAGCTCCTTCTGAGTCTTTCTGTGCTCGCCATAAGACTCCGGTATCGCTTGCCTGACGGCAGCAGTTCAAAGAGGCAGTTGTTCGGGTGGCTCGAGTCCTTAATAATTCTCTTAGCCTTCCCCTTGCACCGCTTGTTGTAAATGTTCTGGAGGGTGGGAAGCCCCCCTCTAATTGTGCGTTCGGCTGAACGTGTCACTCTTTGTAGTCTGCTACGGTCTTGTGCAGTGCTATTCCCAAACCAGGAGGTGATGTTGCCGGTCAGGATGCTCTCTATTGTACATGAGTAGAAGTTCCTAAGGATCTTCTGACTGACTTGGAACTTCCTTAGGCGCCTGAGGAAGTAGAGGCGTTGTCGTGCCTTCTTCACAACACTGTCAATGTGTGTGGTCCATGTCAAGTCCTCGGATATGTGTAGCTGGGGTTCGCAGGCGTCTGCCTGACCTCAGCAGCTGGAACAGGCTGTTGTTGGGGTGGTGAGGGTCTTTCATTATTCTGCAGGCTCTGGATTTGCACCTCTTGTTGTATAGAACCTGCAGGGGAGGTAGTGCAATACCCGTGGTACGCTCGGCTGAGCGCACCACTCTCTGTAGGGCCTTCTTGTCCTGTGCCGTGCTGTTTCCATACCAGGCAGTGATGTTTCCAGTCAAGATGCTCTCTACAGCTCCGGAGTAGAAGGACTGGAGTATCTTCCCAGATACTATGAACTTCCTTAACTGTCTCAGGTGGTAGAGGCGCTGCTTCGCCTTTTTTACGACTGAGTCTATGTGTGTTGACCATGTCAGATCCTCTGAGATGTGGACCCCCAGGTACTTAAAGCTGCTCACCCTGTCCACGGTAGCCCCGTTTATCCTCAGTGGTGTATGTGTCTCCTCCTGTCCTCTCCTATAATCCACGATCAGCTCCTTGGTTTTACCAATGTTCAGGAGCAGGCTGTTGTCCTGGCACCAGCGTTCCAGTACCTCAACCTCCTCAATAGTGTGTAGAGTGAGCCCTGGGGGGACCTGATGCTCAGGGTGATGGTGTTGGAGGTCTGTAACGTTGTAACGCGGAGTAGGTCATGTTGACACTGTTTCCGTTTTATGAATGGTAGTTGAAACTTTCTTCAACATTCTAAAGCCAGCGCAGTGGTATATTCATGGTGATTTAACCATGAGTATATCATGAATATACTCACTGTTTAGAACGCTCTCGGCCAATCACAATGCGTGGTCGAAACTACCTGTTGTATAATGTAACTTCATTCATGGGATTATCTTTGCAGTATGATTGAAATTGTAAGACTTGCACTCGTACAACTAAAGGGGGCAGAATGTCTGGCCTAGCTTTGAGGTCAATTCATATGTTTTCATCTTTACATTATAAAGATACTGTGCTTAATTGTCTCAGCTTTTCCCTTTTTTTTCTTTGGTAAAATACCCCAGAATAGATAGTATTGGCAACTCTAACCAGTGGCATTGCTGTGGTACCAACAGGTAGTAGCAGCCAGTAGAAAAGATGCCTGGAGCAGCGTGGAGAGACCTGTTCAAACACATCCTACTCCCACAGTCAAATAGAGGCCTCAGACCTGCGTCATCAAAGGATTTACCATCCTGAGGATATGAACAAATCCCACCGGAAGAATCCCACTCACACAATCAAAAGGCTTTAAGGCCACACATAATACACAGCACTTACTAAAGGGGAGCATGGGCTTGGATACACAGTATATCCTTGGTCCTCTCATTCATGCATATGCATTTGAAGGAGGTTCATGCAAGAAAGCAGGTGGAGATATAATACATTAAGTTCATAATATACAGTATTCCACTGAATAAAGCTTACACAATTTGGGATGGCCAGTTTTGCCCAACATTTCTGCACCTCTAAAGAGCGTCTGTAAATGTACCCAGATGTTGTTGCTCTGGCAGGTTTATTCCTTTATTTCAGACTTTGTTGGACTAATGTTGGGTGTTTGTCATTGCCATGCGCTTATTATCATCAATCCATCGTTTTGTTTTATGTTCCAATGGTGATTATGGGAAATTATATTAGAGTAGGCTACACCTGGCCAGTTCAGCAACAATGATCTGACAGTATGTTTGACTAAAATGCTTGCTAGCCAAACAATTGTCCCCAAATGAAAAAAATATGTATGCACTATGCAAATTAGCCATGTGCTTTATTGTGTGAGCTGGTATTGTTTAGGTGGCATGCTGCATATGTCAAACAAAATCAATACTCCCCCTCTCCAAAAACTAGAGTGCTTAGGCTCAATATTGATGAAAGACCAATATATTTGTCCAACTAAATAGGTTTACATTCATAAATCAAATCACAGCAGTGAAAGTTCACAACACTTGATCAGTGGTGGAAGTGCACATTCAAATTCTACGTGATTAAAGTATAGAAGTATTTGCTATTGCATGTACTTAACATAACCTTTAGAGGTCAATATATTGAGGGTTGAATGCTCCCAGGCACTGGAACAAACATCATGGACTCTGTGAAGCGCTCTGAGTCAGAGCAACAGTCAGTCAGAGAAGAGCGCTATATAAATCCAATCCATTATTTATCATATAGAATGCATACTTTTACTTTAGATACATAAAGTGGTATGTGGTCCAGTTATGCTGCTCTAATTAAAGGTCATGTCAAAGTAACTAGTAACTGTTGGGAAAATACTCACGAAAAGTACAAGTAGCTCAAAATTGTACTTAAGTACAGTACTTGAGCAAAAATACTTTCCACCACTGCACTTAATAGTGAGTACATTATATAATCTGCCTGCTAACGGTATGCTAGCCAGCTAGACCAGCTGATGTGAGACATGAGAGGATTGTGGTGTCCAGTGTAAGTGCATTCATCAGTGATGCAGAACATGTATCGACACCCCTCCAGCCAATCAGAATCAAGTATTCACCCATGACATGGTATAAAAAGAAAGTAAGCTCAGGAAATACAGAATAAAGAGTTTTAACGTACTGCAAGCAGGCAGAGTGAAGATCAGATTAGATTAAAATGCATTGTCACCGTACAACAGTGCAGTACACTACAGTACAACAAGTGCAAGGTACTGTAGCAGTAAAGTGTATAACAAGCGATTATAATGGAATACGTATATAACAAAGCTACTGAGTAAATTTGCTAAGTTAATGTATGTACAGTATTATTATTATTATTATTATTATTATTATTATTATTATTATTATTATTATTATTATTATTATTATTATTATTATTATTATTATTATTATTATTATTATTATTATTATTATTATTATTATTATTATTATTATTATTATTATTATTATTATTATTATTATTATTATTATTATTATTATTATTATTATTATTATTATTATTATTATTATTATTATTATTATTATTATTATTATTATTATTATTATTATTATTATTATTATTATTATTATTATTATTATTATTATTATTATTATTATTATTATTATTATTATTATTATCTACAGTGATACAAGTATAAATACATGGTTATGGTAGTAAGCCATACCATGAAGATATGTGCCATGATGTATAAACTGTGTTGATAAAATCATTGTGAATACTGGACTACTAGTTCTCACTAGTTCTCCCCCACTACTCCGCTATCATACAGTCTGGCAGCAACAACCCCAGGACTCTGTTTTCCACCATCAACACACTTCTTAAACCCTCTGAGACAATTTCATATTCCTTTACTGTCAGTAAATGCGTCTCCTATCTGTCACATCTCCAAACAAAAATTGACAAAATCCACACCCAACTAACACATGCCTCTGCCAACACTGTCTCCCCTCCGGATTCAACCCCCCCTCCACCACCCAACCCCCCTTTTACATTCTTCACTGAAATCACCGCATCGGACCTATCCTCCAAGTCAAGTCAAGAGTTTTATTTGTCACGGCATACAAGCATACAGTGAAATGCGGGAGGTCATGCCCGCAGCGATTGTGCAATAATACAAGTAATAAGAATAAGACATAAGTTTCAAGTTTCTTTAATAGTTGTCATACAGAAGTACAGAATACTTTCATACAAAATGCTTCTTACTGTTACGCTCCAGAGACTGTGCTAGACAAGATAGTATCAAATAACATAGTATAGCATGTAATTTAGAAGAAGAAAATGAGGTCACAGTGTTCGGTATAGACATATGTACAATGTTCTGAGTTACCATATAATATACAATACTATGCAGTGTACTAATGTACAGTACTATCTAGTGCAAAGCAGAAATGGGATGAGGTACAATTTAGGTACAATTTACAGTAAGGTGTACGAGTTGTAGTGCAATCCTTCATCAATAAATATAAAGTGTGGGGAGTGGGTGCTACAGTGTGTTTGTTTAAAGTGGGTGTGTGCTATAAAGTGTGTGGAGTGGGTGCTACAGTGTGTTTGTTTAAAGTGAGTGTGTGCGTGTGGATGTGTGTGCTATGTGCGTTTGGTGGTTGTTGTTGTGTAGTGTTCATTCATTGTTCGTTTAGCAGCCTGATGGCCTGGGGATAGAAGCTTCTTCTGAGTCTTTCTGTGCTCGCCTTGAGACTCCGGTATCGCTTGCCTGACCGCAGCAGTTCAAAGAGGCAGTTGTTCGGGTGACTGGAGTCTTTAATGATTCTCTTAGCCTTGCCCTTGCAACGCTTGTTGTAAATGTTCTGGAGGGTGGGGAGCCCCCCTCCAATTGTGCGTTCGGCTGGACGTGTCACTCTTTGTAGTCTGCTTCGGTCTTGTGCAGTGCTATTCCCAAACCAGGAGGTGATGTTGCCGGTCAAGATGCTCTCTATTGTACATGAGTAGAAGTTCTTAAGGATCTTCTGACTGACTTGGAACTTCCTTAGGCGCCTGAGGAAGTAGAGGCGTTGTCGTGCCTTCTTCACAACACTGTCAATGTGTGTGGTCCATGTCAAGTCCTCGGATATGTAGGCTCCGAGGTACTTAAAGCTGTTGACTCTCTCAACCGGTGCCCCGTCGATGCTGAGGGGGCTGTAGTCCTTGACCCCCGACCTCCTGAAGTCCACAATCATCTCCTTTGTTTTGCTGACGTTCAGGGAGAGGCTGTTTTCCTGGCACCATCCCGCCAGGACCTTGACCTCTTCCAGGTAGGCCATCTCGTCGTTGGCAGAGATCAGGCCCACCACCACTGTGTCGTCAGCAAATTTGATGATTGTATTGCTACTCCGCTGAGCCACACAGTCGTGTGTGTACAGGGAGTAGAGGAGGGGACTCAGAACACAGCCCTGGGGGGCCCCTATGTTGAGGGTGATGGATGAGGAGGTGCAGTTGCCTGCTCTCACCACCTGGGGTCTGCCAGTCAGGAAGTCCAAGACCCACTGGCAGAGGTCATAGTTCAAGCCCAGGTCCCTGAGCTTGGCTATGAGTATGGAGGGGACTATGGTATTGAATGCCGAGCTGTAGTCGATGAATAGCATTCTCACATAGTTCCCCTGCCTCTTGTCCAGGTGTGATGCTGCTGTGTGCAGCACATGGGCTATGGCGTCCTCCGTGGACCTGTTGGGGCGGTATGCAAATTGCAGGGGGTCCATGTTGATGGGGAGGGAGGAGCAGATGTAGCCCTTTACTAGCTTCTCAAAGCACTTCATGGCTATGGAGGTGAGAGCTACAGGGCGGTAGTCGTTGAGGCAAGCAGGCTTGGATTTTTTGGGTACAGGGATAATAGTGGACTTCTTCAGGCAGGTGGGGATGACAGCCTGTCCTAAGGACAGGTTAAATATGTCAGTGAATACTGGGGCCAGTTGGTCGGCACAGACTTTTAGGACGCGGCCGGGGATGCCGTCCGGACCTGCTGCCTTCCTGATATTCACTTTTTTAAAGGTCCGCCTCACCTCATGCTCTGTTACCCTGAACACTGCGCCTCCATCAGCAGCCGACCCCCCCCCCCCCCCCCCCCCCATTGCCGTGGCTTGTGAGCTGGTGTTGTTATTACCAGCATCAAACCTCGCATAGAAGGTATTGAGGTCATTTGCTAAGGAGATGTCACTGTTCAGTTTGAGGGAGGCGCCTTTGTAGTCTGTCATCGTTTTGAGCCCCTGCCACATAGCTCTAGAGTCAGCTTGTTCAAACTGGAGTTCAATAACAGGCATAATGTACATAAAGTTTACAAAAAGCATGGTAGCCAGGTAGCTAAATGCCCCGTGACGCTGGTTGAACTGGAGCTAGGTAGCCAGGTAGCTAAATGCTCCGCAACGCTGGTTCAACTGCCTGCGCCGGTCTGTCTGTCGAAGACCGAGGGAACCGCATCGGGCTTCAGCTGATTAGTGGACAAACCTCCCACCCCAACAACATAATCCGAGGCAATGAAGTGTTCGCTGCAGATCTTCATTCCCTGTCCAACAGGCTGATCGCGCCGCCGGCTTGAGTGCAGCCAGCCAACGTGCCAACAATACTGTTTTTTTCACTGGTAGTTTGTGGAAATGAACCAACCTTCCTCTCTCTTTCACACGGTAAAATTAGTTTGAACAGCCAGGAGCAATACAAAAAGAACCACCGCGGTCCCGTTCTTTGGTAGGCAACATTTTATTTACTGACTGACCCGACAATCCATGTTTACTATAGGCAGCTAACCAGCAGTGTATACACCAAACCAACACGTGACGTCACCATCTAAAATGGCGCCGCCCATGGCGAAAACAGGGAAATTATATTTGATTTTTCAGACAAATAAGCAGGATTTCACATTTGATTATAGGACACTGTCTTACACAAGGTACACAACAAACAAACTAGGATCACATTGTTCAATGCTTCATCTCCCCTTTAACCACACTGTTACTTTAAACTAACCATAACCTTAACCCTAACCATAACCCTAACCATAACCCTAACCCTAACCCTAACCCTAACCATAACCATAACCGTATCCTTAATCCTAACTTTCTATTTCAACCATAACCGTTAACAAATCATCATCATAGTAATGCTGTGTGGGTGGGGTGGCTTCGTTTAGTGGTGAGCGCACCAGAAAACAATCATTGTTAGTTCGACTCCCGGTCACGCAATTTATTTTGGACTTTCACCGATAAGAAATATATTCTAAATATAATACTTATGTCTATAACATACCGTACAGTACATAATATATCTTTATTTTTATTTTGTGGTCGATTAGTACTTTATTTACGTTTTCTGATGAGACTGTGTTGCACACACACAGTGCATATGCTCTTACAACCAGATGTGAAGAGGTAGTCTCATGAATAGTGCTAAAAGTGAGCAGTGTGGACACCAAGGCAGAACGCATTTTCCATTCCATTCCTAAGTCTGTTGGCCTTTTCAGTTTTACCCACAACACACTTGGCATCTATTTGGGAATGAGCAAGTCTGGCATCATGCTGTTATTCAAATTTCAGCTTGGTCCTCATATGAGGTAATTCCCCTAGACTCGGTTTGGAGGAAGGATATCCCAAACTTGGAAGTAGATTTTGATTGGGATGCAGTCTGGACAAACGTTCGGCTATCATCACGCAACCCAGATCACCAACAGATTAATCTCAATTTTGTTCATAGGACTTACTTGACTCCTAAACGTTTGCACCTAATGGGTCTCAGACAAGACTTTCGATGCTCCTTGTGTTCAAACGGTGCTATTGGTACATATATGCATATGTATTGGGAATGCCCTCCTGTTAAGATTTTCTGGGAAAAAGTAACCACTCAATTATCAGAATTTTTATCTCTGACCATACCTACACTGCCTTCTGTATTGTTGTTGAATGATGTTTCTCAGTTATCAAGTTTCAAGTTTCTTTAATAGTTGTCATACAGAAGTACATAATACTTTCATACAAAATGCTTCTTACTGTTACGCTCCAGAGACTGTGCTAGACAAGATAGTATCAAATAACATAGTATAGCATGTAATTTAGAAGTAGAAAATGAGGTCACAGTGTTCAGTATAGACATATGTACAATGTTCGATGCAGAATAGACGTAACTGAGTTACCATATAATATACAATACTATGCAGTGTACTAATGTACAGTACTATATAGTGCAAAGCAGAAATGGGATGAGGTACAATTTAGGTACAATTTACAGTAAGGTGTACGAGTTGTAGTGCAATCCTCCATCAATAAATATAAAGTGTGGGGAGTGGGTGCTACAGTGTGTTTGTTTAAAGTGGATGTGTGCTATAAAGTGTGTGGAGTGGGTGCTACAGTGTGTTTGTTTAAAGTGAGTGTGTGCGTGTGGATGTGTGTGCTATGTGCGTTTGATGGTTGTTGTTGTGTAGTGTTCATTGTTCGTTTAGCAGCCTGATGGCCTGGGGATAGAAGCTTCTTCTGAGTCTTTCTGTGCTCGCCTTGAGACTCCGGTATCGCTTGCCTGACCGCAGCAGTTCAAAGAGGCAATTGTTCGGGTGACTGGAGTCTTTAATGATTCTCTTAGCCTTGCCCCTGCAACGCTTGTTGTAAATGTTCTGGAGGGTGGGGAGCCCCCCTCCAATTGTGCGTTCGGCTGAACGTGTCACTCTTTGTAGTCTGCTTCGGTCTTGTGCAGTGCTATTCCCAAACCAGGAGGTGATGTTGCCAGTCAAGATGCTCTCTATTGTACAGGAGTAGAAGTTCTTAAGGATCTTCTGACTGACTTGGAACTTCCTTAGGCGCCTGAGGAAGTAGAGGCGTTGTCGTGCCTTCTTCACAACACTGTCAATGTGTGTGGTCCATGTCAAGTCCTCGGATATGTAGGCTCTGAGGTACTTAAAGCTGTTGACTCTCTCAACGGGTGCCCCGTCGATGCTGAGGGGGCTGTAGTCCTTGACCCCCGACCTCCTGAAGTCCACAATCATCTCCTTTGTTTTGCTGACGTTCAGGGAGAGGCTGTTTTCCTGGCACCATCCCGCCAGGACCTTGACCTCTTCCAGGTAGGCCCTCTCGTCGTTGGCAGAGATCAGGCCCACCACCACTGTGTCGTCAGCAAATTTGATGATTGTATTGCTACTCCGCTGAGCCACACAGTCGTGTGTGTACAGGGAGTAGAGGAGGGGACTCAGAACACAGCCCTGGGGGGCCCCTATGTTGAGGGTGATGGATGAGGAGGTGCAGTTGCCTGCTCTCACCACCTGGGGTCTGCCCGTCAGGAAGTCCAAGACCCACTGGCAGAGGTCATAGTTCAAGCCCAGGTCCCTGAGCTTGGCTATGAGTATGGAGGGGACTATGGTATTGAATGCCGAGCTGTAGTCGATGAATAGCATTCTCACATAGTTCCCCTGCCTCTTGTCCAGGTGTGATGCTGCTGTGTGCAGCACATGGGCTATGGCGTCCTCCGTGGACCTGTTGGGGCGGTATGCAAATTGCAGGGGGTCCATGTTGATGGGGAGGGAGGAGCAGATGTAGCCCTTTACTAGCTTCTCAAAGCACTTCATGGCTATGGAGGTGAGAGCTACAGGGCGGTAGTCGTTGAGGCAAGCAGGCTTGGATTTTTTGGGTACAGGGATAATAGTGGACTTCTTCAGGCAGGTGGGGATGACAGCCTGTTCTAAGGACAGGTTAAATATGTCAGTGAATACCGGGGCCAGTTGGTCGGCACAGACTTTTAGGGCGCGGCCGGGGATGCCGTCCGGACCTGCTGCCTTCCTGATATTCACTTTTTTAAAGGTCCGCCTCACCTCATGCTCTGTTACCCTGAACACTGAGTCTCCATCAGCAGCAGACCCCCCCCCCCCCCCCCCCCCCCCCCCCCCCCCCCCATTGCCGTGGCTTGTGGGCTGGTGTTGTTATTACCAGCATCAAACCTCGCATAGAAGGTATTGAGGTCATCGACCTCTGTACATGTAAAGAGACTAATTTTGGCCGGTCTTACGGCTGCCAAAAAGTTGATAGCGTCACGCTGGATTCAACCGGATAAAATGTGCCAGAAGGTATGGGTTCTTACCTATCTCGATGTGATTTATCTAGAGATATCCACTGCACGAATTGTAGGTGTTAATGAAGCCAGCATAGCAGTCTGGGTAGCTGTGGTGGAGAAGATAAAGGGAAGCATATAAACTTGTAATTTTCTGATGTTAAATGAAATAGTGGATGTATAGTCCAAGTGGGGGTCCTGAGGGGGGGTGGGGGGGGGAAGGGAAGGGGAAGGAAAGAGCGAGGAAGAGCGAGCAAGAGCACATGTATTGTATTTATTATTTTCATGTCTTTTAATCTACATTAATTTTGATTTAATTACTGGACTGTCATTATTGTTATTATTATTTCTGTCATTGTCCTGTGATTTATCATTGATTATTACTGTTACTGTATTGTTTGTCTAGTTCAGGGGTCTCAAACTCGCGGCCCGCGGGCCAATTGCGGCCCGCTGGATGATATTTTGCGGCCCCCCAGATGATTAAAAAAAATTATAATAATAATTTACAAAATGTTTGCAGTCATGTCATCACAAACACTGGCATTTAAAGGGTACAAATAAAACAATTCCTGCACCAGAATGCAGGAAATTAATTATTTGTAACACAAAATCTCCTGGTGGGGGACCCCCCGCTTAAAAAGTGGCCTGACTGGGGCTATATTTTGCACTATATTTCCTGGCCTGAATGATTTCCCCAGTCTGGCCCTGGTTAAAAGCCTCCAATGCTTATTAGCGTGTGTGCGTTTGAACGTTTGCATGTTTCAACCATACATTTCCATAAAAAAAATTAAAATACTTGAAACCCTTTTTGTGTGAAATATTTGATGTGGCCCAGCCTCACCCAGACTATACCTCCAGCGGCCCCCAGGTAAATTGAGTTTGAGACCCCTGACTCTAGTTGCATGTTAAAAAAGGGAAAATAAAAAACATTTGTTCAAAAGAAAAAGATTTCAGCTTGGTGATTATAGAGAGCTATATTTCAGCATTTTGATGTGACTATTCCACACAATGTTTCCTTTGTGTCTCTCCTTTGTGTCAGTGCTAATATCACCTCATAATGTAAATAGTTTTCTTCTACGTTGAGCTTAAAATACATCAACGGATGATTACAATGAGGAGTGTGAATGAAACAGACATTTAGGAAACAGTGTGCTGGTGCCATTAGCTGTTACTCCCTGAAGAGACAATTACAGAAAACACAAAAGACAAGGCGGATGGGTGGCGCAGCGGACATTGCGCTCGTCACCAACGCAAGATACACCGGGTTCGAATCCGGCTGTCGGCGTTGCATCCGGCTTGGGCCGGCCGTCATACTAACTCAATTGGCAGAGTTAGCGGGTGGGAAGTCGAAGGGTGGTAGTCTGGTCGTTGTGAACAGCGACTCCTACAGGTCGGTTGGGGCGCCTGCACAGCAAAAGTCAGGAAAATGGCGGGGGCAGTGTGAGCCTCCTACACGTTACTCCTCGCCAAATGAGAGTCCGCGCTGGCAGGTGAAAAGATGTGACAGGCTGCCTCCACATGTATCGGAGGGGACATGTGATGCAAGGCTTCTATCCTCCCTACAACCGGCCAGTGGGGGGCATATGCGAGCAACGATCAGGACAGGGGAGGGAGAATTGGCACAAGAGGTAAATTGGGATGGGGAGAAAAATCACAGAAAAAAGGAGGAGAAAAAGTAGATAAAAAAAAAGATAACACAAAAGCCTGAAGGACTGAGATTGGGATTACAGGGGACATGTCCCTGTCAATATTGAGAAGAGGTACATTTGTCCCCCTTAAGAAATATGAAAGTCAACCCCCTCCCAAATTAGAGGTAAAAAATAAGGGGTCAAAACATTTATATAGATTTATTTCACATGTAGCCACGAGTAAAGAACCTAACCCTATCAAAACAGCAGTCAAAGTATATATTTTTGTTTAGCAATGATTTTAAGTGTTATTAGCTAAATATGGGCTTATAAAAATCCCCACGCATTGCATCAGAAACCGGCTGATTTAGATGCAAGGACATGAGGCCATTATGAAATTGTCGTAGTCCTAAGAAAGAGGATTTTCATAAAATTTCATAAAACTACACTACTCAGTCAGCTCACACCAGCCACAGTCAAACCTGCAGCCGCTTGATGTGGAAAAAAATAAATTGCTGTGAAAATCATGATTATATCTCACGGGTCGAACACACCTCAATGTTATTGCCATGAAATACAACGTACTTTGTTTCTTTACCTTTCTGGGAACATCTAAAAAAAAAAAAAAGGTGTCGCAATCCGGTAAGAAAATGGCGGAGCTATGGACATATAAACAAAACTGTACTTACAGTATATTTAATTCACAGTCTTTGCTGCCCTGAAATGGGCGCCTGGTGGTATTTAATTATGCGAATGGAAAGAGGAGATTTGGGCCGATCCATAGATGTATGACTTGGCCATAATAAGGTCATTTATAGGCCTGATATTCTATATTCTTATTTCAAATTGTATGTGTCCGGATGGCAAAATTCAGTACTGTATCTACAAACAAACCTGTAAATCATCTGCCCTTTATTCATTTGCTTAGATTTTTATTAAACTTGATCTCAAGAAGTTGCTGAATGAGCTCAGTGGTTAAATGTTTCACTTTTGGTCAATGTTAGCATGGTGTTATTCACCGTCAAAGATGGGAGAAAAATATGAATGATAATAATAATAATTATCTATAAATGATTATATTATTATTATTATTATTATTATTATTATTATTATTATTATTATTATTATTATTATTATTATTATTATTATTATTATTATTATTATTATTATTATTATTATTATTATTATTATTATTATTATAATAAATTATTTAGGAATACATTCCCTGAGGTCCATAGATGTCCCTAGATACCAATAACATGCAAATGGATCTTGTAGAAGTGGAGCAATCTTCCATTTACTTGGGTATGTACTTTTAGGCAAATTTTCTGAAAATATGGCTAGGGCTTAACACAGGGATGTCAGAGATACGGCCCTCACAAATGAACGTGGGATGTGAAAGCGGATAAAAAATATTTATATTCACGTCCTGGGTATGACGTAAAAAGACATCCGGTGAAGAGGCTTCGGCCTGGGGACCAGAATGAGGTTACCCCTTAGATCCGCTACCTCCAGGTCACTCCCTAGCCAAGAGTGTAGCACCTGAAAGGCTCCCCACCTGGGGTTACAGGTAGGTCAACGGCGGACCAGGAATGGGAAGGCGGAGGAACCAAGAACCTGCTGCCTTGCAGTGCCATTGGTTTGGCAAAGGCTAGAGATGGTGTCTCGAAAAAAAATACTGGATTGGTAGTTCTGGGGGCCTGCCGACTCCTATTAGCCCCCTTTTGGAAATCATGAGTACAAACCAAACAAAAACCGCTACTGGTAAACGGAGAAATGTCTGCCCTAATCAAGACATTTGTTCTACCCGGTGGATTGAGTGTGAGAGAGCAGGCACCTTTGTACCGTCAACAAGTGACTGCTCTACCTTCTGGAAAGTGGGAACCTGGAATGTGAGGAGCCTGCGAACACCTGGAAAATTGGCAAATGTCCTACAAGAGATGGATACCATGGGGATAGATATATTGGGAATTGCTGAAACATTTTGGAGAGGTGAAGATGACTTTAGATACACCCTACCAACTGGACAATCATTTAGAATCATATCTTCGGGTGGAAAACAACATAGAAAAGGTGTAGCTTTTGCTTTGACTGAGAAAGCAGCAAAAAGCGTGGAAAGTTATCAAACGATATCGGAACGTATTATCACCTTGAGAATGAAAGCAACACCAGCAATGTATGCATCACACAAGCATATGCACCAACTGGAGAAGCTGAGGATGATGAAATAGACAACTTTTATGAAAATATTGAGAGAGCGATGAAAGACCAAAAGAAATGGGGAGATGTGGAAATAGTCATGGGCGATTTCAACGCCAAATTAGGTGAAGAAAAAGTTGATGGTGTTGTCGGACCTTTTGGTCTGGGTATAAGAAACGATAGAGGAGATAGACTAGTGGATTTCTGCAGGAAGAACCAATTGTGGGTCACAAACACTTGGTTTGAACAACGTAAATCTGCAAGACACACATGGAGATCTCCTGATGGAAACACTAGAAACCAAATTGATATTACATTATGATAAACCACAGATACAAGAAAGGAATAACAAACTCTAAGGTACGACCATCTGCAGACTGTGGTTCAGATCATATTCCAGTAGTGATGAAAATGAAGATCAAACTGAAAACCATCAAGAAAAAGAAAACGACACACAAAAGATGGGATGTGAAGAGTCTGAAAGGAGAAACCATGAAGAGACGATACAGAAACGAAGTGAACAAAACATTAGAAAATAGAGAGTTAGCAGATATTGAAGATCCACAAGAACTATGGACAAAACTGAAAGAAAAACTGGGAAGCGTTGCAGACATAATCTGTGGTAAACCAGAAAAAGTTGAGAAACAAGAGTGGATGACGAAAGACATTCTGGATGAGATGAAAAAGAGAGCAGACATGAAGAATGCGGACAGAAAAACTGAATACAACAGAGCAAAACGAAAAGTACAGAAGATGTGTAGAGATGCAAAAGAGAAGTATAACAAAGAAAAATGCAAGGAAATTGAAGATCTAGACAAGAAGCACAACCCTCTCATGTACAACAAGATCCAACAACTAACAAGGAAGAGGAAAAAAACAACCCAAGGTGTCAGAGACAAAGAAGGAAAACTGCTCCTTGACGAGAAGGAAATAATCAATAGATGGGCAGAGTATGTGGAAACACTATACAAAGACCAGAACAGATCAGACACAGGAATTAGTCTAGAAGAGATAGAAAAAGTCCAGATCACGAAAAAATAAGTTGAAGAGGCTGTGAAGTCACTGGCCACGGACAGATCGCCCGGCGAGGATGAGATCCCTGCTGAACTGATTAAGAACTCTGGTGACAGATGCATCGAGCTCCCTGTGAAACTGGTAAACAACATCTATAACTCAGGAAATATTCCAAATGATTTCCTAAAATCAATGTTCATTCCGATCCCAAAGACCGGAAGAGCCACAGAATGCAACAATTACAGGACTATCAGTTTGATATCTCATGCATCAAAAGTACTCCTGAAAATCATCAAGAACAGAATAGAACCCATAATTGAACATCAGCTCTCGGATAGCCAAATGGGTTTTCGCAAAGGAAAAGGAACAAGAGATGCAATCTGTCAACTCAGAATCATTGGTGAAAAATCGATAGACCAACAGAAGAAGCTGTATATTTGCTTTATCGATTTCACGAAGGCCTTCGACAGAGTTGAACATACAACATTGATGAGAACAATGGAAGAATTCAAAATACCAGTTTCTGACCGAAGAATAATTGTCAACTTATACTGGAGGCAGAAGGCTAATGTTAGAATAGGAAAGGAGAAATCAAGAGACTTCCCGGTGGAGAAGGCTGTAAGACAAGGATGCATCTTGTCCCCTGTACTCTTTAATATGTACAGTGAATCACTGATGAAAAAAGGTCTGAGAGGAGGGAAAGGAGTAAAACTTGGCGAAGAGAACATCACCAATATAAGATACGCGGATGACACTGCTATAGTCTGTAACTGTCAAGAAGATCTACAGGACATGATGAATACGCTGAATGTCGAATGCAAAAACTATGGAATGTCGCTAAACACAAAGAAAACTAAAGTAATGATCATTGAAAAAACACCAGAAACTGTTTGTAAAATACAGGTGGATGGAGAAAAACTTGAACAAGTGAAGGAGTACATGTACCTTGGAAGCTGGATCAGTGAAGGTGGAAGAGCTAACATGGACATTAAGAGAAGAACCGGAATTACAAAGGGCGCATTCTGGAACCATAAAGAATTATTGAGAAGAAACATAAGTTGGAAAACGAAGACCAGGATTTTGGAAACGTATGTTATGTCAGTCTTTTCATACGGAGCAGAAGCATGGACGCTGAATGAAGAGGCAAAGAGGATGATAGACTCTTTTGAAATGTGGACGCTGAGGAAGATGCTGAAGATAACATGGAAGGATAAGATCAAGAATGAGGAGGTACTGAGAAGAGCGGATATGCAAGGAGGACAGCTGCTGGAGAGGTTGAAAAAAAGAAAGATGGAGTTGTGCGGGCATGTTCTGAGAGGATCCAGCGGGGAGATGTTCAAGAAGGTGGTGATGGGGAACGTGGATGGAAAGAGAGGAAGTGGAAGACCAAGAAGAGGCTGGGTAGACGACGTCTGTGATTGGAGCGGAGTGAGAGGCGGAGTCACGGAGTTGGAGAGAAGAAGTGGGGACAGAATGGGTTGGAGAGTGATAGGCAACCTTCGGAACGAAGAAGCCACCTAATGATGATGATGAGAGCTATATTAGAGTTAGCTAGCTAATGTTTTATGCTGTCGGTCGAAAAAGAGAAAAGTTGATGCTGAATGTCGAATATTTCAAGAAAGATGGAAAGAGAAGTACTTTGTGTTGGAGGTACGAGGCAAACCTATATCAATATTTATTTGCGGTGTGGATGCATCTTTGACTGTCGATGTGCTGACGATGTGTTCACTAGCCTTGTTGGGGCCCCAGGGCCGCGGGAAGTCAGTCAGAGTTGGGGGTGCGGTCGGAGTCGGAGATAAATAATAATAATAATAATATCATATTAAATGCATGCGCACCAGAACGCTACGACAAAGATGTCTCTAAATGTTGTGCCTTTATTTGTCAATGTTCACTAGTATTCGGACAACAGCCGCACACCTTCCAAAGTGATACATCTAAAATCGCTTACCTGTCGAGTCTGCTCAAGGGTCCTGCGTTAGAATGGGCGACAGCTCACCACTTCAGTCAGTCCTCCCTCTGCAATTCGTTCCCTGCATACATCGCCGACATGCAAAAGGTCTTCGACCACCGACGCCTCCCTGGACGAGCTAATTGATTTAGCCCGGTGCTGTACAGCTGATGATATTCCTTTACTGCAAATTCAGCGTCCCAAAAACGATTCCAGGCTGTGTCTATTTTTTTACCAACGGATTTCCAGTTCCGCTTTGACGCTTCCAGGCCGCGTCTATTCTTAACCCAACGCATGTTTCACGCTGCTTTAATAAAACTGCATTATCGAGACAGCGCCCCTATGAGGATCTGGCAATGAATTCCAAGAGTAGGGTAAATCTGCAGTGCCGCTCCGCCTTGGTATTACAATGGAATAAAAGCCAAAACAACCGTGCAGTTGCAGTTACACTCCCTGCCAGGTGGGGGTGCTGGAGTCCCTGCAGCACCCCCCCTTCCCGAGGCCCTGCGGGGCCCTGGACAGACTGGAGGTGGACTGGAATTGCGCCGTCAGATTGGCAACCGACGGCGCACCATCAATCGGAAAAAAGGCAGGTGTGGTTGTGAAGCTCAGAGAGAAGGTTCAGGCTGCTAATCCCGAGCAGTGTTCTGGAACTTTCACTGTATCCTACATCAAGAAGCCTTATGCAGCAAGAGCCTGTAACTGTAAATTTTATTAGAGCCAAAGGACTTAACAATCTGCAATTTGACACACTTTTATCAGAACGCAATATTAGTCACGGCCTGCTCTACCACACTGAGGTCCGTTGGTTGAGCCGAGGAGCAGTGTTCAAACACTTCTTCAAATTACGCAAAGAGATTGCTCAATTCATGGAGCAGAAAGGAAAGCCAGTGACCGAGTTGGATGATCCAGACTGGCTTAGGGATCTTGCCTTTTAGTGGAAATTACAGAACACTTAAATGTTAGCATGCAGGGCCGGAAACAAACTCGTCACAGAGTAATATGATAGCGTTCATGCTTTTCAAATGAAATTGGCTCTGTGGGAGATGCAGCTATCCCAGCACAACGCAGTCCACTTCCCCTGTCTAAAATCTACCTGTCAATCACGAGAGTATGGACATGTACAAGAACATGCTGCTCAGGCTTATACGCAAGTTTGACAATCGATTCACTCAACTGGAGAAGGACTTTGCACCTTTTCGCTCTCCGTTCACTACCAACGCATCCGACGTGCCAGGTGAACTCCAAATGGAGCTGATTGAACTGCAGTGTAGCGCACCGCTGAAGGATGCATTTGCATCTGTTGGTTTGGAATCCTTCGATCAATGCCTGACACCAAATTACACAAAGATCACATCCTTTGCATCAAAGATACTTTGTATGTTTGGGACAACATATTTATGTGAGCAGGCTTTCTCTGTGATGAACATTAACAAGTCCAAACTGCGCAATCGTCTGACACATGGACATCTAAATGACATAATGAAAATCACAACTGCCCAGAAAATGGTCCCTGATGTCGACAGGCTGGTAAAAGCCAAAAAGTGTCAGGTGTCAACCTGCAAGTGACAATTGCACTTATATTGCAGACATGTTGGCACAGGGTGAATGAAAGTGATGGTGAGCACGGTATTATGACTGGTCAGGATGAAGACAGGAGAGAGTTCCACTTTAACCACTCTTTATGGGGTTTATTCATCAGGGACATGGTGTGTGTGTCTGTGTGTGTGTGTGGTTTCCAAATGACGCACACAATCCGATCAATCTCTGTGATGAAGCGGCGATGTGTGTGGCTACTTGTGAAGTAGTCAAACCAGTTTGCAATGCGCAGACATTTGTATAAGCTAATATTTCGCTAATAACACTTAAAATCATTGGTAAAATAAGAAAAGGTATTCCTTTATTGATCCCCTTGGGGAAATTCATGCATCATAGCCAGTGGTGCAGTCGCGGTCACACCCGGTTACACGCCGTGTTACCAGATCACTGAGGCAGAAGTACGCGCGATCGCGCACGGATGTGTACTCGCGTGTACGCGCACACAAAAATGCGCTGTATCCATTCGTTGTGACTAGTACCCGGCCACCGTTTTACATAACAAAAAGCGCAGGTAGACTAAGTGTCTGGGTGTTGGCTATCTGAATGCATCTCCCCCTTCATTCTGTGTGACACAGGCAGTGGAGGTGAATACTAATGTGGCTCGGAATTCGTGATGGGGGTCTACCTGCTTATGATATTGAATCAAGCGTCTGTGCTGCGCGCCAGCTTTCCACGCGCACATTCACACAAATAGAGAGCAAGAAGAGCTTGTATGATAGAAAGATTGCACTTGCGTATATGCGCTTGTGTGTGTGTGTGCGTGTGTGTGCATGCGTGTGTGTATAAATGTGTGCGAGCGTGTGCGCGTGCACGTGGCGTGGCATGTTACCAGTTCCCATATTAGGACTGCACCACTGATCATAGCAGCATGGGGGAGGGGGAGGGGAGGTACAGGTAGTAAAAACAAGCAGTGTAAACAATATAACAAGTCAATATAATTAACTAACTAACTCACTGAAATATACAGTATTCACATAAGGAGCAGTATGCATAAGGTAGTGTCCTTTTTAGGTTATTCTACAAGAAGAAGACAACCGTTTCATCCTTTCTCTTTGCAGCAGCTTGGGACTCACTCAGAGACACTGATGGCCCTTTACTCCCATTACTCAAGGTGCTGCCACTCCCATAGGGGTAACTGGTTTGAGAGGAGTGTTTAGACCTATAGCTCCGATCTGAAGTGAGTCAGAGCTGTTCAGAATGGTAGGTGGAGTCAGACTTATGGGGCTGAGTGACATCTGGATGGGGAGTGGACATGATGATGGCGGGCATGATGATGGCTCTTAGAGCCCAATCGGGCTTCTGACTGGCTTAGCTCTTCCATGCCAGCAAGCGCAGCCACTCAACTCCGGTGGGCTATCACGCACGTGCACGTCGTCGCGGCACTTTGCCCTCATCTGTCGGCTTCGGGCTGTATTTTTGCCGATGATGGCAGATGTTCCATTGACACCCTAACCGACCTATTATGTTCTTCCAATTGCGGGTTACAAGACCAAACAACCAACAATTGTCAGTTTCGGACAAGTAACCATGTCTGGTTTCGGCTGGCCCTGAATGGAGCTGTCACCTATGACGGTGAAAATGATTGACCATTTTTGTAGCCAATGACATTCTGGAGCTAATGCTATATTACATGAGGGCTGATTCTGATTACGATATTTTATTTTGAGAATTTCTTGCACGCCCATCCAAATGAATTGCGCGGTCGGCCATTTTGGATGAATTATTACCAATACAAACATTACAAAAACATGTGTAAATGTGTAAACACTCATTTATCATGGGATTGTTATCATCTTTGGACCTGTACTAGACAAGACTTCAGGCTATGGAACCGTTGTGTTTTCCAGCTCCTACCTCTCAGCTGGAACTCAAAAACAGGCATCTGTTTGCAAGTAAACAAAACTTTTATTTCAGTGTGTGTTTTATGACCCCTGTGGGTCTAAGGGTAAAGGGCTGTAACATAAATGTTGCTTGATAGAAATGATTTGTAAACACAATGATATTTATTGAAATATGCACAGGAAGCACAAGTACTCAAGGGTGAGCCAAGGCCAAAACAAACACCACTATCCTCAAAATAAACCAACCTAATCTATGGTAAAATAAATGACATTAACTAAACTACCCATACCTAACCAAAACAGGAGAAAACAATATCCAAATGAAATGGCAGCTCACCCCATCTGTGCTTCCTGGAAAAGAGGAAAAAACACATATTAATGATACATACACGAATGGTAAACATATAACACAACAATCTATAGCTATTAATGCTCTCTGTGGCCACACACACAAAGGCAATTTCCAAAACACAAAGGCCAATAAACAAATTATCAAAGTCCAGGTTGCAAAATATCACCAGGCCTAGCCTCATGCCAGAGAGAGGAATGACTGAAGTGAGCAGCCATGTTTTAACAGGGTGTGGTGATCCGGGATTGGGTGGTGGGTGATGGTTATCGATTGGGTCTTGGAGTCTTGAAACCCATTCAAACCTCTGTCCTCTATTACATTAGCACTCGGAGTGATTCTTCTGAAGAAAGTTCAGAATGTTTCCTTTCAAAAGAGACCAGACTTGTGTGCTATAAGTGGTTCAAGAATACATCGCAAATTACTTTGGGTATGCAATCGTCAGGCGTTTTTAAGCTAAACTAGCCCCATTCTTGCCCGATGGATAAGAGGTTAACCACTCTCAGGTGGGGTTTATTCATCAGAGAAATGGTGAGGTTGGGTGTGTGCGTTTGGTTTCCGAATGACACACACAATCAGATCAGAGTCTCCGTGATGAAGCGATGAGGTGTGTGGAGAGTTCAAGAGTTCCAGAGCGCGTCTCCCGGCGGCGTGCATACTTTCCCCAAGGCAGTTGTCCTTCCGCGTTCGGTTTACGCGGCCTGATTGGCCACTGATGCTTCTCTCAATGCCCAATCTTGTTACTACTAACGCTCGCTCCTAACTTTCAGAACTTCTCTCAGTTCCACAAGTCCATCACATCAGCTACCTACCTGCATCAATATACTACTAACTATCAACTAACTCGCTACCGCCGTGCATCAATATACTAACTAACTAGCACATCAATGCACTAACTACTACCGCCGTGCATCGCTATACTGCAACCGCCGTGCATCAATATACTAACTATTGATGTGATGTCGATTGATATGAATAGCTAGTTACGTTAATATAGAGAGATGAAAACTACGTTATTAGAGTGTCCCCATACACATGAAATGTAACAAAACGACCGGCTTGCTCCAACTCGAGTGTCTATTACTTTTCGGAAAGTTTCACTGCACCGTTTGGGTACAAATCGACTTTAAACAGGAACATTTCGGTCCCATTGGGAATGCATTGCAATTTAGAATGGAGCAGCTGAAATAATTCTTTTACCATCACCTTGGGTAAATTGCGACAGTGATCTCAATTTTGGACGTAGATATAAAAACAACACATCAAAACGATGACACGGCTGTCGCCTCGCTCACAAAAGAAAAATAAATGGAATTGGACATTTCTATCTCAACTGATGACCATTTGTTTGAAAGTTATCCTCCCCATAGACACCAATGGCTAGCCACTCTAAGAAAAAGCAGGTTTTATCGCTTTTCCCCCCTTGTGTTATGATCGCCACCGGGGCCACAATTGTCGACGGAATGCCACAATATCGCACACAACCCTTCATTGGGATTCTTGGGTGCTCATGTGAAAGTCACAACGCTTCATCTCTTATCGTTTGCTTTTAATCATCGTGAGAATGAAGTCATGCGTCTGCCCTCATTGAAATACATTATGTCACAAAGTGCAAGTCATTCATGATTGCATCAGCCTAATTAGTGGTAACAGGTGTGTGGCTCATGGCTCAAAGGAATCAACTCATTACAGCTGACCTGCCAATGACCTCTCATGGAGTTAACCCTTCATTGCCCCTCTGTGTAGCAGTACTGAATTGATTGACAGCGCCCTCTGTCTTGCGGGTTGTGTCATTGTACTGGGTAGGGATATCCTCTTTCATCCTTAGACCATGCCATCTTAGGCCACACCCCCTTAGTGTATCTCTTGAACCGTTTGTCGTAGAGACTTGCGGGTTGTGCCATTGGACTCGGTAGGGATATCCTCTTTCATTGGTTGATGTTGACCACTCCCCTGATCCTTAGACCACACCCCATTAGGCCACACCCCCTTAGTGTATCTCTTGAACCGTTTGTCGTAGAGACTTGCGGGTTGTGCCATTGGACTCGGTAGGGATATCCTCTTTCATTGGTCGATGTTGACCACTCCCCCGATCCTTAGACCATGCCCCATTATGCCACACCCCCTTAGTGTATCTCTTGAACCGTTTGTCGTAGGGACTTGTGGGTTGTGTCATTGTACTCGGTAGGGATATCCTCTTTCATTGGTCGATGTTGACCACTCCCCCGATCCTTAGACCATGCCCCCTTCGGCCACACCCCTTTAGTGTATCTCTTGAACCGTTTGTTGTAGAGACTTGCGGGTTGGGCCATTGGACTCGGTAGGGATATCCTCTTTCATTGGTCGATGTTGACCACTCCCCCGATCCTTAGACCAGCCCCCTTAGGCCACACCCCATTATTGTATCTCTTGAACCATTTGTCGTAGGGACTTGCGGGTTGTGCCATTGTACTCGGTAGGGATATCCTCTTTCATTGGTCGATGTTGACCACTCCCCCGATCCTTAGACCATGCCCACTTAGGCCACACCCCTTTAGTGTATCTCTTGAACCGTTTGTTGTAGAGACTTGCGGGTTGGGCCATTGGACTCGGTAGGGATATCCTCTTTCATTGGTCGATGTTGACCACTCCCCCGATCCTTAGACCAGCCCCCTTAGGCCACACCCCATTAGTGTATCTCTTGAACCGTTTGTCGTAGGGACTTGCGGGTTGTGCCATTGTACTCGGTAGGGATATCCTCTTTCATTGGTCGATGTTGACCACTCCCCCGATCATTAGACCACGCCCCCTTAGGCCACACCCCCTTAGTGTATCTCTTGAACCGTTTGTCGTAGAGACTTGCGGGTGGTGCCATTGGACTCGGTAGGGATATCCTCTTTCATTGGTCGATGTTGACCACTCCCCCGATCCTTAGACCACGCCCCATTAGGCCACACCCCCTTAGTGTATCTCTTGAACCGTTTGTCGTCGAGACTTGTGGGTTGTTCCATTGTACTCGGTAGGGATATCCTCTTTCATTGGTCGATGTTGACCACTCCCCCGATCCTTAGACCACGCACCCTTAGGCCACACCCCCTTAGTGTATCTCTTGAACCGTTTGTCGTAGAGACTTGCGGGTTGTGCCATTGGACTCGGTAGGGATATCCTCTTTCATTGGTCGATGTTGACCACTCCCCCGATCCTTAGACCATGCCCCCTTAGGCCACACCCCCTTAGTGTATCTCTTGAACCGTTTGTCGTAGGGACTTGCGGGTTGTGCCATTGTACTCCGTAGGGATATCCTCTTTCATTGGTCGATGTTGACCACTCCCCCGATCATTAGACCACGCCCCCTTATGCCACACCCCTTAGTGTATCTCTTGAACCGTTTGTCGTAGAGACTTGCGGGTTGTGCCATTGGACTCGGTAGGGATATCCTCTTTCATTGGTCGATGTTGACCACTCCCCCGATTCTTAGACCACGCCCCCTTAGGCCACACCCCCTTAGTGCATCTCTTGAACCGTTTGTCGTAGAGACTTGCGGGTGGTGCCATTGGACTCGGTAGGGATATCCTCTTTCATTGGTCAATGTTGACCACTCCCCCGATCCTTAGACCACGCCGCATTAGGCCACACCCCCTTAGTGTATCACTTGAACCGTTTGTCGTCGAGACTTGCGGGTTGTTCCATTGTACTCGGTAGGGATATCCTCTTTCATTGGTCGATGTTGACCACTCCCCTGATCCTTAGACCACACCCCAATTAGGCCACACCCCCTTAGTCCAGATTTTTTTTTTAAACTCAGAAACGTTTTTTAATATTTTTTTTTAATATTTTTTTTTTTCATAAAACAATTTCATAAAACAATTTCATAAAACTTAGTCTGATTTCTAAAAAGGGGGCCAGTACTCCGGTCGCGCTGGAGGCTTGCGAGGCCCGGTAGAGTGCTTAAGTTTGTGCATGCCGGGACGAGTGGAGAGCCTGGAGCTCAACACTTAGTCTGATTTCTAAAAAGGGGGCCAGTACTCCAGATCCGACCACCCTGGACCACTTTCCGCAAAATGGTACTGAAAAACTACTTTTTTGACTTTTTTGTCAAAAAATATTTGTTTTATGAAAAGAAATATATTTAAAAAAAAACGTATTAAGTTTTTAAATTTTTCGGGAGGTTGTGCCATTGTACTCAGTAGGGATGTCCTCTTTCATTGGTCTATGTTGACCATGCCCATAGTTTGGCTCCTCCCCCTTTTTGTATCTTTTGAACCGTTTGTCATAGAGACTCGCGAGAGACCCTCTCCCGTTGGCCGGCGGTGCACAGGTGTCACCCACACTTTCACAATTTCCCCCGCGCGGAATTGTCTAGTTTATATTGATGTCGATTGATATGAATAGCGCGTTACGTTAATATAGAGAGATGAAAACAATACGTTATTTATATTGATGTGATGTCGATTGATATGAATAGCGTGTTATGTTTATATAGAGAGATGAAAACAATACGTTATTTATATTGATGTGATGTCGATTGATATGAATAGCGCGTTACGTTAATCTAGAGAGATGGAAACAATACGAGGAAATGGGCTACGTTAATATAGAGAGATGAAAACAATACGAGGAAATGGGCTACGTTAATATTGAGAGATAGTTAGTTTTAGTATATGATGCACGGCAGTAGCGAGTTGAGTGATAGTGAGTTGAGTGATAGTTAGTTTTAGTATATGATGCACGGCGGTAGCGAGTTGAGTGATAGTAGTATATTGAGCGAGTAGTTAGGCGATAGTAGGTGTAACTGAGGGGTACAATTCCCTGAGTGTATTGATAAGTATGGTATCATTAAACCACTACCGCTTTATGTACTTTAATTACTGGCCATACAGTACATGATATATAAATATGATGAACACTTCCCACAATAAATCGGTTCCACACAAAGTTATAATTAAGTATTTATTGCAGCAAAAGGTACATAATATACTTCTCTATTATACTTTGAATGCACTTGTAAGGCAAAGGAATGTGCGTAGGCAAATCAATAATGAATGTCCATTCTCTGGTTACGCAGGAGGTAATTATACGACCTGAATCTTAGGGAATTATATCTATGGTGCACTGGTAATATATATAGCGGGAGATACTGAAGGGTCCCCCCGGTTGTAAGCCAGCAGGGGTAGAGGATCTGTCGGTAGTAGAGAGTCTGGTCAACGATGACTAAGGAGACTCCAAGTACAGGAGACGGTGCAATAGTCTCTTGATCCACAGACGAATACAGCTGTTCTCCGTAGACTGTAGCTCCACAGTGAAGAAAGCTAGCCTGCCTCAGGCTCTCTGAGGCGCATACTCGACGTGGCTCCTCACAGGGTAAATCCCACACACGTGTAGGCATCGGCGATTCTCCGCTCCATAAATCACAGGACCAAAACAAATATAATCCAGCCGTAAATGGCTATGCAGTCGTCGGGTAGATTAATCCAGTGTACATGTCCACACGATCCTCGTCTAGGTCTCCTCGGGTGAAAGCGCCATGAAAGCAGCCCAGCCTGGATAAGCACTCTAGCTGGTACGAGGAAGCGTTGGTGATGCTGGTCACTGTAGAACTTTAGCAGCACGATACACTATACACAAATAGACTATTACTGACTTAATAGAAATATGTCGCACTCGACGGTATAGCGCCAAACTCTGACACTTCAGTTATTAATTCGCACGCGGTCTCAATGCTCTATTTGGGGCCAAAAAGGCCATACTTCACCGCACGGAGTATCGTGGGTGAGGCTTCAACTTTAGTTACTAAGTGCTTCTGTATTCACCTGCGCCATATTTATATGCACGGCGAACAATCTAGTGCCAACCTCATTTCTGTCTCGTATTCCTGGGCAAGGCCGGGCATGTACAGACATGTCTTGACGGTGGCTTTGAACCTGACTCTGGAGGCATGGCCCTGGCGCCTGTGGACCGCTGTCCAATAGGAGAATGAAATATTATGGTCTGTACTAGGCTAAAGGGATATTCCGTGTATATGTACAAGGAATATACAAGGGATATCAAACGATATACAAATACTATGCAATATATATCAATCAATAAATATATATATTCGGTTTAATCTGATCCTTTGTAACAGTAGGGCTAACGCGATTGGGCGCTGAGAGGCCAATCAGGGCGCGCAAACCGAACGCGGAAGGACAACTGCCTTGGGGAAAGTATTCACGCCTCCCGGCGGCCTCATAAGCATCCGCTCCCCGTCAGTTACGAGCGGACATCAGTGCTCATTAAAGGGCCAGTTTGGATTTTTCTAGCAGTCTTTTTTACACAGATGTTAGCATTAATTTGATTTAATGACCTTGTTCCTAATGATGTGCTTTTTTTCCGCATCCAGTGTGCCATGGCTTGTGGAAAGAGAACAGATGATTGATTTAGATACGAACACATTCTGCTTGTTTTCCCCACTTATTTGGACCGAACATTAGGTATGGTGTGTTTCTCTTTCTCTCTGGGGCTGTTTCACTCACATTACCATACATACACACACACACACATACACACAGACAATACACAATCTACAAACACACACACACACACACAGACAAATACACACAATATGTACAAACACACACACACACACACTGCCACAGTCCCCGTGGCAGTGGCACACATGCACATTCAATCACAAGGGCATGGTTGCATACACACACATGCACACAGACACTTGAGCAGAGAAGCACATACTCATTTGCACATGCATGCACACACAAACACACACACCCACACACACACATGCACACACACACACACACAAGCACACACACACACACACACACACACACACACACACACACACACACACACACACACACACACATGCTCTCTCTCATTTGGTCTCTCTTTCTCCTCCTCCCTTTGTGACTCCAATAAATGTTGGTTACATTTATTCTCTCCTGAGTGACAAATGACTTTGTCTGAATAATTCACTACTTGCTCTACAGATCTGCATTCACAAGCTGAGTGACGATGAATATTTTTAGCATGCGACCAAGCAGCTAGTAGGCTATGAGTCAGTCTGTCGGCCCATTAGTTGGTATGTCGGCCCGTCCATCCTTCCGTCCCAATAATAATACCGTACTTTTTGCACTATAAGCCGCACCTGAATATAAGCCGCAGCAGCTAAATTGAATGATGTGTACATATATAAGCCGCACTGGACTATAAGCTGCATGTGTTTTAATGTTTAATTACCATATGTAAGGGTTCGTGTACAGAGGGGATTGTCGGGAAAGAGATGGCTGTTTGAGGAAGCTCCCATTTATTAAATTTTTTGTTTAAACAGGAACGATAGCCAGTTAGCAGCTCCGGGTACAGTAGGTAGCAACGTTAGCTCTCATAACATTAGCCAGTTAGCAGCTCCGGGTACAGTAGGTAGCAACGTTAGCTCTCATAACGTTAGCCAGTTAGCAGCTCCGGGTACAGTAGGTAGCAAGGTTAGCTCTCATAATGTTAGCCAGTTAGCAGCTCCGGGTACAGTAGGTAGCAAAGTTACAGTAGCTCTCATAACGTTAGCCAGTTAGCAGCACCGGGTACAGTAGGTAGCAACGTTAGCTCTCATAACGTTAGCCAGTTAGCAGCTCCGGGTACAGTAGGTAGCAACGTTAGCTCTCATAACGTTAGCCAGTTAGCAGTGCCGGGTACAGTAGGTAGCAACGTTAGCTCTCATAACGTTAGCCAGTTAGCAGCTCCCAGTTTGCAGCTCCAGGTACAGTAGGTAGCAACGTTAGCTCTCATAACGTTAGCCAGTTAGCAGCGCCGGGTACAGTAGGTAGCAACGTTAGCTCTCATAACGATAGCCAGTTAGCAGCGCCGGGTACAGTAGGTATGCAGCATGTTGAAAGAGGAGCCCTGAGCTGCTCATACACTAGACTCTTGCCGTAATGGTTTGTTGACGTGAGGGGGAGGAGGAGGGGCAAGGCGTGCACTGCTGCAGCAGATTTAGGAGTCTGATCTGATGGTCACAGAGCTGAGGGAGCGTGCCCAGTTAGCTGTAAAAATCCATAGATTAGCCGCACTGTTATATAAGCCGCATGGTCGAAAAATGGGGGGAAAAGCCGTGGCTTATAGTCCGAAAAGTACGGTAATAAAAAGAAAAAGGTTGATATTGAGGAGACTAAGGGGTTAAATGTCTTGCTCAGGGACACTTCGACATGCTGCCGGGAGGAACCGGAATTTAACTGGGAACCTTCACATTACCCAAGGACCGATCTACCTCCTAAGCCATGGTCGTCCCATGTACAAGTGACTTCCAACACCAAATTAGTTTGAAAGAAACTTTGAATTGTGTGTACAGAGTATCGCAAATAACCAACACTATTACATGAGTTATTCAGTAATATAAATGGACTATCTTTTCTGCGTAAGTAAACCATACCTTTATGGCTTCATTCATTGCATAGACACAGTAAATAAACAAAGCTACACACATTATTAAAAAAACTTAACAATGTTCTGTTCTTATTTATAATAGAGACTAGAACATATGGGGGAAATAATAACATACTATTATATAATAACATAATTGTATGGCATAACCAGCTATCTTTTCAGTCACTAAGTTGTGTTTTGAGAAATCATAACATCATTTGCATGTTATTTTTATTTTATTTTTAAACTTTTATTTAACCAGGGTAATCATGTTGATATTTCCACCTCTTTTTCAAGTGGGCCCTGGCCAACAAGGCAGTGTACAGAAAATGTTCACATAATAGAACAACATTAAAACAAACACAAATACAAATAAGATAGTGAGAACACACTACTAAACCATATAAATGTCTTCACATTTAAATGAAAACAGACAATATTAAAAACATGATCACTCCATACTAAGTGATCATTTGAGAGTATGGAAAGTGTCTAGCTAGGGACTCTAGCTTAAAATCAAAAGGCCACAAGAGACGACATAAAACATAATGTGTACATGCCATAATTCCTTAATTCATTGGGGGAATTTAATTATGACCCACTATAGCATGCCATGGACATTATGTGCTCCAATGAGCACCCATTCTAGTTGACTGTATTTTACTGCATGCACTTGTATGCTTTCTGTGTGTGTAACGTTAAATAGTATATCTAGTTTGGCGTGTTAATAGGCCCATTAGCCCATACTGTTATGTTGCATTCTTTATGTGTATACTAGCAGCCACGGTGGTGTTCTTGATTGTGTACTTGGCCTATGATTTATGTTCATGTGAGCCTTTTTACTCAATACTTTTAGTGGCATTGATTATCACTTTCCATGTGTTTCATGGTGTGTGTGAGTGTGTGTCAGTCACTGTTTCCTATGGTGCTGAAATTAGCGGTTGACTACTTTTTCCAAATCCGTATAGCAACAAGTAATGTAGGCTATGAGTATTGCAGAAGGTTTATCTTAGACGTGGGCCATTCGGGGTCATCCCTATGTTCCCCGGGTCCTATGTTCCCCGGGTCCTATGTTCCCCGATTGATTGATTGATTGATTGATTGATTGATTGATTGAAAATTGTATTAATTTGTATTATTTTATTAATTATTAATGTCTGCCTTGTTTCGAATTGGTTAAGCTTAGGCCCTCTTTCGAAGTTGGTTATGGTTAGAGTTGGGAATCAGGGCTGGTGGTCTGACTATCTATCGCTACCGGGGAACATAGGATCCGGGGAACATGGGACCCGGGGAACATAGACATGCTCCCGGCCATTCAACTATGTTGAAACATAAATTGGTGTCTATGAGTGATGATGTGTTTATTTAAATGGCAAATTGGTGTTGTGAACATGGTGTTGTGTTTGCAGAGACTGAAGAATAAGCAAATGGCTCAGCTGTGTGGTATTGTGGGAGATTCAGATTATGTATTGTCAAGTACAGTAATATAAACTGTCTATCTGCATGCGTGTCTGTGGCTCACATATCTCCAGAACTGTTCATCCAATAATCTTCACGCTCAGCGGGTGTATTGCTGAGGACCCATGGGAATGCAGTATGAATTTTGGTGCAATTTGGCCAGATGGTGGCGCTATAACAACAAATTGTATGCATACAGTATCTGGAGAACCATACATCCAATCGACTTCACACTTAGTGGGTGTATTGCTGAGGACCTAAGGGCATGCAGTCTTGAATGTGGTGCCATTTGGATAGGTAAAAACACGTTTTACATGGCACATGCTCCGAACCGGCATGTTTTGAATGCGATGCTGCAAGCACTTCCAGTGGCCAAGCAATCGTCCAGTTCTGAACAAGCAAAATAATATGCTCCAAATGGCCACGTTTTGAACGGGCACTGCACTAAAATAGGATGACATAGAAGCAATATAAATAGCATAAAATAGCAGCAGAAACAATGATAAAATATCTCTAAATTTTGGTTGCTGGTCCGGGCCCTGAGGCTCCACTACCATTTACCAGGAGATATCATCCTCAACTTGTCTTGATAAGAGTGGTTCTCACACCAATATGCACAATACGTATAATCCAATATAATGATGATGTCAGATTGACAATTATATTATGATTATAGCAGATTTGTATTTTGTAGTGAGTGCAATGTTAATGCAGTGTTGTAAACGTATTTTTAAGTAAAAGTGAAAGTCGTAAAAAATATAAAAGCTCAAATAAAGTATAGATCCTCCCAAATGCTACTTATTAAGTACTGTAATTAAGTATTTGTACGTTGTTCCTTTACACCACTGTGTGGGCAACGTTACCAATTTTCCTCATGGAAGTGAAGGATTATTCTATGTTGGCAGGGCTGCTGCCAACATTCAGTAAAAGTTTCAAGTGACATTTTAGTGTGTGCCCACGTGTGGCGCTTTGCTCACAAACTGCACACCTATTAACTTGCTATCCATAGCTAAATATTGCACAGGGAAGCCACACCGGTGCCATGCCATAAGTCCGATGGGCAATTATTCTGACAGCTCAATAGACTGAAAAATGTCCCATTGGACCGAAAGCCCGTTATCCCGACAAGAAAACCCATAGTTCTAAAGTGCCGAATAGTGAAAAAGGAGACCCATTAGAGGACTGATGGTCCCTATCCCTTGGTCTTAATATTTTATGTATTTTAACGTGCAAACCATGAGGCATTTTTCACAATTCACAATGCCTATGTTTATCTACCGACTACCAGTAAATACTGTACGCCTTTCATCCTACCTATTTCAGCACCATGGCCAGAGTGCCGAGGTCTTATTATCATCATTAGTTGTTTGCTTAAACTTCACAGAAAATAAATAAATGCATTGAATTACATAATTTCTAGTAGGTAACCAATGGGTATGTGCCATGTCTCCTCTCTCACAAGCCCATGACTTGCAGATGAATAAAAGGACCTAGTCCGCATTTATATTTGTTGTTGCTGCTGCTGTTTTATCATAATAACTGAACTGAGCATAATTTTACAACTGTTTGTGTGGCTCTGGAAAGTGCACAAGCTCCTATTGTATTTGTAGCCTGGTTGTCTTGAATTTTAGATTAAAAGGGTGGAGAACATAAACAAAGGGATGATCAAAATATATTCCCTTATCTTCCCCTACTGATCGTGGGGTCTAAGCACCCTTGTCACGCCTGCATTGAAAGCCCCCTCCCTAGCCCAAGTGACTGTACTGTACATCTCTTTCTTCTCTCATCACAGTTGATCAATGGGCCTCCATTCTTAACTAATCGGGGCAACGGTAATTAGGACCAATGGGTTTTGTTTTTGGGATAACAGACTGTCGGACAAATAGGAACAAATATTATTGAGACTATTGAGCTGTCAGAATAATAGGCTGTCTGACTTATGGACAGTCCCCGCCATGCTGTTATTAGACTATAATTGTGTCTTGTTTTTATTAAAATGTCTCATGGTGCAGGTTTAGAATAACCTTATTTGAATACCAGAGAGATATTGCTTGCTTCAGTCACTCTACAGTATGCTGATGGTTTTGGGTTGTGATTTAGCTTGCTAAAGAAGCACCTTTTTAATGAAACGGTTTCATAGCACAGGTTTACAATAACCTAGAATTCATTTATCAAACAAATTAGCTATACTAGCTCATTCCCATCAATATGTTACCAGTAATAGACACATTTGAACACTGTCCTTGAGAGAACAACGTTATGCTAACAATATGACCCCTAGTTCCTGTGGAGCTAAGCTCCAAAAGCTCTGAGGTTAAATTCTGATTCCTTAGTGGAGTGTCTGTCCCTCTACCTTTCAACTCCTGTGTGTAATAATGCAAATTGACTGGAATGATGTCTTCACATCAGTTTATAATGAAAGGCTATATTTCACATTTAATTAATTATTTGGAGTTCATAACAATGTTGTTTTAGGCTAAAAAGGGTAGTGAGTTAATTTCAAATAACTTTCAAAATCATCAGTAAAAAGAATGGCTGTGCATATGATACAAACATAATGTACACGCATACTGGAGGCAAGACTACATAACATGTGCAGTCATCATACACACCACAGCAAGCAAATTAAACACCCAGCAACTCTCTAGGGAGCAAACAAACCACCTTCGTTTAGAATCAAGAGGATTTATCTCCAACCAGGGCCATACAGTATACTGGAGGTTATTCTGCTGTAATTGGTCCTAATTTATTATTATAATTAATGATCTAATGCTATTAATGATCTAATTTGAATTGACTTGGCCCTTCCTATAGGTTAGCATGGCCTCTACATGCCAGTCCTCCCCAAGAACAAGTGTATTTGATGGAGCTCTGACTACTCCTTCCACCATGCTGTTGTCTCTCCTCTTCTCTCATTGCAGCTCTTTGAGCAGCACAGATTTACTGTAGGCCTGATTGGGGAAAACTGTCTAGTGCTACTAGCCCATATGGGAGACAATTTAATTTTAGACTGAATGGTAACTCTCAGGCTTGTGGGGTTGGCTTTCTCAGAGCACTTTCATGCCTGCCTTGCTAAGTGAGGTTGAATCAAATCCTAGAGCCATAGCGTGGTTCGTTCATGGGGGTTTGAACACGATTATCAAACTCATATCTGCACGAAATAACTGTACCTGGGTGCAGCTGTTTGAGATGGCCTTGCCGCTTCCATGTAACCCTGGAATGGTTCATCTCTGGTGAGAAAGCAATTGGTCCAAAACAGGAAGATAAATGAAAAAATTTCACATATTTTCCATATATTTAAAAATGTCAAAAAATATTTCAGATTTTCCATTTTGGGTTTCAGTGAGTTCTAAACTAGACACATAGGCTACATCACATGGATAATTCAGAACAGAGTAGCGCAACACCTAATTAAACACTGACAGTGAATTGGAAAATGTAAATAGTATAAAAAAGGTTCATGGGATATGCCATAATTAGTATTGGACATCTGTCAAAACATGATATAAAATGACTGACTACATGTAATTTTAAAATCATCCATAGGATGAAATCAATGAGATAGTTTTCCATTGACAGCCTCTCCGTGTTTACATGAGAATCATAGAGGGCAGTCATTGGTGACTGTTTTATAATGTGTTAGTGCCTAAAGCGAGGACACACTGGATGAGGCTAAATTAAATGACAATAACATGTTGTATTATTGAAACTCATCAAAGTCAGTCGTATTAATTCAAGTTGTCATTGTTGAAGTCAGAGGTTCTGTGTAGGATTGTTAGTAACTGTCTAACTGTATATATGGCTGTTGACACTAGTAACTGTTTACCTGCATAATATAACTGTCTCCACCAGTAACTGTCTAGCTGCATATATATCTGTTACCACTAGAGGGTGCTCTAGGCAGAGCCACTCAGGTACACCACCATGTCGCGATTATAAAAGTAGATGTCTCCTCCCACTTCTTTCTCTCCCCCATGTCTCTCAGTGAGAGAATACCTGTGTTACTGCTCTTTCCATGTGAATAAAAGAAACCACGCCAGTTCAGGCTCAAGATAGAAACCATGCCTCTTGACCACATTATTGTCGCCATGTAGCCGAATTCTGTTAACAGTCATTAAATTCCTCAATGTTTTTATTAGGTCACAATTCATTCATTGAAGATATAGCATCGCATAACATAACAGATGGGGCTCGTACTGCATAGCTCAACTGTCATTCAGACAAACCTATTTTATTCTCGTCCTCATACCAGCACCACCTCTTCTTCCTCCTCACTCTGTCCTTCCTCTCACTCCACTTAAACATTCCCTTCCAACTCTCTCCTCTCATCCTCTCCCCTCCTCTCCCCCTCCACCCAACCCTTTCCTCTTCCACCTCCTTTTCTCCTCTCCCATCCTCTTTCCTCCATACCTCTCCTCCCTGCTCTCTTCCTGAGCCGCGTTTGGTTTCTTGTCTATTCAATTATTGATGGTGTTAACATTCCTTGGCCTTACTACATTCAGACAAGCAGCCTTGCCTGGCTTTGTGTGAGGCACGGAACATTCTAGATCATAGCAGAACATCCTGTCCAGAACAAATGAGGGAGACAGAGAGAGAGAGAGAGAGAGAGAGAGAGAGAGAGAGAGAGAGAGAGAGAGAGAGAGAGAGAGAGAGAGAGAGAGAGAGAGAGAGAGAGAGAGAGAGTAAACGCAGTGTTCTTTGTTATCAGTCGTGTCTCTCATGTTGTGTTTTTTGGACACTGAGGTAGGGCTGGGAGGTATACCGAAAATGAACGGATGCCGTCATGAATCCATGCAAGGGTATGGATTTGAACTATACCATCATCCATGTTATAATTATCATTAGAACTATGCATATTGTATTTTAATTGAAAAAGGCTTCATGAAGCAGTATAAAAAAAGGTTACTTACAGTTCAAATATATGTCATATCACATAATAATAAGTACTGGAAATTAACAAAATACTGTCAAATACAACAAGGTTCCCCTGCATCTTCAAGTCAAGTCAAGTCAAGAGTCAAGTCAAGAGTTTTATTTGTCACGGCATACAAGTATACAGTGAAATGCGGGGGGGTCTTGCCCGGAACGATTGTGCATAATACAATAATAATAATATAATAAGAATCCAATAGAACGACATTGTGCAATAATACAAGTAATCAAAGTAGGGCATATCGGTATATGTACCGTACTTTTCGCACTATAAGCCGCACCCGACTATAAGCCGCAGCAGCTAAATTGAATGATGTGTACATATATAAGCCGCACTGGACTATAAGCCGCATGTGTTTTAATGTTTAATTACCATATGTAAGGAGTGGAGCCTGCGGCTTAATTTCACTCAACACGGGAAACCTCACCCGGACACGGAAAGGATTGACAGATTGATTGCTCTTTCTCGATTCTGTGGGTGGTGGTGCAATCTTATATTGAGCTTTAAGTTCCCACCTCTACAGAGAATGACTCCCACCTCTACAGAGAATGACTCCCATTGGGACACAATACTGTCGGACAAATAACAAGAATTAACTCATTTACAAGTTGTATTAAGCAAATAAGGGAACAGATAAATAACATTTCAATGCAGTAAAAAAAGCAATATTTCGATTTTCGGGTTTTGTCCACATATAAGCCGCACCGTTATATAAGCCGCAGGGTCGAAAAATGGGGGAAAAAGCCGCGGCTTATAGTCCGAAAAGTACGGTACATGAGTTTTTACAGAGCATGGTAGGACATTCTAGGTCCTGTGATAGTGCAATACACTGTTAGCTACGGATGAGGCACTGGGTCTTTATGTACACTGCTATACAATGCTATATTATACAATCTCAAGTTATACTATACTATTTTTAAAGTGACCTTTCCTTTTGTAAAGTGACCATAAGCCTGAGCGTGTGCAGCATGAGTGTGTGCTCATGTTAAAGTGGCTGCTAGTGTGTGAGCGTGTACAGTGTGTGTGTTGTGTGTGTGCTCATGTGTGCTTGTGTGTGGAGAGTTCAGTGTTCAAGGCTCTGATGGCCTGGGGGAAGAAGCTGAGCCACAGTCTCTCTGTCCTAGTTGCTGGTGTTCGCAGGCGTTTGCCTGACCTCAGCAGCTTGAACAGGCTGTTGTTGGGGTGGTGAGGGTCTTTCATTATTCTGCAGGCTCTGGATTTGCACCTCTTGTTATATTGGACCTGCAGGGGTGGTAGTGCAATACCCGTAGTACGCTCGGCTGAGCGTACCACTCTCTGTAGGGCCTTCTTGTCCTGTGCCGTGCTGTTTCCATACCAGGCAGTGATGTTTCCAGTCAAGATGCTCTCTACAGCTCCGGAGTAGAAGGACTGGAGTATCTTCCCCGATACTCTGAACTTCCTTAACTGTCTCAGGTGGTAGAGGCACTGCTTCGCCTTTTTTACGACTGAGTCTATGTGTGTTGCAGTGGAGGTTTCTCTATGACAACACTTGAAACACAAATTCACTCATAATTCATAATTATTGTTAATTTACATATACATATATATATATTTTTTTTTAATTATTATTATTATTATTTTTTTTTTATTATAAATGTTTTCCTCTGTAAAAAAAATGCCAGTGCATTTTTCTTTCTTCAAAAATTGCCAAAATTGACAGCTCTGAGCAGGCCTGCACTGCAGTAATGCCTGCAGTAATTATTCGTGCAGAATAACTGCACAGGTTGACCCAGGGTTAAATAAATAATAAATAATAGCCAATCAAAATAGGCTATTAATGTCATCTAAGCACGGTCTGTGCATTTAAACTCTTGCCATTGAATGGAGGTTTGAATGATTGACAGCCCTTGACATCCAATACATGGAGGTTGAATGATTGGCAGCCTTGCAAATCCAATCAGAGTATGGCTCCTACGACTGCAGCTCTGTAGCTACACGGCTGTTTCTCCCCTCGCGGGATTGATTGATTGAACATTTTATTAACAGAGCACTAAGAGCAGCCACGTTCGAAACCTCTATATTAGTGTATCTAACATTTAGCACTTTAATAGCGGGACATTTACTGAGGACCAGCACAACACACATGTGGATATTATGATTTAACAAGTCTATCTGTCCAGGAGGATGACAACATTATTGCAGGTACTGTAAGCAGGCAGCCTAGCAGTTTCTAGCTTGGATGCTAATAACTACTAACGTTATCACGCTAGCTTGGATGCTAACTAACGTAATTAAGCTGGTCATGGTTCATGGTGAGCTGTTTGTGTTATAACGAGACAGCAAATTAATGAATGAATGAAAACTTTATTTGGGTGAATCGCTTGGGTGACTGTCTGAGTGATCCTCACGCAAATGAAGGATCGATTAGATCACAAAAGACTGCTGTTTGTTGCATTGCTGGATTTGCAACAGCAGAGGAGGTCATTGAAAGTTTCATCAGAAAAGAGCAAAGGATGGATTACATTTACAAGGAGCGACAGTAACACTATTTCCTCCTATGAAGTAACGTCGTCAATGGTGAGTGACATTTTTTTTTTATATTTAGTAGCTGCGTGGGGCGGGTCTGTGTTGATTATGATTTAATTGGCTGTATTCTCTCTCTGCGTTGGTATAACGAGCGATTTCTTTTGGTCCGCCGTGGCCCCCTCCCTCCCTCCTCCTCCTCCTCCTCCCTACTCCTCCTCCTCCTCCTCCTCTTCCTCTCTCTCCTCCCTCTCTCTTCTCCCCTCCTCCTCCTCCTCTCCTCTCCTCTCCTCCTCTCCTCTCCCTCTCCTCTCTCCTCTCCTCTCGTCTCCTCTCGTCTCCTCTCCTCTCCTCTCCTCTCCTCTCCTCTCCTCTCCTCTCCTCTCCTCTCCTCTCCTCTCCTCTCCTCTCCTCTCCTCTCCTCTCCTCTGCTCTCCTCTCCCTCTCCTCTCCTCTCCTCTCCTCTACTCTCCTTAATCAGAGTTTCCAACGCTATAGATCTATATGACAGGCGTTGTACTCTTAAACAGTAATGTATATTTGTAGATCTGGTATGTCATAAATGTCTGGATGTAGCAGTACTGTCTATATCTCTGTATGTCATATATAGATGTAGCAGTACTGTCTATCTGAATGTCATGTTATGATGAATTGAAAATGGGGGACCCTGATGTAAACAAGACGAAAGTCTTTCTCTGGTCTGCATCCCCTTAACAATTGTTTGTATTGAGCCGTACTGTATTGTACCCATTCTGCAATCTGTTAATAAAGTTTTTGCAATTCAATTAAATTCAATTCACGGCAGAATGTGTAGACAATAGACAGACAGTGAAAACAAAGTTCTCCTCCAAGTCCAGTGGGTATTGTCTCCTCAACGTTTCTGCAGCTGAGCGAATTGCAGTTCTGCTCAATGAATGAATCCGAGAGGAATCCGAATTTCCCCTCTAACTAGTGCTATATGCTTCATTGCGTCATTAATAAAGTTTTCAATCAATCAATCAAACAATGCCGTTTGTTTAGACATTCACAAGACTTGCATAACGTTACAACTGCACGGCGGCAGTTTCAACAACATTATTATTGTCCCTTACCTTAGATGCGCCGCGCCTGCTGCATCCATCCCACAACGTCATCTTTTCCATTCATTCATTGCAGATAGGGCCATGGAGAGGCATTGTTGTTATTGATATCATCTTCATCAATGCCATCAGCCCTGTTTAGACATTCACAAGACTTGCGTAACGTTAGCTAGCAAGCAAGCTAGTCGACAATATCTCTTTCCTCCATTGCAACACTATCTACAGTACTAGAGAATTCAAAGTGCCCGCGAGGCGATGACGTTGTTGTTGTTGTTGTCACGTTTATCTTTTATCGCAGGTGTATATATATATCATCAAACGATGCACAATAAGTTCATGAACAATAACAAAACACTCCACCCTGGGCCTGATAGCTGCGGTGGTAGCCCTTTAGCTACGTTAGCTCCAACAAGTTATCTTCTTAAACTGAGATAAAAATTATTTTCAAAACAAGCTCGCTGCAGAGCCGCAGTACGGCACAAGAGAAACCATTATCTGATTGGGCCACAAGGCTGTCAATCATGCTAGCTGCAGAGCCGCAGAGCAGCAAAAGAGAAACCATTAGCTGATTGGTGGATTGAATGATTGACAGCCTTGTTATCCATTCAATGGAAATAGTTTAACTGCACAGACCGTGCTTAGATGAAGTTAATAGCCTATTTTGATTTGCTATTATTTATTATTTATTTAACCCTGGTCAACCTGTGCAGATATTCTGCACGAATAATTACTGCAGTGCAGGCCTGCTCAGAGCGGTCAATTTTGGGCATTTTTGAAGAAGAAAAAAATTCACTGGCATTTTTTTTCAGGGGAAAACATTTATAATAAAAAATAATAATAATAATAATAAAAAAAAATAATATATATATAGGTATATGTAAATTAATAATAATGATGAATTATGAGTGCATTTGTATTTCACGTGTTGTCATAGAGAAACCTCCACTGGTTTGCAGGCTGTTCGACGCGGAAATGGGCAAAGACACAGCTCGTCACTCACAGTACTTGTTGCCTAACTTGGCTAACAAGAAGCTATATATGGATGCAGTGGACATGGATGGACATCAACACAGTCTGGACAGTGGATATACTTTATCAAGCCCTTCTGCCTGCTGGACAGTGGTGCGTTTCAACTTAACAAGTGAGAGTTGCGATCTCTCTCTCTCTCTCTCTCTCTCTCTCTCTCTCTCTCTCTCTCTCTCTCTCTCTCTCTCTCTCTCTCTCTCTCTCTCTCTCTCTCTCTCTCTCTCTCTCTCTCTCTCCCTGTTAGAGCGATGCTGTGTTGTTGTTGAACTAATTAATTTCGCTGCGGGGGGGGGGGGGGGGCCATAATGACCCGGACAATGAATAGTAACTTGTTAAAAAGGACAAGATATACATAAGTGATTATTTTTGGCATGGATCAGAGAGAGAGTGAGAGAGAGAGGGGGGGGGGGTAGGGAATAGAGAGAGAGAGAGAGAGAGAGAGAGAGAGAGAGAGAGAGAGAGAGAGAGAGAGAGAGAGAGAGAGAGAGAGAGAGAGAGAGAGAGAGAGAGAGAGAGAGAGAGAGAGATGTGCGCGTGTTTGTGTAGGGCATATTAGAAGCGTGGCTGCATTTGACTGACTGTGTCTGTGATCATATATTGATTGATGGCAATGGTGATAGTTGTACCTACTTAAATATTCGCCAATGCGTGGTACATGTTTGCAAAATGTTTGGTATAGGGCCCCTCATGGAGAAGAATGCACCGGCCGCCACTGACACACACACACACAAATGCATCAACATGCATGCACAGACACACACACACACATGTATGTTGTGTTGTGAAATAAGGGGACAGTACATAGACTTACATTTATTCTATAACTAACCCTAACCTAACACTAACCTTAACCGTGACACTACTCAGCAAACTAAATCAAAATGTCAAACTCAAAAACAGTTTCAGATCATTTAGCGCTTTAGGAAATTGAAATTGGATCCAGGATCCATCTCGGTTGAAGGTATTGACATAGACATATTTATCTAAAAATAATTATTATAATAATTTAAAAACAAATAAAAAAAGGTTTTGAAATGTTAGTTTGAAATGCAATTTTTTTTTTTTTTACTACTTGCATGTTTGTGTGGTCAAAACGCACCTGGTTACAACTGTGCAGGCTGTGCCACTCAGCAGTCAGGCTCAGTCAGCCTCAAGCAGGCCGTTTTGGCTCCTGTCTCTTTGAATGAAAATGAGCTGCCTGTCCCGCGTTATTTTTTTTCGTAACCGCATTTCTGGCAGACGCTCTCTGATTGGCCACTGACTGATGCTCTCTGATTGGCCACTGATGCGTTTGCCCAATCGCGTGCCGAGCTGTGTCTTTGCCCATTTCCGCGTCAAACAGCCTGCAAACTACCTGCCGTTCTATCGCCATGCTCTAAGACAAACTCTAACCTTAACCAACTTCGAAAGAGTGCCTAAGCTTAACCAGTGTAGAAACAGGCGTCAACCAATCAGAGAGCGTCTCCGAGAAATGCGGCTACGGAAAAAAATAACGCGCCCGTCCCCCTTGTGCAGCTGCATTTCCTGGTTCACAACATTCAGATCAAGCTGTAAAACTAGGCGTTGCAGATCTTATTTCTCACCTAAAATGTTGTCAGAAACACTTTAGTAAACCGTTTGAAAAAGAGAAACAAAATAGTCAGATGGCATCTTGACAAAAGAAGACACATAAGTCAGGAGTCAGACCAGCATATCGTTTTTAGAGCACATCTATGACCGGTAATGTCACTGACTCACTCACTTATTCATTCCTACATTCACCCACTCACTCACACTTAGCCACTCTGCCCCTAGTGGCGGCTCCATGGCATGGCTTTGTCTAAGACCAGTTAAATCTATATTTGACATTTCGACGACAATCACCATGTACAACACTTGAGAGCCAGAGCTAACCATCTCAACACCACAGTATGAAAGCTCCTGGTAGAAAATCATTACATTCAGTAGAACACTATTACTTTTTTCTGACGTTGTGCGCCAACAACGAGTATACTCGTTATTGCCCGCCAATCGTTGTGCGCCAACAACGAGCAAACTCGTTATTGCCCGCCAATCGTTGTGCAATATTGAATTTTTTCGCCATGGCATTCATAATTCATCCAGCCTCCCTCCGGGGATGCAGCTGGACCCTGTCTGATATTGCAACGCCTCAATACCGCCCCCTGGTGGATTTCTGGCGAGTTACACTCCACGCCAAACTGGAAGTGTCGCTTGGTGCATCAGGGAAATTCCTCCGGCAGAGATATTATTGTAACGTGGGTCTAGACACACTCGAGTGCATTGGATCACTTTCGAAACGCAAGAATCAATATGATTTCGGAGTTTATTGCATCATACAAACGGAAAATGGATCTAGCAGATCGACGTCAAATAATTGGAATATTTTTCCTCCAGTCTCATCGGCGAACGGTAAGAGGAATCTAACATTATTTTCAGCTTGATTGTTTATTTATTTCACTGCAATCCATCTGATCAACGTATCAACCCATACTAAAAAAAAGCTGTTACTGACCATCAAGGAATTATAAACGACCCCCCCCCCCTTTCCTTCACGCATGATGTAGCATAATGTATACCGATCATATACATTTGAATTTTTTAATATAGCGTGTATAAGAACAAAACGCCAATCGATAATGTATCATATGCGTCTGGGCCTATAACTCGCGTTTTACGAATTACTGCTATACAGTCTAAAAACATACTTATATTCACGAGGGTACTAACACGACAATGTATGAATGGAAAAATATAACGTTCCCACATCCGGAACGATAGATACCCAATGTTGAATGGGCCATAGTAATGTCGATATAGCTATAATATTTAAAAAGTTATAGCCCTGCAAATAAGGTGAGCCACTCCTTACAGCACTGGCAGAGAGGGCACAAAGATGGGCACAATGCCTGGCAGACAGTGTAAGGAGGAAGAGAGGGCACCAGCTGGCCTACGACGAGAGGCTGCCACTCTCGCCCTAGCAAGGAAAGCAGTGAAGCATGACTGGCACACCCTACACAATACCACAACAACAACAGCACCTATGAGCAGACTCAAGTCCCGCCACCCCTACAACAAGGTGGCACAAGAGATGCTCCGTTCCACCACTGAGGACCTATCCAGAAATGGATGGCTGGCGGCAGCCTGGAAGAGAGAGTGGGAGAGTGCTGGGCCAACCCGTATCCACCACTACATCTGGGATCCAGGAGATGGCGCCACAGGAGACGATCTTCCACGCCGGCAATGGGTTCTGCTGAACCGTTTAACCTGTTAAGCCTTAAGGTCCCCCTATAGGAGGACCCTGCTTTTCTTTATCATAAATCGATCAATAGAGACCGTATTAGATCCCCAATTATCATATCATGGGGTATCATTGGAAAGCTGCACTCATTGGCTACAACCCTGTGCAAAGATTACATGACGATTGACGGAGCTAGAGCCCCGGGAGTCAGGGGTGGTAATGTGTACTTTTGCGTACTTTGGGGCACGCCTCACATATCGGCATGTAACTCGAGAACCTCTGAACGGATTTTGTCACCTGAATGGGCAATCGACAGGCAACAAGAGGTCGGCAAAGAATCATCCACATGTGGGCCCTTGGATGTTAAGAGGTCAATGTTTTTAAATAATTTTTTTTGTAGCCAAGAGTAAAGACCATAATCATATCAAAAACAGTAGTCAAAGTGTATATTTTCATTTTTACCGATGTTTTATACGATTTATCGGAAATACAAATGTATCGGAAAATGCTAATTATCGTAAAAACAATCGCAAGAAATAACTAAATCCAGATTCAACCCTGCCATTGGAAAGAGGAGCATTTTCCCTATCCATAGATGTATGATTTGGCCATAATAAGGTCAAGGTCAAGTTCAAGGTCAAATATGAATTTATAATTAAAGTCGATTATCATTAATTACTGTATCTACAAATCCTTCTGTTTAATCATCTTCCCGCGGTTCATTTGCTTAGATTTTTTGTACACATGATCTCAATAAGGTGGTGAATGAGCTCAGTGAGCATTTTCTCCTACCCATATACATTTTTGATTATCATCATTAAAATCATAAATCATAATTAATCATAATTAATTTATTCATTACAATTGAATAATTACTAGTAACAGACACAATATTTCTGACACTGGAAATACATACCACCAGGTCCCTAGATGTTCCTAGATACCAAGAACATGCAAATTGACCTTGCAGAAGTGGAGCAATCTTCCATTTACGTAGGCATGTACCTTTAGGCGAAAACGGTCTACAGATTAACAGGTTAAGATCTGGGGTCGGTCGCTTTAAAGCATCATTAAAGAAGTGGGGCCTGGCAGACAGCGCTGCATGTGAGTGTGGAGACCCTGAGCAGACTGTTGACCACATCTTGACCATCTGCCCCCTATACAAACCACCCTCGGAAGCCAGCCTCTTTGATGTGGGACCAGAGTTAAGGGCATGGCTACACGATACGGAGTTGGACCTCTGACGTTACACGAAAGAAGAAGAAGAAGTGTGTGTGTTGGGCAAATATGTGCACAAAGGGCACCCCGGGCAAGAGTGAACAATAATAAACATCAATAGACATATACGCCAAGAGAAAACTATTGTGTTACATGATGATAATAATGATGATGATGATAATGATTATGATAGTGATTATTGAAAGAGTATACCATAAAATCTGTTGGAAACCTCACATAAAACATGTCCAATCTAAACTCTCACAAAGCATTTCAGTCATGAGTAAAGTAAAGCACATTCTGGATAGAAAATCACTCTAATAATAATAATAATAATGGATTGGATTTATATAGCACTCTTCTCTGACTGACTGTTGCTCTGACTCAGAGCGCTTCACAGAGTCCATTATTCGTTCATACACAGTCATCCCGGTGGTGGTAAGCTACAATTGCAGCCAGAGCTGCCCTGAGGCAGACTCACGGAAGCGTGGCGAATAATCAACGCCTACGGCCCCTCCGACCACCACCAACATTCATTCACATGCATACACATTCATACAAGGCAAGTAGGTTAAGTGTCTTGCCCAAGGACACAACGGCAATGGGATGGACATGGGCTTGAGCGGGATTCGAACCACCAACCCTTCGATAATTGGACACCCCGTTCTACCCCTGAGCCACGCCGCCCCACTCTACATTCTCTACTGTTCACATATTTAAATTACTGTGCTGAAGTCTGGGGAAACAATTATAAGTCTACACTACAACCACTTTTTATACTCCAAAAAAGGGCCATAAAGATAGTTCACATTGCAGGTTATCGTGATCACACTAACATATTGTTTTTGGAGTCAAAGACATTGAAGTTAAATGATCTTGTGGAATTTAAAACGGCACAATTAATGTATAAAGCAAAAAGTCATGCGCTTCCAAGAAACATTCAAGAATTGTTCTTTGATTTGGAGGGGGGTTATAATCTGAGGGGAGAACACGATTTAAAAGTGCTAAATGTACGCACTACCATGAGAAGACACTGCATCTCGATATGTGGAGTGAAACTGTGGAACAGTCTAAATGTGGTGCTAAAGCAATGTCCAAACATGAGACAATTCAAACTGATGTATAAGGAAATTATGTTCACAAGGGACTTGATATTCACGGGTGTTTACATTTTTTTTTTTTTTGCATATATATATATATATTTGTTTTATGTTTTAAAATAGTACACTCATTTAAGTAGTGGAAAAGGGGTAGGATTAAATAAGTGTATACTTCTTCCTACTCCTTTTCGAACATGTAAATTGAGTTGTGTTTTGCTTTTGTTATTGTTTGTTTGTATTCATTGCATGTTCGAAATAAAGATTTCAAATCAAATCAAATCAAATCAAATGATGTAGATATGTAACGGAAGAAAAGACTAAAAAGGAGGCATTCTAGCAAGAAAGGCTGGACTACAAATGAGGCATTTCAAGCAGTTCAGTTCAGGAGGAGTTTTTTCTGTTGGGAGAGAAACTCCCTTTGGCGTGGACTTTGGATTTTGTAACTCTGCAGATGTATATTTAACATTTGAAATCGCTGTAAAATACAACCCTAGTAATTTTAGATTTTAGATGAGTACAACCACTTTTGGATTAAAATGGTTTGCATTTCAAGCTAATAGTCTTAGACCATCCTAGCATCCTCTATTGTGTTACTGATTGTAGCTGCCCTCTCTCATTACTGGCCTCCACCTAGAGCCCCTTTATGCCTATTTATAAAACCGCTAGGTGGCACGGCATTACAGGACCATATTGCAGACTGAGGGAGAGGGAGACAGCGAGAGCGAGAGAGCGAGAGAGAGAGAGAGAGAGAAAGAGAGAGAAAGAGAGAGCGCTGCGATTGGTACCTCATCACTGTGCTTGTGCTGCGCAGCAGCATCCACAATAGCTTACTGAGGAGCCTGTGGATATTCTCCCTCTGAGCATCACTTACAGAGGACAGCACGTTTTCTTCCAGCTCAAGACATTATATAGTTGGATATCGACCTGTGTTCCAAACACTCTTGGCGTTCCAGAGAATTAAGGGGCTTTTGGAGCTGAGGAAAGGACATCATGAACTGCTTCTGGATACATACAATTTGGATTCCTGGATTTGTTTTCCTCTTCGGATTTCAAGGTAACAGATTTGGTCCTTTTCAATGAAATAGTGGGCTCGGCTGTGTTGGAGTTTGGCGGGGGGAATTCTGTTGAATGTGCTTTCTACACAAGGATGTTAATGGTGCCTTTGTGCGTCTATGAAAGAAATAATTGCTTTGAAATATGAAATGAAAAGCACTTCCTTCCTGGATACCTGGTCAGACAGCAGGACACGCAGTGCACAAACGCATGCACACAATAGAGAGAGAAAGAGAGCTGTTTGAGTAAAGGGACTGTGTGTGTGTGGTTGTGTGTGTGAGAGAGAGAGAGAAAGTCTGCGTGAGAAACGGTAGCATGTGTGTCTGTGTGTGTGTGTGTGTGTGTGTGTGCGTGCGTGCGTGCGTGCGTGCGTGCGTGCGTGCGTGCGTGCGTGCGTGCGTGCGTGCGTGCGTGTGCGTGTGTGTGTGTGTGTAGTGTGTGTGTGTGTGTGTGTGTGTGTGTGTGTGTGTGTGTGTGTGTGTGTGTGTGTGTGTGTGTGTGTGTGTGTGTGTGTGTGTGTGTGTGTGTGTGTGTGTGTGTGTGTGTGTGTGTGTGTGTGTGTGTGTGTGAGAAAGAGAGGGAGAGAGAGCTGTAGTTGTGCTTTATCTCCAAATAAAGTGTAAAGTCTTTCTTTTGGGATGGGACCTAATTAGTAGAGTAACCAATCAGAAGAGGCGATCAGGAATAAGAGGTGATCAGGGTTCAGATGAGGACGTTGCTGCAGCCTTGTGTCCTGGTCAGAGTCTCTGCTCCTTCTCTACGCTGCTGAGTTGAACTGGCAGCAGCCTCCGTGTCCCAGTCTCTGAGACGGAGGAGATTATGACCGTGCGTCTGGCAGTTTTGGAGGCTGATGGCTTCATCTGCAGGCGGATGGACTCCTGTTGTGAGCCTTAGTCACACTGTTTCCCTAGAGAGACCAGGTTATGAGTGAGTAGGAATCACTGTAACCTCACATGGTTCAGGCTGGCAGGAGCTTTTCTTCTCTTATCTTCAAGTGAAACAATAACAGTGGCTTATCTAGCTAAATTACTTGTCATGTAGCCCTTATAGTCTAGTGTAAAGCTGAAGGTTTACACTAAGCTAACACTACCTGCCTCTTTTTCCGAGTTGAATAGCACATGCCCATCAGGGTTGTCATATCCATTTATTAATAAATAACTGTTTAAATAAAGAAATAACTGCAGCAAATTAGCTAATTAAATTCACGCTATTCCTCCCCAGTAAATGACACAACTCCTCAGCAATAGGCCCACCTTTATACCCACCTTCTCAGCAGTATAGACCCTTTTGCTGTTTGCGGAGAGAGCTCCGCTTCCAGAACCATGCATGCATCTTTTGGGGAGAGAGACTCCAGGGACTGCTGCTCCGGGAACAGTCTGAATTAAACCATGCAATGTCCCATGACCTGTCGGTGCAAGAACGTCCATGTCTCTGGAGTCTCTGATTTGCGTGTGCTGGTTTCTGAGTTTTGCCTACAAGATGACATTGGCGAAGAAAAAGTGTCTATACCCGCCTCCTCAGTAGACCACCTGAACTACTATATCACTATTTCACTATATCACTATATCACTACATCACTCCTCTTAGATGAGTCTCACGCGTCTTGTAGTCTCGAGGAGTGGACATTCTGTCACCATAGCGACACCGATCATAGCAATGTGGTCTGTGCACCTCCTGTCCATGTTGTTACAAAATGTTGGACCCTGCGTGGACCCTACATGAATATGTCGCCCAATATTGCCATCGATGCCTTGTAGACCTGATCTGTAGACCGCACAGATTCCAAGAAGTATGAAACGTTTTAGGGTTGACACTGCTTTTACCAGCATAAATGAAATTCAAAAGGCTGATTAATAATGATTGATTAATGATGATTAATAATGATTAATAATTGATGATTAATAATGATTAATAATTGATGATTAATAACACCCACACAATTCCTCCCTCACACTATTCCGGCTCAACCAAGTTGATGTTAATTGGTATTATAAAAGGTTATAAAAAGGTATTTGAAATTATCTTCAATCAAGTAAATGAAAAGTTTTTACAAATATACATGGAAATAGGGCGGCTACGTGGTGCAGTGGGCAAGGCACTCACCACGAATACTGGAGACGTTGGGCTCGCCTGTTCGAGCCCAGCTCTCCACATTGCTTTCAGTTTAGCTGGTCGTCCGTACTAATACACATTGGCAGTATTAGGGGGTGGGAAACTGATGGGTGGGGATCGGGCGTTGTGGACAGCGACTATACAGGTCGGTTGGTGCGCCTGCGCAGTAGAATCAGGAAGCAATGGGGGCGGCGCCCCTCCAAAGCGCAGACCCCTGACGCTGAAAGATCGCGCCGCGCAGGTGAAAAGATGCGACTGCTGTTACCTCGAGTATCGGAGGGGACTCGTGCTATGTACTGTATGACTTAGTCCACATTGCAGCCGGCTTGTGGGAGGCAAGAAACAGCGTTCGAGACAGGGGAGGGTTGAATTGGATGATACGAAATTGGGATGGGAGACAAATTGAAAATGGGAGAAAAAGTGGATACAAAAAAATATATATACATGGAAATAAAGATACATATATTAATAGTATTATTGGGGAAATGTATTATCGGCTATTGTAATAATCTGCCTCATGAACCTTGGCAAGCTTTCCATTTTTGCACAAAATTAGTTCCCTTCTATCACTAATATTGTTTAAGCATTTTTCGTTGAAATAAAATTATACGTAATTATTTTACGATTCATTGTGAATTGTTTCATGGTGAGCTATAGATTGTGGATGAATACACACATAATGGTACACCATGCCAATGTTCATGCTTTATTTGTTTTAAATGAGATGATTTACAAATGTGTCCATTGGAAATACATTGCAATTTCAAGTGAGGTGGACCGGCCGGAAATGACAATGACAACCACTACACCTCCCTATAGATTAGCTCTTTTGTTGTAGCAGGAAGTGATGTATTTTATACTACAATAATAATAGTAGTTAATACAAATTAATATAAAAAGCCTAATTGATGATGATTATGATGAATAGTTTTATTTTCGGTCTTTGTTTACAGATAAATCAAAAACACACATGTGTGGACTTTACAAAAAAATCACAAATGTACAGTACATATTCAAAGTAAGCTCACACACAAAATCCAAACTCAATGACCGAAAAAAGGAATAGGCTGATGCACATGCTTATTTTTGCCTATCCCTTACAATTCTTAAAAACTAAATATACTTTAATATAAGAAAGACAAATTTAAAATATGCTGCAAGATAAAAAAAAAAATTCTTTAAGAGAAAAAAGAAAAGAGAAAATAAATGTTTGATGTTTTACTCAAAACTGTACTCGTGAATTATTTTATCCTTCAGGGCCTTTTTAAATCTCCCCTGAGAGGTACACAACTTCAACCCGTCACTAAGACTATTCCATTATTTAACTCCAAAAATGTAAACACATATAGCTTTTACATTAGTTCTTACCTTTTTATATGTTTTAATAATACACAACCCTCTTAAATTATACTTTCCTTCTCTTGGTTGAAAGAGACATTGAATAGAAGCTGGTAGGTTCTTAATCTTAGCACGAAAAATTATCTCCAAGGTTTTTATGTAAACCATATCTACACATTTTAATGTGCAGGACTTTATGAATAATGGATTTGTCGATTCAAGATAACTAGCTTTATTTATTATTCTAATAGCTCTTTTCTGTAGTTTAATAATAGGATCTATATTTGTTTTATAAACATTCCCCCAGACCTCAACACAATATGACATGTATGGCACCACAAGTGAAAAATACAATATATGCAAACATTTCTGGTTCAACAGCTCCCTTGTTTTGTACAGAATGCCAACAGATTTGGCTAATTTACCTTTGATATATTGTATATGTGGCTTCCAACAGAGTTTGTGATCTATAATCACACCTAAGAATTTTGTTTCATATACTCTTTCAATTTCGGTTCCATCTAATTCATCTAATTCAAATTGGGTCAACTTTTACATCACAATTTTAGCTTCCGTTCCCGTCTCACCGACAGCCCTAACCTCATCTCATTAGCAGCATCCTCTTTTGTGTCATTATTAAAATCATGGTTTAACAGCCATTTAGTCAAGTCAAGTCAAGAGTTTTATTTGTCACGGCATACAAGTATACAATGAAATGCGGGTGGTCTTGCCCGCAACGATGTGCAATACAGTAGTACAACATATAATATAATCCAATAAAAACAACATTGTGCAATAAACATCTCGGTATCTGTACATAGTTATTTACAGAGCATGTAGGACATGTTAGGTCCTTTGGTAGTGCAATACACTGTTACTGTTGCTATACTATTTTTAAAGTGACCTTTCCTTTGTGGCCATAAGTGTGGGCGTGTGCAGCATGAGTGTGTGCCTGCTCATGTTAAAGTGGCTGCTAGTGTGCGAGCGTGCACAGCGTGCGTGTCATGTGTGTGCTCATGTGTGCTTGTGTGTGGAGAGTTCAGTGTTCTGTGGCACTCAGTGTTCATTGTTCAAGGCTCTGACGGCCTGGGGGAAGAAGCTGAGCCGAAGCCTCTCTGTCCTAGTAGCTGGGGTTCGCAGGCGTCTGCCTGACCTCAGCAGCTGGAACAGGCTGTTATTGGGGTGGTGAGAGTCTTTCATTATTCTGCAGGCTCTGGATTTGCACCTCTTGTTGTATAGAGGTAGTGCAATATCCGTGGTACGCTCGGCTGAGCGCACCACTCTCTGTAGGGCCTTCTTGTCCTGTGCCGTGCTGTTTCCATACCAGGCAGTGATGTTTCCAGTCAAGTCAAGTTTATGATGATCTGAAATGTTATTTAGGCTTTTATTACATTTTCAGTGTACTTTTCTCCCTTTAACCCAGCCTGCTGCTTCCCCTGCTATTATCATCCCTGCTCTCTTTCTAAAGTAGACTATTATCTAGCCGGCCATGATCAAGTTCTGAATGTGTTGGCGTTACGGTTGTTTTGGCTGCAGTACCTCTGTTTGTTGTATTGGCTAGTATCAGTATCCAATCCAATCCAACTTTATTTATATAGCACGTTTAAAAACAACAAAGTTGATCAAAGTGCTTCACAATCAACCAATATAGTAAAAAACACACAGACTCATCACAATACAATGCACACAGAACTACAAACAGATTACGGCAGCAGACTGTACATTTGTTTAAATGCTAGGGAGAACAGATGTATTTTTAGATGGGATTTAGTATACACCTCTGCAGCCCTGAATCTACTGAGGTCTAGATTATTGGATAATAGCTATGTGGAGGTAATATGATCACACATCTTCCTTTAGCATTAGTTCCAGTATTTAACAAGGGTACTAGCAACTCCATCGATTGCTTTGTTTGGTGTACCACTTGTGTCTATAATCGCTTGAGCCGCCTTGCCTGTTCCACTAGCCTTCCGTGGCAGCAGCAGCCGGCAGGACTACTTCCATTTCAACTTCTAGGTCAGCTAAAGCTGCAGTGCTGTGCTGGACTACTACAGTCAATGGAAATCACAGCAGCTCTAGTGGAGTTGTGTAATTAATATACAGTATTGCATTTTTGCTGATATCAGGTATATCTTTACCAAGGCGGCACAGGGGATTGACCCGAAAAAACTGCCATCTCGGAGACCTGAGACTTGAATCAATTAGCTCCTCTCCTCTCCCAAAGGAACACATTACCTAGGATAGCAGACCTCTTTAACACCATTTGACTCTGTTCTTACGATGCCAAGAATTTATTTGCCTGCTGAAGTGTTTAAAATGAATGGCCAGACAAGCTCTGTCCATGCTGCTGAAGGAAGCCAGTGTTTTCAGTCTGTGGGCTGAGGTCTCAATACCTGCTCCTGTCCTCCAAGGGCACTGGCACGTCAGCTTATCCGGTTATTGTATAATACAGTAGATAACAGCTCATCACACCTGCCTCTGTCCTGTCGTGTAGCGTGTGTGCGTGTGTGCGTGTGTGTGTGTGTGTGTGTGTGTGTGTGTGTGTGTGTGTGTGTGTGTGTGTGTGTGTGTGTGTGTGTGTGTGTGTGTGTGTGTGTCTGTGTCTGTGAGTGCGCACTAATGGTTGCCGTCTAAAGCACCACAGCCATCGATCAGTGGCTCAATAGGATTTCATTAGGAAATTGCTCTGAGTTAGAACACACCATCTGGTCCCCAGGGTAAAAGCTATGCGTCAACCCTGACCAGTCCATCCTCTATGAACTCTATGTTAGTGTTATTGTTGTTGTCAGAGGTCAGAGATTCCTAACCCTCTTCATCCTATGCACCTACAGTATTTAAGAAAAGAGGAAGATGTTGATTCTAATACTCAGTGTTAATTTCTATGTAGACACATAACAGGCCTCTTCCCTGCACAGCTGTCGCTGCTAACAAGCGGTGAAGCTGAGCTATTAGAGCTAAATGCAACAGAGCAGAATATAATAGCATAGAATGCAGTTGAGTTACTTTGGAATACAACACAAGTTGGAGTGAAGTCAAATGTAATTGACTAGAACAGATGCAGAATGGAATAAATAGTTATACAGTACTATCATTATCAAAAGCTATTGTAGAAAGTTGATTGTCAAAAGCTGTCACTTAAAAGTTTGGTATTAGGATTAGGGGTGCATCCAATGGGCAAAACCTGGTAAATGTATATCAGCTGATGATAGTGATTTTACCTGTGAACAGCAGCACTCTAGCGTCCATAAGTCTCACCCCTAGAAGGCTGTGGTTCTGCATGGAGGTCAGCAATTGCAGATGTGTGCTTTTAATTTTTTTTATTTATTATTATTTATTGCCTTGGATCCGATAAGCAGAACTGGGCAGATGAACATGTCTCTGTCTGGCTGCGCAGGTTTTTGTCTTTTTTTTGTTGTTGTTTTATTTGCCATGTGGGTTTTGTTTGGGTACTTTTATGTGTACAACGGCATAGAGTACGACAGAAACTGCAATTAATAAATTGTATTTCTTATCACTTTCGTTATTTACAAAATTGGATTAAATATAATTTATTTTAATATAGACGACATCATATTGATCAGTAATTGATTATTGTCGATAACAGAACATGTATTATGGGTTATTGGTTATGTGTGTTCGTGTTGCAGCAGGTTTGTTTCAAAGAAGAAAAGGATCAGTGATGTCATGCATTACATTCCCATTGTTAAACTGAACGGTTGCTGTTGCTAAGAGGGCAATAAGTTCTGAAATAAATGTGTAATCGTCTGTGGATCTTTAAGGGGGGGAAATAGTCTCAATCGTATTGTCCTGAGATCCAGCATCTCCAAAAATACAACAGAAGTTGCAGATTGATTACTTTTTATGTCAAAATGTGTTCCCAGTAATACTAAAGAATTGCATTTCATGGCTGGATCAATGCACAGCATGGCCCGGGTGAATAAGTGTGTTATAGAAATATGCTGATCAATTGAAACTGCTGTCCCATTAGTAAGAGGAGAGGACTCTGTAAACAAAGTACTCATGATGGGAGGTTCAGTAATGGCTCTCAGACAGAGCCACCCTGGCATCAACCCCAGGCCCAGGCCCAGCAAGCCTTTGACAGAGATAACACAGACATTATCCCTCCAACCAACATCCAACCAGATAGAAAGGGCTTTCACTTTGAACGTCAGACGCAGGGAGAGTAAGTAGAGATAAGTGTGTATGTGTGTGTGTGAGTGTGGGTGGGGGGGGGTACAGTGTTAACATGCATGTTTTCTCTCTCCCTCTCTCTCTCCCTCTGTGTGCATGCATGTGTGTTTATCAGAGCGCATTTCAGGTGAGTGGAGTTGAGATTGACTAAAGTTCAAATAAGGGGATTTGTGTTTCCCTGCAGAGTAAACAACTCCAGCTTTAATTCAGGGCAGACAGACTAATGGATGGACGCAGAGGGGATAATGTGACGTATGGGGTGAGAGGAAGGGTGCTGGGAAGAGGTATTGTTGTTGTTGAAACCACTTAAAGCGAGACCAAGTCAATACGTTCCAAGACCAGAGCTCATCGAGTTTGAGTCAATATCCAAGTCTTTAGTGGTCCACTGGGGTCGTCGAGAGTCTGCATTATCTGAGTCAAGATCTAATTAAAATTCAGTCCGAGACAGAGCCTTCGAAACGTGGTCCTGACACTGGTCTCATGTCTAAGACCGGTCTCACGTAAATACAACACTGGAACGAGGGATAGAGGACGAGGATATGAATAGTGTGAATTAGGGATGTCCCGATCCGATCACGTGATCGGGATCGGGGCCGATCGCGTGATTTTCCGAAGATCGGGATCGACAAAAAAAAATAAAAAATATGTTTTTCTTTTCTTTTTAGCTTTTTTTTTTTTATTCAACAAACATGACCATGTTCACGTCTTAAACTCATACTGATGCCTTAGTTTTGGTTTTAAATTGCATATCATCATTCATTTATTTATTGTCACACAGAGCAGAAGAATGTTGCCGAAACAAACCAATAGTATCCAGCTGCAGAACGGCCGACCAGCCACACTCTCAGACCCAAATAATTTTTTTTTTATTTTTTTTTATCCCAATTTCTCACATTACATTCACCCTGAATGTTGACGTTATCCAGGTGAAAAGTTAACTTCATTCAAGCAAGGCATTGCAATCCTTGACATAAATCATTTGATGTATAATTAAATCAAAGAAAATGTGTTTGGGTTTGAGATTGTGGCTGGCCTGCCATTCTGCAGCTGGATACTATTGGTTTGTTTTGGCAAAATTCTTCTGCTCTGTGTGACAATAAATAAATGAATGATGATATGCAATTTAAAACCAAAACTAAGGCCTCAGTATGAGTTTAAGACGTGAACATGGTCATGTTTGTTGAAAAAATAATAATAATAAATAAAAATAAATAAAAAATAATTAAACAATTTTTTTTGATCGGATCGGGAAATATCGGTATCGGTAGATACTCAAAATCACATGATCGGGATCGGATCGGGAGCAAAAAAACGTGATCGGGACATCCCTAGTGTGAATAGCGATTTGTAACAAATGCAACCCATAGGGTGGTTACTGTCACCCGTGTGGGCAGCATTAGTGTATGAATTGGGTTGATTGCTCAGTAAAATTCACATTTAGTTTTTACTGCATGTCAGAAAACTGTGCCGTGTGAAAGCAGACAGACAGGCAGAATAGGGCGTGGCTAGCAGGATTCTGTTGATTTGCAGACTGTATAACTGATGTAGGAACGTTAGTGTGTGTCCTTTCAGCAACGGTTAATCAAGCAAATAAAGCCTGAGCTGATCATTATTTTTGTACTAAGATTCAAATATCAAAGCCGTTTCTCCTGTTAATAGCTTTGTGACTCAGTCTGCAGGGGAGCGGAGAGACACAGTAATAGACAGTCACTGGTACAAAGAATCCATTTGTCATGAAACAAGAGAGACATGAGGACATGAGGTCAGACTCAGAGAACTGGATTTGGACTAAAATACACTGGAGCGTAAGATTAGCCTATTGCTCCACCCTCCCCAATACACCACCTCACACCTCCACCCTCCTCATGCACCACCTGCCTCCTCCACCCTCCTCATGCACCACCTGCCTCCTCCTCCACCCTCCTCATGCACCACCTGCCTCCTCCACCCTCCTCATGCACCACCTGCCTCCTCCTCCACCCTCCTCATGCACCACCTGCCTCCTCCTCCACCCTCCTCATGCACCACCTGCCTCCTCCACCCTCCTCATGCACCACCTGCCTCCTCCACCCTCCTCATGCACCACCTGCCTCCTCCACCCTCCTCATGCACCACCTGCCTCCTCCACCCTCCTCATGCACCACCTGCCTCCTCCTCCACCCTCCTCATGCACCACCTGCCTCCTCCACCCTCCTCATGCACCACCTGCCTCCTCCACCCTCCTCATGCACCACCTGCCTCCTCCACCCTCCTCATGCACCACCTGCCTCCTCCACCCTCCTCATGCACCACCTGCCTCCTCCACCCTCCTCATGCACCACCTGCCTCCTCCACCCTCCTCATGCACCACCTGCCTCCTCCACCCTCCTCATGCACCACCTGCCTCCTCCACCCTCCTCATGCACCACCTGCCTCCTCCACCCTCATCATGCACCACCTGCCTCCTCCACCCTCCTCATGCACCACCTGCCTCCTCCACCCTCCTCATGCACCACCTGCCTCCTCCACCCTCATCATGCACCACCTGCCTCCTCCACCCTCATCATGCACCACCTGCCTCCTCCACCCTCATCATGCACCACCTGCCTCCTCCACCCTCATCATGCACCACCTGCCTCCTCCACCCTCATCATGCACCACCTGCCTCCTCCACCCTCATCATGCACCACCTGCCTCCTCCACCCTCATCATGCACCACCTGCCTCCTCCACCCTCATCATGCACCACCTGCCTCCTCCACCCTCCTCATGCACCACCTGCCTCCTCCACCCTCATCACGCACCACCTCACACCTCCACCTTAATCATAGATCACCTCACACCTCCACCCTCCTCATGCACCACCTCAATGATGTCTATTATTCCCCTTATTTGGTTATTCAATCAGGCTTATGAATACTGCACCTTTTCTTTTTTTCATCTGCCTCCAGGTAGCTTTGTTTTCCAATTCCCAACATTCAAACTAGGGGCCAAACTACATTTCCAGCACTGGGTCACTACAATATTCACTAAGTTGTGGTTTACATTAGTTGTGGTTTACATTACCACTCATGTAGCTTTTCTTTCGGTCTAGTTTTTGTCAAATGACCACCTCCCTTCACCCTTTCCTCTCCCTCATTCAGAGCTCAGAGGAGGACTGATGTGCTGTTAGTGTCAAATCAACTGAGCCAGTGTTTCTGGATTGCCCACTTTGTGGCTTTTGTCCCTTGAACAAAATCTTTGCAATTTTTGGTGGATAAAACCCCAAATTACTGTGATGCAGGAATGTTTGCTCCACACCTCCCCCATCTCTCCTCTCGCCTGTCTCCCCATCTCTCCTCTCGCCTGTCTCCCCTTCTCTCCTCTCGCCTGTCTCCCCATCTCTCCTCTCGCCTGTCTCCCCTTCTCTCCTCTCCTCCTGTTCCTCCACTGAGAGCACACGTTCACGACGCACAAATTCCAGGAATTTGATTTATAGATATAATTGATATGTTCAAAGGTTGTCTATGCTATGATAATAATCTGACATGGTGAGGGACCATCATGAATGGCAAACATATGTTGTAGTCTGATCCCGTCATTATTTGGAACAATGTCGACTATAATTAGTTTTTACATAAAATGCGCGAAAGCATTTCAGTCCGCATTTCAGTATATTAAAACTATGGATATAAAAGCATCATGCTTAGACTGTTTGTGCTCAGAAAATCACACAAGTATTATGGGCAGCCTACTGATTGATTATACAAGCTGCTTGAGAAGAACACACACAAGGAAGCCAGGGAAGGAAGGCTTTATATTCTGTCTGGCCGTTTGACCTCTCAGCTGCTGGGCAGCACTGTCCAGAGATAAACTAGTAATAAGGTCTCCCCCACACACACCCTTTTACAGCACTTTATTTACTGAAAACAGTTCCATGTTCCAACATGCCTGCAGCCTCTAGCAACGCTCTGCTACTCTCAGCCCAACGCAATTAGCTGTTGCTCTGAACCAGGGTGATTCCCGAACTAACATGGATGGCTCACGCTAAAAATATGGAAATAGCATTACAGCCTTCTGTTGAGTTGCTCCCCTTGTTTCCCACAGGTTTTAGGTCTGTGGTGGTGGAAGGCTGGAGTGGGTCAGATACACATACAGTAGCAGCAGTAAATACATGTGCATGCAAACACAAGAAGCACTGTTAGCTGTCACATCTGTTTGGGAAATGCTATGAGCTGCATCTGTCCTTCCTCCATGTTTCTCACTTTCTTACACTAAGCCCTTAGCACCTCTGGCTGAGCTCTGAAAGAGCAGAGGGTAGCAGAGGTGGGACCAAGTAATTGTTTTGCAAGTCTCAAGTCAGTCTCAAGTCTTGGTACTCAAGTCCTGAGTCAAGTCCCAAGTCAAGACTGACAAGTCCCAAGTCGAGTCCCAAGTCCTAACCTTTGAGTTTCGAGTCCTAAACAAGTCATAATACGCGATTCACCAAAAAAAATCATTATCAACTTGTTGGCAAAACATAATCTAATTTCTATAAATGTCATAATATTCAGAATCAGGGTTAGTCTCACAACTAGATACATTTGGGCAAGAGCTGCTTGAGAAAACCAGTTCAGGAGTATATTGAGAAAAAAAAAATAAGAATCACCATATCCATTTTAAAGGTAGGATAACAATAACCAACATATTGTCTTCCCACTTGGACCAATAATTTATTTAACGTCTGCCTGCCCTGTATACAGTCTATGGCACATGATCCATAATAGCAGACCTCGGTTCAACTAACTAGTCTATATTTTGGGGTATAAAAAATCATATCTATACATTTTGGGGTATAAAAAATCTGTACTGAAATGACAAGGCATCTCTGCATTTCGTATATTAGGTAGTTTATTAGGTATTAGAATTAGGTAGGGCCTAATTTGTGTGTTATCTCTCTCTACCTTGGATCAATGATGAAAGTATTTTTCAATTGTTTGTATTGAGCCGTACTGTATTGTACCCATTCTGCAATCTGTTAATACAAATGTCAATAAATAAAAAAATGTTTAAGGAGCAGCAGTACTGTTAGACTACTGCTGGCCATTCATCAACCGAGACATTGCTGATTTTATAAGACAAGACTATGACTACCAACTGCCTAGCCAGCCGTGTATCAATCTAGGATGTAATGATAACGTTACCAAACTGACTGTGTCGATGGCTCTCTCAGTTATAGTGGGTGACAATATTGTCACAAGGAAAGACGAAATTACATACCTAGGGCTAGGTTCCATCCTAGAGGCAAATCTTTCCTGTGACAAAATGGCATCCAATGTAATAAAAAAAGTCAACCAACGAACTCGATTCTTACACCGGATCTCCTCTCTGGTAAACAAGAATACCCTGAAGACTCTGGCAGGAGCACTCATTCAAGGGTACTACGACTATGCTTGCACCTCATGGTACCAAAGTACCTCAAAGGCGCTAAAAACAAGATTACAAACATCACAAAACAAACTGGTCAGACTACTACTTGACCTTACTCCTAGAACCCACCTCACCCCTGCCCACTTTGACTGCCTAGGATGGCTTAGAGTAGAAGACAGAGTACAGCAACTTGCAATGGGCCTGGTCTACAAGATACACTACATGACTAAGATATCCATGTACATGTAAAAATACTTCCCAAAGGTCAGTGAATACCACGACCACAACACCAGAGGGAGCTCCACACATCATGTTAAACCCAGATTCGGCTCAAACAAGGGACTAAACACGTTTAGCAATTATGCCACATCAATGTGGAATGCCCTACCCAAAGCTGTGAAGGAATGTGAATCACTACCCACTTTCAAAACCACTCTCAAAGAACACCTACGGGAGACTGCAATTCTAAACTGGTCCCTGTAAATGTCCTAAGCCAACCCCCTCCAATGTACAGTAAATTACTTAACCCAAGAATACACAAGACCCTCTTCTTAGAACCAAGTATGGTTTCGTCGATATTCCAATGTACAGTTTTGCTTGTACAGTTGTACAGTTTCCCCCACCCCGCCTACCCAACCCCCTCCAATGTACAGTCCCCCCCCCCACCCCACCTACCCAACCTCCTCCAATGTACAGTTTCTACGTCAAATGTATATACTCTCTTTTTTAGACTATTTTTGTATCACAAACAGTACTGTATTTGCAAATCTGGTATGTCATAAATGTATAGATGTAGCATTACTGTCTGTATGTTGTGTATGTACCTGGACACTGCAGGGACCTACGCCAGGATTCTGTTGGTGGACTTCAGCTCGGCCTTCAACACCATACTCCCGCACATCCTGGAGCACCAGATGTCTCTGCTGCAGGTGCCGGACTCTACCTGCAGGTGGATCACGGACTTCCTGACTAACAGGTCACAGCGGGTGAAGTTGGGAATCAACATCTCCGATCCCAAGTCCATCAGCACTGGCTCCCCACAGGGCTGTGTTCTGTCCCCACTACTATTCTCCCTGTACACCAACAGCTGCGTTTCTCTGCACCCCTCGGTCAAACTCCTGAAGTTTGCGGACGACACCACCCTGGTGGGTCTCATATCCAGGGGGGACGAGTCCGCCTACAGGAGGGAGATCGAGAGGCTGCTGAGCTGGTGCAGCTGCAACCTTGACCTCAACGCCCAGAAAACAGTGGAGATGGTAGTGGACTTTAGGCGGAAGGCAGCCCCCCCCACCCCGATCATTCTGGGAGGCACCCCGGTGGCCTCTGTGGAGTCCTGCCGCTTCCTCGGCATGACACTCTCCCGGGACCTGAAATGGGAGCTGAACACCATCGCTCTCAATAAAAAGGCCCAGAAGAGGATGTACTTCCTACGTCAGCTGAGGAAGTTCAGGCTGCCGAGGACCATGATGGTCCAGTTTTACACCGCCATCATCCAGTCCATCCTCACCCTCTCCATCATCACCTGGTTCCCTGCAGCCACGGTCAGAGACAAGGCCAAGCTGCAGCGGGTGATACGCTCGGCGGAGAGGGTGATCGGCTGCCCCCTTCCCTCCCTCGAGTCCCTACACACCACCAGGGCCTTGAGGAGGGCGAGGAAGATCATGGCAGACCCCGCCCACCCGGGTTACAACCTCTTCAACATGCTCCCCCACGGCAGGCGGCTATGGCTGCCCAAGACACTAAAGTCCCGCCCAGACTGAGTTTCTTCCCCTCAGCAGCTCGCCTGGTAAACGAGTCAGGTGTCCCCCTGCTCCCCCCCCCCTCGATGGCGAGCTGCTAGGGCTGGACTTCTGGACTTGAAGTTTGTGTTGCACTGTATCCATGTCCCCAACCACCGCACTTTCACAGTCTTATCGTTGTCTCACTGTTCTGTCCTGTCTTGCACTTTACTTAAAATTATTTATTTACTGTTGTATTGTTCTTAATTGTGAAACAAGTATGCACTGTAATGTCAACTCACGTTCCATTTTGTACCTGTATAAAATGGCAAATAAAGTAATCTGAATCTGAATCTGAATCTGAATGTCATATATGATTAATTGAAAATGGGGGACCCTGATGTAAACAAGACGAAAGTCTTCCTCTGGTCTGCATCCCCTTAACAATTGTGTGTATTGAGCTGTACTGTACTGTACCCATTCTGGAATCTGTTAATAACGTTTTCAATCAATCAATCAAGCCAAGTTACTTACCGATTTGTGCAGCTTCAAATGTCGAACGAAGTTGGAAGTTGTTGCTTCTCCATCTGTGATTTTCAAGCCGCACGTTTTGCGTACTGCAATTTGTTTTTTTGTTGACCACCACCACGTAGTTTTTATAAGCAAACGAAGCAATCTTTGGTATAATTTTCCACTGAATCCGTCGTTATTAACGTTCGTAACGTAAGATAGGTTCTTTGAGCCAAGACACAATTTACATTTAACTAAAACGTTATTTTCTTTGTGCTCAACAAAAGAGAAGTAGTGAGGATATCCAATATCATGTGTACACTGGGGGCCGCCATGACAGTCTAACAAGTAAACAAAGAAAGAATAAAACACGCCCACAATCTCCGCAGGTGACACAGGAGCCGGCTGCGCGAATGAAGTGTATATTTGCTGGAAATGAATTAATTCACGGCACATTTAATAACATAATTTTTAATCGTTGGGCATGGGGGAATGTATCAAGTCTTCTCAAGTCAAAAGGCTGCACAGCAACCTCTCTCACCTAGACCGCCAGAAGGGGGGCTATGTGAGACTGTTGTTCATTGATTACAGCTCAGCGTTCAACACCATAGTCACCCACCAGACTGGTGGACAAGCTGATCGAGCTGGGTCTGAGCTCGGCTCTGAGCGCCTGGATACTGGACATTCTGAGTGAAAGGCCCCAGGCGGTCAGGGTGGGGGGTCAGACCTCCAACACCATCACCCTGAGCATCGGGTCCCCCCAGGGCTGTGTTCTGAGCCCCCTGCTGTATTTACTATACACACATGACTGTGTGGCCAAGTTCAGCTCCAACTCCATAGTAAAGTTTGCGGACAACACAGTGGTGGTGGGGGTGATCTCGGACAACGACGAGAAGGCCTACCGGGAGGAGGTTGAGGTACTGGAACGCTGGAGCCAGGACAACAGCCTGCTCCTGAACATTGGTAAAACCAAGGAGCTGATCGTGGATTTTAGGAGAAGACAGCAGGGGACACACACACCACTGAGGATAAACGGGGCTACCGTGGACAGGGTGAGCAGCTTCAAGTACCTGGGGGTCCACATCTCAGAGGATCTGACATGGTCAACACACATAGACTCAGTCGTAAAAAAGGCGAAGCAGCGCCTCTACCACCTGAGACAGTTAAGGAAGTTCAGAGTAACGGGGAAGATACTCCAGTCCTTCTACTCCGGAGCTGTAGAGAGCATCTTGACTGGAAACATCACTGCCTGGTATGGAAACAGCACGGCACAGGACAAGAAGGCCCTACAGAGAGTGGTACGCTCAGCCGAGCGTACTATGGGTATTGCACTCCCACCCCTGCAGGTCCTATATAACAAGAGGTGCAAATCCCGAGCCTGCAGAATAATGAAAGACCCTCACCACCCCAACAACAGCCTGTTCAAGCTGCTGCGGTCAGGCAAACGCCTGCGAACACCAGCAACTAGGACAGAGAGACTTCGGCTCAGCTTTTTCCCCCAGGCCATCAGAGCCTTGAACACTGAACTCTCCACACACAAGCACACATGAGCACACACACAACACACACACTGTACATGCTCACACACTAGCAGCCACTTTAACATGAGCACACACACACTCATGCTGCACACGCTCACACTTATGGTCACTTTACAAAAGGAAAGGTCACTTTAAGAATAGTATAGTATAACTTGAGATTGTATAATATAGCATTGTATAGCAGTGTACATAAAGACCCAGTGCCTCATCTGTAGCTAACAGTGTATCACAGGACCTAGCATGTCCTACCATGCTCTGTAAAAACTCATGTACATATACCGATATGCCCTACTTTGATTACTTTTATTATTGCACAATGTCGTTCTATTGGATTCTTATTATATTATTATTATTGTATTATGCACAATCGTTGCGGGCAAGACCCCCCGCATTTCACTGTATACTTGTATACCGTGACAAATAAAACTCTTGACTTGACTTGAAAGGCTCAAGTCCAAGTGAAGTCACGAGTCATTGGTGTTAAAGTCAAAGTCGAGTTGCAAGTATTTTTTGTTTTGGTCAAGTCATGTCCAAAGTCATCAAATTTGTGACTCGAGTCTGACTCGAGTCCAAGTCATGTGACTTGAGTCCGCACCTCTGGACTCTGGAGGGTAGTGAGATAAACAACTGCCGGGTACTCAGGGTGATCACACTTCCATAAGGAGACTGTCAACAGGGATTGTGAGTCCAGCAGCCATCAGGCTCCACAACCGCGGGCATGGACTGCTGTCAGCAGCTGGAGAACTAATGGCGGCAGAACACGAGAACTACTAGGAATGTCTAAGTGTGTCTGAGTCTTACCTCTTACTACTGTACCTAACCTGCACAGACTACAACGTACAGTATAACATATGGTGTATATCATGCTAGTTAGGGTACCTTGTGTATACCTCACCTGTGTATACGGTTTACTTTACTTTACTCATAGTATTTATTCAGATTCTAATTCTTTAATGCCAATATTTATTGTAATAATATATAATAAAAATATAATATTGTATAATATTTTTGATAGGGCATACAGACCCTCATGTGCACCTTTGATTACACTGTTTCTGTACTGTACTTCTTATATTTAGAGACACATATATTGTTTACACTGTTTATTCTTTTGATTTATTTGTATACAGATCAAATTGTATTGCCTATATTTATGTATTTCTACTATTACCATGTCCATATATGTACTTCCCCTCCCCCCTCATCAATGTTGCTATATTAGTTATTGTTGTACTGTAGTTGGGAAATGCACAAGTACAGTATGGCTATGATAATAGCAACTGCAATATGAAATTATATGAAAGTGACAAAACTCACACAACCTATTCCAGGATAGATTTATTTTCCTCAAACCACAAACCCTAATTCACCAATTAGATGATTGTACAAATAGGCAGCATCACTATTTCAGATTATAGTCCTGTTACTTTCATAGTAAAGTTGCTAAACCGCCCACTGGGTCCACCTTGATGGATGTTGAACTCATCTCTTGTTGGGGATATACAATTTCAAGAGTTTACCAAGGATGACATTAACCTTTTCACTACCACACTACCAAAATGGTTAAACCTTTCACTGTGACAATACAGAAGGTTAACCATTTCACTGCCACATGACAAATGGTTAACCCTTTCACAACCACACTGCAGAAGATGAACCCTTTCACCACTACACTACAGACGGTTAACCCTTTCACTACCACACTACATACGGTTAACCCTTTCACTATCACACTACAGACGGTTAGCCCAACATGACTATGGGAGAGTGCAAAAGCTTACCTTATGGGTCAAGTTATAGCATAGTGCTCTTCACTCAAAGAAACCAGGAAACATAAGCAAGAGAACATTTAAATAAATATATGTTAGAAGCACATCATAACGAGAGTAAAATGGATGGTTTTCAGTGGCAGCAAAGGAAGCGCTTAATACACATCTTACCTACAGTATGAAGCAGAAGGTTTTTGTCTGGAACAAGTATTATACTCCTTGCATACTCCTTGCATTACAGTTAAAAAGAGATATAGCAGACTGATGTATCCCGAGTATAAGAAATGCTTAGGGATTAGTTACATCTCGCCCCAAATAAATAAATCTAATATTTGCATATTATTATACAACTCTTTAACAGAAACCTGCAGTTATACCTTCCCCCAGAGAGATGTATTGAACAGCTGAATCTGAGAGAATTGTCAGATGAGAGAGAGCAGATTGATGCACCCGTCGCTGATCTAGAAATAACAGTTGCTATAAGAAGTATGAAAAATGGGAAATGTCCAGGCACCGGTGAGTTCCCCTGTGAATTTCAGCACATAAATGACTCCATTAATTAAGGATGTTATAGAATCTAGATAATATCATAGAGAACAATGCAATCCCAGAAACTTGGTGTGAGGCAACCATTACTCTCTTAAGCAAACCAGATACCGATCCCCTAGAATGTGGGTCAAATAGACCTATACGTTTGCAGAACTGTGACAAAAATGTGAAAATTCATGCTAAGATCGTCGCTAAAAGGATTGAAGACATTGTCCTCAGACTAGTAAAGATCTGATCCAACAGGATCCATAAAGGTTAGACACTTTCTGCAAACATACAAAGATTATTGAACATTATAAATGACAAAAGATACTAACAATTTTATTATCCTTAGATGCTGAAAAAACATAATTGACTGTGTTGACTTGTGATTTGTATACACTTTGGTTTTGGGGGGAAATTCCAGAAGTGGATTATATTATTATACTCTAATCCTAAAGCATCTGGGATAATTAGTGATGTGTCATATTATTGTCCACTACAAAGACAAACTCATCAATGATATCCTCTTGCCCCCCCCCCCCCCCCCCCCCCCCCGCTCTTCTACTCTTAGTATAGGGCCTCTTGCAGAAGTTGTTATTCAATTAGATTCATAATAATAGTTGATAATTACTTGAATTTAAATATAGCGCTTTTCTAGACACTCAAAGCGCCTCCTTCACCACCACGTGTAGCACCCAACCTTGGGCTACGCAGGCTCAATGGCTGCCATACACTGGCACCCGGCACACATCACACTACACAATGGCTGAACGGCTCAGGAGACAGGGATTGATATCAGTCAATTAAGGGGAAGGGATGATTAGGTGGCCTTTATGTCAGATACCTTAATTAACACTAATCGAATCAGAGTGCAAGGTAACAGTAAAGTGCATAACAATATACAATGTAACAAGTGATAGTGATTATATGGCATATATATGCAAAGCTACAGAGTAAATATGGTCATCTAATGTAATATGCAGTAATCAGCAACACAAGTATAAATACACTAGTTAGTAAACTATACTAGCCACTAGCCAGTGGTATAACTAATAACCAGAGGTATATGATATATACAGATATATAAAAAGTACAGTGTGTACAGTGTATAGAGTGGGTATGTAATCAGGTACATATGCAGATATACTGTATGCACACATGTTTAGATACATGTATAAGGTATATACAGTGCTATTGTACATAGCTATCATACAGTGTTATATGGATAGACTAGGTTGCGGTAGGTATTTATGTATACAGTGTAAGGTCGATCTAGGCAGTGAAGTCAGTAGATAGGTATTGATTGAGTATAGGGAACAGAGTTCAGAGTTGGAGTACGGAGTACAGTATGGAGTGTGTGTGTGTGTGTGTGTGTGTGTGTGTGTGTGTGTGTGTGTGTGTGTGTGTGTGCGTGCGTGCGTGCGTGCGTGCGTGCCTGCGTGCGTGCGTGCGTGCGTGCGTGCGTGCGTGCGTGCGTGCGTGCGTGCGTGCGTGCGCGTGTGTGTGTGTGTGTGTGTGTGTGTGTGAGTGGCATAGAGAGAGAGACAGAGAGAGAGAGAGAGAGAGAGAGAGAGAGAGAGAGAGAGAGAGAGAGAGAGAGAGAGAGAGAGAGAGAGAGAGAGAGAGAGAGAGAGAGAGAGAGAGAGAGAGAGAGAGAGAGAGAGAGAGAGAGAGAGAGAGAGAGAGAGAGAGAGAGAGAGAGAGAGAGAGAGAGAGAGAGAGAGAGAGAGAGAGAGAGATAGAGAGGGGTTGGGACAGGGGTTGGAGCTCCTCCGCTCCTCCTCGATAGAACACAATATTTCATTACATGCAGATGATGTCATCCTTTACAAGTCATCTGAATAGGAATGAATCAAACCAACAATAAATAATATCATAGAGAAGAAGACAGTATATGGCATATTAATACAGTATATTCCACTATACAGTAGCTATATCGGTGATCGGTTTAGTTCTTATTTATTTAGTTTGCAGTGTGTGTGTGCTGCTCACGATGCCTCATTGAGTTAGGACTATAAATGCAAAACCTAATTGTTAATGATACAAATATTGTCATATTTATTATCATTATAATTATTTTATTCCACGGATGTCTGTAGTATCGGCAATGCCCAATGAGAAAGCTATTGAAAACACGGGCGCAAACCGTTCTGTCCGACTTACGACTGCCTTTTGGAGTTCGTAAATCCTACAACGAATTTACAATATGAAGCCGTTCGGGAATGCTGAATAAGTACGTAAATCAAGTTATGAAGGAATTCCTTGGTAACTTTTACGTATGTCCGATCGAGAATTAGGACCATTGTCTACAAGTTATGTCATATCCTGTGGCTTATGATAACATCAAACAAAACCCAATAGCCACCCATAAGTTGAAGGCATGGAGTGAAATCAAAAGCGCATATTGACATGAGAATGCAGCAATGTAACTATATTTCATAATTCTCCTAATTTTGTCCAATTTTCAAAATGTTTGAAAACTACAGGAGGAGTTACATCTACATGGGGAAACATTTTGAGATATTTACAAGTGAGGGAGTTTTTGGTGAGGAATGGTGTGGTACAAACAACGTCTGAGCCCAATGAACCTTTTGAATAATTAATTTGCTGTAATCTATAAGGGACAAACCAATGTTAGGGTTTTCAACATTTTATTGCACTCTACTTCAGAGAAGAGAGAACTCCTGCACACTGTCCTTTTACATGCAATCAACGTTATTTAACACTTAGACCTTCATAAGGGTAAAAAAGGTTGTCTCTGTCTGCAAGAGATTGAAAGGTGTGCATGAGCCTTTAAAGTGGAGTATTGCACTCTACTTAACATGGAAACCACACCTCTACATTGCCTGAAGAAATCATGGGAGGCTGATCTGCAATTGCAAATTCCACAAGAGAGCAGGCATAAACTGTGGGGAAACATCCATAATGCAACAAGCCATAATATAACTAGAGAATTTCAATTCAAATTGCTTCATCGATATTTCATGAACCCTGAATAACCCAATGAAATGAATCACATCTCCGACATGCTGAAGAAAATGTGGACAAATTGTGTACTATAGCACATATTTTTTAGCATTGTTGCAAAATACAGTCTGACAAACCAGCATGACATGGTGGATACCAATAGATACCTAGGTTAAGGTAAGGTAATAGGCTAAATAAAAAAATATTGCATGCTACAGCCTTGGAACATACAGCAATATCGACCAAGATTGCACATACTCAAGTGTATCAATATTTTCGGACACCCCTACTGGCAGCACAAGTCTAGTTCATCAGTGCTGCATTTGGCAGATAAGCTTTATGAGAGCAAAAAACAACCCTAAACCCACATCAATTTGTCTCTATAAACAGTGTGGTGGCTTTGTGGAGGCTTACATAAAGGTCTCTCCTTAATAACGTCAGATAAATTAAGGAAGTGTTAATTACTCTCTCTTTCTTGTGATGACTTTTCTCCGCCTTCAAATTGGAAATTAAGTTTATCTGTAAATGGCTTAATGGAGCTTTAATGAGAATCAGTGGGTGCCCTGTGCATAGCCGTGCTATTCATCCAGAGTGCAGCCAGAGCAGGAACAATACGACGTTTCAAGATCAAAGTAATCCAGCGCACGCCAGGAGTTTAATTCCTAGTCATATAGGCTATAAAACACAACGCGCTTCGCATCATGGCCTCCTCACGTTCACTCTTCACTTGACTGGCATCATGGCTGACAGAGACTCTGAGCTTTAATGGGACGAATTAACACATTATTCTTGACATACTATTCTTCACCATCCATTCTCTTAGGACAGGAAAGACCATCCACACGTTTAGTAGGTGGCAATTTTGTACTGAAACCCTGAAAGTGACATGACCCTTTACCTTTCTGCCTGCTACATATTATTGTCCAGACTCTTAAGTGCAGCAATGACCCACCCTTTGGATGTCTCAGGGGAATAAACACACACACACACACACACACACACACACACACACACACACACACACACACACACACACACACACACACACACACACACACACACACACACACACACACACACACACACACACACACACACACACACACACACACACACACACACACACACACACACACACACACACACACACACACACACACACACACACACACACACACACACACACACACACACACACACACACACACACACACACACACACACACACACACACACACACACACACACACACACAGTGAATATAGCAGTGTTTATCAGAGGTCAGTCTGTATTTATTACACTACAGAAGTCCTCTGGGTCTGGTGGATAAGTGATACTTAGCGGTATGTTTTATTGTTTATCCACCCAAAGGAGGCTCAACATACCCTTGTCTTACCCTCCCTGCTGTTATCAACAAGCACAGTGCTGTACAGTTGTGCTTCAGTGACTCTGACAAATCCTTTAGCTGTCAAGGAATCCAGCCGAGAGGAGAACCCTCACAACATAACAATGTCAGGAAAAAAGGCTTTTCTTTTTCAAACATTAGTTATGCATTTACAGTATGTGCAGACATGCATCCATCATCTATGTGTCTGCCCTATTGAGACACACTCTTTAAAATGTCAGAACTCATCCATAGTCCCCTGATGAGTTTTACCGACTTCAGCGTCAGAGCGGAGTGGAATCATGGAGTATATAGTAGAGGTCTTAATTGGCGCCGATAGGATGCATGGAGACTCCATACACAAAGTCAAGGTGATGTCATTGTCTACCGCTAGACAATAATTTATTTCAATTAAAGTTAATTTTATATAAGACCGATTTATTCGTAAATTATGAGCGTGGTAAGCTTGTTGGTTAAAGTATTCAGGCATTATTAATGATAACGGTTGCTCTGCCGAAAGCATGCCTTCTCCGTTTTGCTAGTAGCAACACAACTATGGCCATATCAGAATTTTGAGGGCCACTTTGACTTTTGTTGAAAATATCTGTAATAATCTAAACAACTGTTAACATTAGGCCAGAGACAAAGACTTTGGTAACTGCTGTACATATATGCAGTCATAAATGTGACATTGTAACAGACTACATCTGTCTTGGGGTAAACGTTGGAACAGCTGATTTTACAGCAAGGCTGTAAAGTGGCATTCAAGTCATATCTGACCCGTTTTTCAGTTTATTTCTCTCAAATATATAAACATTAGGCTACTTTTAAGTCTTTTACTCACCAATTTGGCGTTCTCTCCAAATAATCGAGCCACACAATGAAATTAAATCACACTTTAGGATCCTCCTTACCGCAGTAATATCCATCACTGACACTAATGCTTTAACAATGTAATGTTAATACGGCACAACTGAATAAATCATTTTCTACAGAACAGTGCATGACCCAATATAATCCACCAAATCTCAGGTTTCATTATATCAGGCAGACTATTGGTCACTTACTCTATCACCAGCTTGAGACGTTAACATAACTGCATTAAGTTACTAACTTCAGGGCTAACCCCCGTCACGTTGATCAACAGGCAAGCAAGACACACAAACTTGACTTGTGTCTTGAGGAGTTGTGGCATTTAATCAATAACAGCCTTGAAACTGTACACATCTCTATCCTACCTGCTGCTACCTGTCAACTTTCAGTTACGGTCGCCAGCCTCAACGTCATCATCACCAGTGGTGAATCCTTATGGAAGCCAACGGAAGCCATGCCTCCCTATAAATTCATATCAAATATGAAATATGAAAAAAAAAATATATATATATATATATATAATTCTTTTTTAATATACCGGTAGTTTACATTCTTTTTCATCTGTGCATCTGTGTTATATTTTTTTTTATTTTTTTTAATGTCTCCCTCTTCTCCTTCTCACTCCCTCTAACACACTGTCAGACTCACTGTGCTCACTGCAGCTAGTATAGGAGAGAGGCAGTGGGTAGGTCTCTTTCTCCAGGCTTCCAGCATTATAGAGTCCAAATCCGATCCTAGCCAATCAGATTCGAGCTGACTGCCACACCCTAAAAGTTTAAAACGGAGCTGGGAGGAAAACACTCAGCATATTTTCCCCCCTGGAGGCGGGGCACTCAGAAGTTCACGTTTCCACCTGACTACCTAACGTGACATCCCATTAGTAGTATAAAACTGTCTGGCGTCACTCAGTCTAGTAGTCTACTACAAACATGTCTGAACATCATCCCCTCGCGGAATTGATTGAAAATGTTATTAACAGAGCGGGCACGTTCGAATCCTCTATTAGTGTATCTAACATTTAGCACTTTAATAGCAACTTATTTTCGCCGGCGGGACATTTACTGAGGACCAGCAGAGCACACCACTGTGGATATTATGATTTAACAAATCTATCTGGCAAGAGGAGGACCACATTATTGACCAGGTAAGCACTGAGCAGCCTGACTGACTAACTAACGTTATCAGGCAAGCTTGTATACCCTTTCATGACTGCAATGCAAGCCAGGGGCTGGAATACGCAGTCACTTATTCCTCCGTAGTAGCCAGGTTAATGTGCACCATCAAGCACTGCTTAAAAGCTAGCGGTGGGTCCAAAATATATCGGATATAAATGTCAAAGGTACCCAGCGTTCCATTAGGGTTTCACACACAGATGCGGCGGGGTTTGAAAGCTCGGCGTTGCTAATAAACATTTTAAATAATTTTTATAAATGAGTAAAACTGAGGCTGAAATGGCTGCTTCCGCATTTTACAGTAGGAGCGCTCTGATGGCTGGGCGCGCCGCGCAACAGACACGTGAATGAATGAATGAATGAATGAATGAATGAATGAATGAAAACTTTATTTAACAGATTGCAGAATGGGTACAATACAGTACGGCTCAATACACACAAATGTTAAGGGGATGCAGACCAGAGAAATACGTTTGTCTTGTCACGTTTGTCATATTCACTCCCGGCCGTATGTATATTTCTCTCCCATCCACCCACCCCCTCCTAATGTACAGTCCCCTCCCCATCATATGTATATACTCTGTCAGGATCTATGGGTAACAGTACTGTATATTTGATGTCATGATGTCTTGTATGTCATAAATGTCACTATGAATTGAAAATGGGGGACCCTGATGTAAACAAGACAAACGTCTTTCTCTGGTCTGCATCCCCTTATACAATTGTGTGTATTGAGCCGTACTGTATTGTACCCATTCTGCAATCTGTTAAGAAAGTTTGACTGGCCGCCGAGCCATACTGTAGTGTACATGGTGACTGCTTGACTTAAAAAAAAATAAAATAAAATATCAATAAAAATATTTAATACATTTTTTTTAATAATTTTTTTTGGCTTCCCCTGTTATTTTACCCACGCGACGCCACTGATCATCACCTGCCTCTCTCTCTCTCTACTGCACACACGCTACGCACTGAGCAATTCCAGGAGCTACACTACTTGTATAACAATGTTAGTACAACCTCTCCATGAGTAATGTACAACCAAAACACAACAGGCCAAGCCAACTTCCGGCAATGGTTTTTCAAAATAAAAGAATGATTCTGCACAAGTCTAAAACACACAGAAGCTATTGAAACATATTTATTTTGCATATTAAAACAACACATTGTTCAGTTCAACAATTATTCTGTTTCTAATAGTCACAGATTGTTCATTGTCGACAGTATCGGCTTTTTCATGCTCCAAACTATTGTTATTATATTGGCCTTTAAAGATCCACTATCGGTCAACCTCTTTAACAACACATCTGTCTCCAGGAGCACGTAGCTTTGCACTCCCATTTTCTCTTCTGGGTGATTGATGTCAAATTCTTCCTGAGATCTGATTACCGTGTTTCAGCCTTTCTGGTTTCATCAAGGCTCTTACTGACACATGTCCACTGACCCTGGAGGAAAGGGATCTGTTCTTTTCTTTTGGTGCCTCAGAGACAAGTAGTTCTCTTTCAAAAGTCAGCTGATCCTAGTGATTCAAATGTGGCTGGGCCAAAATGATTATCAGTCTATTGATATTGATGATAGGGAATGTCTCAGGGTTTTTTAGATTGTAATGAACCTGTAATGAAGAGGAACCATATTGAAGAAACTATTTTCTGTTAATATGTTTTTAACGTATCTTTTCTAGTCTACTTTAGTAATACAAACCGAAAATGAGAGTTAATACATTATACTTCACAGTGTCTGTCCTGACGTGTTTAAGCACCTGTGTCCATGGACACAACAATGAATGCAGCCATAAAGTAATTGATAACTATATAACTGCATAACTCATACATGTTCAGACAAGCTATTTGCTTGTTTGTAATACTATGCAATTCAAAGCTATTGCAGAATCTTCTTTCAAGCTAATTTGATTGCAGAGATCAGTAAATTGTTACAGAGCTGTTTCAGCTTTCGTGAAAATGTTGTCAACATCCACTCTTTCTGTGTTTTTCTTTTGTTTTCTTTATTTTCTATTAGGCTATACTCACCAAAGACTTTATTTTGGAGTCTGACATGCAAGCTTGCATTAGGGAGCTCTTCATATTTCCCTGGATGCCAGAGCTTCCCTCCTCTAGAGGTTCCATAGATTTCATTTAGAGAAGATTACACTTCATGATTTCAATTAGTAGCTTATTTGCTTCTTAAGTTCATGGTGAGAAGGTGGAGAAGAATAGTTGTCAGCAAACTCTCTGTTTCACTGAAAACATAATCTAATTACTGCTTCCAGTAATGAATCACACAGCCCCAAAGCACTGATGGAATTAGATAAATCTGTGTTGGAAGAAAGTGGGACACCCACAGCCATTCCTTGTGTTGTGGTACTGAGAGCCTGTCAGCCAGTATAGTGAATGAGACAATCAAAATGTTCCATTTTTACCCTTTGCTGAATGTAATTAAACCTCTGTCCTGAATACCTCAAGGTCTGTGTGTAACTAGTGTGATGTATTGGCCATACACGTGTTGTTTAATGTGTGGCAGCTGGATTTCTTTGTGTTTTAATTATGAAAACAAAATATGTTTTCCTAAATTACCTCAAGGCACACCACAGTTATTTACAGTATAGTATATTTTATGGCACATAAGTGCCACACCACTGTGAGCTCATTCGGGTAAAATATCATTTGTAGAGGTCTTTTTTTTATATGATTGATGAGGTATCAGTAAATGTAATGAGGTTATTTGCCATAGTAATCAATCTGGCTGCGATCCGAGTGTGAGGTGGGCTAATTTGTTGAGATAAATCACTACAGAGCCATGATAAGAGCAGAGCAAAGGGGATAGTGAGTACATTAGGCAGGTACACACGCGCACACCCTCACACACAAGTCAGTTATGCAGGTGGTGCAACCATAAGCCGACCCACAGAAGCTACTCTGAAAGTATAAGAGACTGTACCAATGGCGGATATTCGTTCTATTGTCACTGGTAGCCTGCTATAATGTAGTTCCCTTTTAGATAGTCCCCTCCAGTCTTTGAACTAGAATAAGAAGCATTATTCAAGGTATTTTGCTAAACCATACCACTGCCCTGAAGAAAATGCTGAGGTAAGTACTGTTTACTATGTTAACCGCTATGTGTTTGACTGTCACATCGCTGGGGTGTTGCTATCTAGCTAACATTAGCAACTGTAGCTGCTAGATTGGCTGTTGGTTGTTGTAACACTGCTAGCAAGACGCTGAACGACCCCAAAGTTTCCTTTCGTTGCTCTTTTTAACAGATTACGACATGGCCGGCTCACGATCTGCAGCAATGGTTTCGTCTTTTTGTTTATTTTCTCCGCAAGCCATGTGTGAATCGGACATATCCAGATTAGAAAACCAACCTAATAACACATTATTATGTTCATATAAATTAATTGTATATCAGTGAAGGTAACCATGAAGGGTATGATGTGCTTTGTCAATAAAATCTGGTTTGTTAAATATATATATATATATATATATATAACTGTAGTCCATTTGCCGTGAGGAGAGAAGGAGGGAAAGCAGATAAAACACACACACACACACACACACACACACACACACACACACACACACACACACACACACACACACACACACACACACACACACACACACACACACACACACACACACACACACACACACACACACACACACACACACACACACACACACACAAAGGGGGGTGGGGTTGTGGGACAGTAAGTGAAGAGATAGAGACAAGGGGGAGGACCAGCGGAAGGTGATAGAGATGCAGCGGAGAGAGACACTTTCTCTCTGGTGTCTGAGACAGGTACAAACAGTAAACATCATGGATTAAAAATGTACAAGCGTTTACCAAACTATTTTTAACCCACGATAAAGCTCTATACCTGTGATTATAAAAGAGCAGCGGAGCAGACAGGCACGCGGGGGAATCGCCGCTGGTGTGAACAACCAGGCTACTGCTCGCACAGGAATTCTCATTTGCAGCCCTTCGACGGCGGTGTGCCTCCAGCGCCAGGCAGTGGTGTGGTGTTTCCAAGGACAGGAAGCTAATGGCTAGAAGGCATTTCACATTACAACCAGCCAACTGTGACCACAGAAGAAGAACACTCTGGGCGTGTTACATTCTGGATTCCTGGAGATACCAAAATGGGGTTCATGGCATCTTTCTGAATGTCTGCCATCACTTCACATGACAGCAGAGCTCCCCTCGGGAAAATAGGGTTTGGTTAAATAAGGCTACTTAAAAATAAAAATAAAAACTGTTCAAAGTACTTTGTAAAAATGTATCTTATCTATCCACATATGAGATGTAATACAAAAGGATATCACATGACTGCATGATATTACCACTGTATCCATTAACCTTTCATTTAAGCAGGTTAAACACTATGATATTAAAATCTCTTTTCCAAGAGCGATTTGGCTAATAATGGCAGCAGTACAGCAGTTGCATACAGTACACACAGACAGACACACACACTGAACAGATCAGCTCAAAGGTGCTTTACAGTAAAAGTACATGCAATCATATTTCAATTAAAACAATTACAAGCAGCAATAGTCCGTTCTATAGCTTTCACCATGACTTCAAATGGATTAACCCTTTCACTACCACACTACCAAATTGTTAACCATTTCACTGCCACAATACAGAAGGTTAACCCTTTCACTACCACACTACAGACGGTTAACCGTGACTATATCCTGGAATGGAAGTTATTTTTGCATTATGCAAATGGTGCAGAAAACATGAAGGCCTTATTTCCTAATTCAGCCTGAACTCTAGGAACAGTTATAAATCCTGAGACACTATAGCCCATATTTGCCCTGTTTTGCCATTTATTATACTTTATACGTATAGCACATGCATGAGTCTGGTCTCTTTTGAAAGGTAACATTCTGAAGTTTCTTAAAATCACTTTGAGTGCTAATGTAATAGAGAAACAGAGGTTTGAACACACTGAAATTAAATATTTGCTCCTTACTTTTGTGTTGACTTGTTGCCAGAGTGAATATATCGTGAAATTTTAGTTATTTTGTCTAAGCTTGACAGAGTAGGCCAATTGACTTTGGAATATAATATACAATGATGAGTGGGGGCTCTACAGTGTGTACCAAACCTTAAAGCACCATGATATACAGTATCAAACATATGAAGACAATGGGCTGATGCATTCATGTATAGCAGATCACCATATTCAAGAACCACCAAGAATGTCACTTCAACCAGTCTTCGTCTGACGTCAAGGGGAAAACAAGACTAAAATGAAAACATAACTTACATTTCAGCTTTTTCGCCAGACTTAAAAAGTATTTGTATCTCAATTTGTTGGCCAATTTGTTTGCCTGTATCACATAGGTGCTACTGTACCTCTCTGGGTTCCCAACACAGACAGAGACAGTCATGGAGCAAACAGACAGACTTTATTGCCACACGTGCTCAACATACAGTAGTAAACGTAGTCAGAACATAAATAGCCAGGTTGTACGTGCAGGCTGTACGTCCTCTCCAGTATTAAGTATTTAAGCGCCTTGGGTCTCCTGAAAGGTGCTATATAAATGTAAGATATTATTATTATTATTATTAGTGTGGGTGACCTGGCGAAGCCAGGTTGCCACCCACACTATACATATCCATACTCTTTTTATTATTATTCTTTATTCCACCGATTTTGCCAACACACTCGTGCCAGAGCGTTCGCGCCCCATACACGTGAAAGGTATCAAAACGACCGGCTTGCTCCAACTCGATGTGCTATTCGAACTCGTAAAGTTTCACCGCACCGTCTGGCTACGAATCGACTTTAAACGGTAAAATTTCGGAAATACAGTGCAATTTAGAGTTTCAAACACTTTGAACACTTTGCAACACGTAAGCGTTCGCGCACCATACACGTGAAAGGTATCAAAACGAGCGGCTTGCCTATGGCAACTGCGGTCTTCGAACCCGTAAAAGTTTCACCGCACCGTCTGGCTACGAATCGACTTTAAACAGTAAAATTTCGGTCCCATTGGGAATGCATTGCATTTTAGAGTGTAGCAGCTGAAATAATCTTTTTCCCCCTACCTTGGGTGAATTGCGAGTGTGATCTCAATTTTGGACGTAGAAATAAAACAAACACATCAAAACGATGACACGGCTGTCAACCCGCTCACAAAAGAAAAATAAATGGAATTGGACATTTCTATCTCAACTGACGACCATTTGTTTGAAGGTTCTCCTCCCCATTGACCGCCATGCAATCGCCCTCTAGAAATCACATTTTTCACACTATTTTTTAGCCTTCTGTTCCGATCGCCGAAGGAGTGCCACAATATCGCACGAATGTCACAATATCGCGCACAACCCTTCGCCTACTCGTTGTAGTGCTCATGTGCGCGTCACAACGCTTCATCTCTTATAGTTTTCTTTTAATCAATGTGACAATGCAGTCATGCATCTGCCTCCATAGAAATGCATTGGATAGAAAATATGCAAGTCATAGTGATTGCTTCACCTGTGTGGCTCATGGCTCACTCATGATTGGTTCAGCTGTGTGGCTCGTGGCTGAGCTGCCAATGACATCATCCACTTAACCCATCATTGGCCATCACTGTGTTGCAGTACTGAATTGCTGACAGCGCCCTCTGTCTTGTGGGTTGTGTCATTGTACTCAGTAGGGATATCCTCTTTCATTTTTCATTGGTCCATGTTGACCACCTTTCATTGGTCGATGTTGACCACTCCCCCGATCATTAGACCACGCCCCCTTAGGCCACACCCCCTCAGTGTATCTCTTGAACCGTTTGTCGTAGAGACTTGCGGATTGTGCCATTGGTCGATGTTGACCACCTTTCATTGGTCGATGTTGACCACTCCCCCTGTTGACCACCTTTCATTGGTCGATGTTGACCACTCCCCCGATCCTTAGACCACGCCCCCTTAGGCCACACCCCCTCAGTGTATCTCTTGAACCGTTTGTCGTAGAGACTTGGGGATTGTGCCATTGGTCGATGTTGACCACCTTTCATTGGTCGATGTTGACCACTCCCCCGATCATTAGACCACGCCCCCTTAGGCCACACCCCCTCAGTGTATCTCTTGAACCGTTTGTCGTAGAGACTTGCGGATTGTGCCATTGGTCGATGTTGACCACCTTTCATTGGTCGATGTTGACCACTCCCCCTGTTGACCACCTTTCATTGGTCGATGTTGACCACTCCCCCGATCCTTAGACCACGCCCCCTTAGGCCACACCCCCTCAGTGTATCTCTTGAACCGTTTGTCGTAGAGACTTGGGGATTGTGCCATTGGTCGATGTTGACCACCTTTCATTGGTCGATGTTGACCACTCCCCCGATCCTTAGACCACGCCCCCGTAGGCCACACCCCCTCAGTGTATCTCTTGAACCGTTTGTCGTAGAGACTTGCGGATTGTGCCATTGTACTCGGTGTAATAGTGTAATAGTGTGTAATAGTGTAATAGTGTGTAATAGTGTAATAGTGTGTAATAGTGTAATAGTGTAATAGTGTGTAATAGTGTAATAGTGTGTAATAGTGTAATAGTGTAATAGTGTGTAATAGTGTAATATTGTGTAATAGTGTAATAGTGTGTAATAGTGTAATAGTGTGTAATAGTGTAATAGTGTGTAATAGTGTGTAATAGTGTAATAGTGTGTAATAGTGTAATAGTGTGTAATAGTGTAATAGTGTGTAATAGTGTAATAGTGTAATAGTGTGTAATAGTGTAATAGTGTAATAGTGTGTAATAGTGTAATAGTGTGTAATAGTGTAATAGTGTAATAGTGTATAATAGTGTAATAGTGTGTAATAGTGTAATAGTGTGTAATAGTGTAATAGTGTGTAATAGTGTAATAGTGTGTAATAGTGTAATAGTGTAATAGTGTGTAATAGTGTAATAGTGTTATAGTGTGTAATAGTGTAATAGTGTGTAATAGTATGTAATAGTGTAATAGTGTGTAATAGTGTAATAGTGTGTAATAGTGTAATAGTGTAATAGTGTAATAGTGTGTAATAGTGTGTAATAGTGTAATAGTGTGTAATAGTGTAATAGTGTAATAGTGTGTAATAGTGTAATAGTGTGTAATAGTGTAATAGTGTGTAATAGTGTAATAGTGTGTAATAGTGTAATAGTGTGTAATAGTGTAATAGTGTGTAATAGTTTGTAATAGTGTAATAGTGTAATAGTGTGTAATAGTGTAATAGTGTAATAGTGTGTAATAGTGTGTAATAGTGTAATAGTGTGTAATAGTGTGTAATAGTGTAATAGTGTAATAGTGTAATAGTGTGTAATAGTGTAATAGTGTAATAGTGTGTAATAGTGTAATAGTGTAATAGTGTGTAATAGTGTAATAGTGTGTAATAGTGTAATAGTGTGTAATAGTGTAATAGTGTAATAGTGTGTAATAGTGTAATAGTGTGTAATAGTGTGTAATAGTGTAATAGTGTAATAGTGTGTAATAGTGTAATAGTGTAATAGTGTGTAATAGTGTAATAGTGTAATAGTGTGTAATAGTGTGTAATAGTGTAATATTGTGTAATAGTGTAATAGTGTAATAGTGTGTAATAGTGTAATAGTGTGTAATAGTGTAATAGTTTAATAGTGTGTAATAGTGTAATAGTGTGTAATAGTATAATAGTGTAATAGTGTGTAATAGTGTAATAGTGTGTAATAGTGTAATAGTGTAATAGTGTGTAATAGTGTGTAATAGTGTAATAGTGTAATAGTGTAATAGTGTGTAATAGTGTAATAGTGTGTAATAGTGTGTAATATTGTGTAATAGTGTAATAGTGTAATAGTGTGTAATAGTGTAATAGTGTGTAATAGTGTAATAGTGTGTAATAGTGTAATAGTGTGTAATAGTGTAATAGTGTGTAATAGTGTAATAGTGTAATAGTGTGTAATAGTGTAATAGTGTAATAGTGTGTAATAGTGTAATAGTGTAATAGTGTGTAATAGTGTAATAGTGTGTAATAGTGTAATAGTGTAATAGTGTGTAATAGTGTGTAATAGTGTAATAGTGTGTAATAGTGTAATAGTGTGTAATAGTGTGTAATAGTGTGTAATAGTGTGGAATAGTGTGGAATAGTGTAATAGTGTGTAATAGTGTAATAGTGTGTAATAGTGTAATAGTGTGTAATAGTGTGTAATAGTGTAATAGTGTGTAATAGTGTAATATTGTGTAATAGTGTAATAGTGTAATAGTGTGTAATAGTGTAATAGTGTGTAATAGTGTAATAGTTTAATAGTGTGTAATAGTGTAATAGTGTGTAATAGTATAATAGTGTAATAGTGTGTAATAGTGTAATAGTGTGTAATAGTGTAATAGTGTAATAGTGTGTAATAGTGTGTAGTGTAATAGTGTAATAGTGTAATAGTGTGTAATAGTGTAATAGTGTGTAATAGTGTGTAATATTGTGTAATAGTGTAATAGTGTAATAGTGTGTAATAGTGTAATAGTGTGTAATAGTGTAATAGTGTGTAATAGTGTAATAGTGTGTAATAGTGTAATAGTGTAATAGTGTGTAATAGTGTAATAGTGTAATAGTGTGTAATAGTGTAATAGTGTAATAGTGTGTAATAGTGTAATAGTGTGTAATAGTGTAATAGTGTAATAGTGTGTAATAGTGTGTAATAGTGTAATAGTGTGTAATAGTGTAATAGTGTGTAATAGTGTGTAATAGTGTGTAATAGTGTGTAATAGTGTGGAATAGTGTAATAGTGTGTAATAGTGTAATAGTGTGTAATAGTGTAATAGTGTGTAATAGTGTGTAATAGTGTAATAGTGTGTAATAGATCATTTAGTTTGATCTGCCACTTGGACACATGGTGCCATGAGAAAGGGTGAGTATTAAATAATACAACACGAAAGGGAGTTTGTGTTATAGTTAATAAAATCACATCTGTAGTCATCTTCAAATGGTCTATGTTGACCACTCCCCCGATCCTTAGGCCGCGTCCCCTTTTTGTATCCTTTGAACCGTTTGTCATAGAGACTCGCGAGAGACCCTCTCCCCCGTTGGCCGGCGGTGCACAGGCGTCACCCACACTTTCACAATTTCCCCCGCGCGGAATTGTCTAGTTATTATTATTATTATTATTATTATTATTATTATTATTATTATTATTATTATTATTATTATTATTATTATTATTATTATTATTATTATTATTATTATTATTATTATTATTATTATTATTATTATTATTATTATTATTATTATTATTATTATTATTATTATTATTATTATTATTATTATTATTATTATTATTATTATTATTATTATTATTATTATTATTATTATTATTATTATTATTATGTGTGTACCTCTTGTCCCAGCCTAACACTCTGCAGCATTGCTAATTAGGCTGATACCTTGCAGCTGCGTTGCTGCCCTGGTTCAGTCGCCTGTATACTTTCCGTAGCCGCATTTCTGGCAGACGCTCTCTGATTGGCCGACGTCAGTTTCTACACTGGTTAAGCTTAGGCAATCTTCGAAGTTGGTTAAGGTTAGGCAAGTTCTTTCGACGGTTAAGCTTAGGCACTCTTTCGAAGTTGGTTAAGGTTAGAGTTTGTCTTAGAGCATGGCGATAGAACGCCAGGTAGTTTGCAGGCTGTTTGACGTGGAAATGGGAAAAGACACAGCTCGTCACGCTATTGGGCGCACATGTCACATGACCAGAAACGTCTGCCAGAAATGCGGCTACGGAAACTATAGACGCGGTTCAGTCACTCCTGACTCTCCCCCTATTGCCCAATTGAGTTGATTGCAATATATTTTTTTAAATGCACACTTTTAGCTTGAACAGGTTGCCAATTGGATGTGAACCAACACCAAATGACCCCTAAGTGCAAGACACATTCACTTTTTGTTGTACTTTGTATTGTACCTTTCTGTTGTACTTATTGTACCTTTCTGTTGTACTTGTATTGTACCTTTCTGTTGTACTTTGTATTGTACCTTTCTGCTGTACTTTGTATTGTACCTTTCTGCTGTACTTTGTATTGTACCTTTCTGCTGTACTTTGTATTGTACCTTTCTGCTGTACTTTGTATTGTACCTTGTCCAATTTTAACCTTAACAATGGTCTAAACATTGTGCATGTCAGAGCAAAATATTATATTTACATGACACAAGCAGTGTCTCATACTGTAGTTATTATTCCAACTACAATCATCCTGCATTGAATTCAGTTACTACCACCAAGCGACTGCAATATATAGTAAACGCTGTTTTAGTGGTTTAGTGAAGCTACTTCCCAACTCTGGTATCATACCTGTTTCCTTCCGTCTTTAGAAACAGCCCTTGTAGCCTTACAGCAGAGATATGCACTAAAAGGTCCCTGGTCCAGGCTGGTGGCTATTGGAGCTTCATAGAGTCTGAGATGAAACGAGCTGACAAGACACTCCTGCTAAAGCTCTGCAGGATAAAGGATCTATGAGAGTTATTACTTAGTGCTACAGCACCAGCAGGAAGGCCTGGACAGGATAATTCTAGTGCGCGAGCGTGCACACACACACACACACACACGCACGCATGCACGCACGCACTCACACACACACACACACACACACACACACACACACACACACACACACACACACACACACACACACACACACACAGACACAGACACACACACACACACACACACACACACACACACACACACACACACACACACACACACACACACACACACACACACACACACACACACACACACACACACACACACACACACACACACACACACACACACACACACACACCATTAGCATGGTCATCACCAGTCTATTCATGTTTGTCTGCAGCAGCTGCTGATGCTTTCATTTCTTTGTGAAATAAGCTACTAATAAGAAATTGAATAGGTACCTGTAGCTTTCTGGTTCTCACATAATCCATATAGGGACATGCAGTGGCTTTATCTGGTGAGAGAGATGTGTGTGTGTGTGTGTGTGTGTGTGTGTGTGTGTGTGTGTGTGTGTGTGTGTGTGTGTGTGTGTGCGTGCGTGTGCATGCGTGCATCCGAGCATGTGTGCGTGTGTGTGTGAGAGTGTGTGTGTGTGAGAGTGTGCACATAGCAATGTGTATATTGCGTGCGTGCAGTACTTATGTGTGTATGCGTGCATCTCCATGTGTGCATACATCTCCCTGCCTGCCTGTCCAAAGGAAACAGGAATAATCCATAATTGCCTCTTGAGGGAATTCTGGGGGATCGGGGGCTGACACGCTGCCCATCACAGCTGTAATGAACCAAAAGCAACAAGGAGGAAGAAAACAGTAGATGGAAGACTTGAAAAGACACTGAAAGCACGTTGAAAAGTGAAAGGAACCAGCCCGGTTGTTGTGTTTCTCTTTTCCTGGTGATCACAGGCTGCTGAATGAGGCTCCAACCTCACGGAGGAGCAGCCGTGATGGGAGATATGCTCTGCCTCTCTGCCCACTCATCTCTGGACTTTTACATTCAAGTGGAGTCATAGGGGATTCAGCCACAGTCTTAAGTGGCTCTGCTCCAAAAAGCACCCCTCCACACTCAGGGACACATTAGGATCTGTGACCAGCAGAGGTCGTGGACTTCACTCACACAGTGGGCTCAGCCATATGCAGTATTTCTTACACTTTATTTACAGTTGTATCCAGTGAAAAACGAACCCCAGACTTTCAGCCAACTCAAATGTCACACCTCGCTTCGAGACCTTCTATTTTAATGTTCATGTCTTCTATGCTGTTTCCATTCACCTGTTTTTAATGCTAATTTGGAATTTACACATAAGAAAGCAAGGCCTATATTGTAAAAAGAAAAAGGTTGTTACACTTGGCTGAAGTAGAAAAGTTGAAGTATCTTATCGATAAAGAGAAGATGCAACAAAGGGTGATGGAAACAGCTTTTTCTAATAAACGACGTACCAGGGTCAGTCCCATGTTCCCACTCCATCAGAGAGACAAAGTGTGGGAAATAGTGGCGGACGAAAATACCACAAATTATGTGTGGACAGAACAGAAAACGTGGATTTTTATTGAATTAATTCATGAAACCAACATACAGTACATATCAGATGGGAAGCAGTAACGTAATGCCTTACTGTACCAGGAAAAGGTGTGATGTAATAGACAATAAATGCAAACTCTCATCCGTGTTTGGATGGCACTCTTGTCCTACTACCCATATGATATTTCTTGTTGCACTTTCTTGAGACTTAGCTGCTGATACCACCAACAATCCAAACTTTATTCAGTGCGACACAGTTGAACCTCCGGCACTACGGTAAATTTTTTTTAAATATAAATTGAATTACATAATATCATAACACTCTTGCCTGTTTAGGCTAAAATAGCCCATGGTGCAAGATTGAACTGTTTAGACACAAACACAATATTTCACCTTTGATGAGAATGTGGTTTATTTACAGTTTGTATAAAAAATGGCTGTACAGTATGTAGCTAGAAACCTGTGTGTAATCACAATATTGATTTATCTGAAAAACAAACAACTCTGATGCCACAGGCGTTACCTTCACAAATCAATAAATTTGTGAGCTGAGGCTGATTATGTGATGTTGAATAATGTATTATATATCTGTGTGTGTGTGTGTGTGTGTGTGTGTGTGTGTGTGTGTGTGTGTGTGTGTGTGTGTGTGTGTGTGTGTGTGTGTGTGTGTGTGTGTGTGTGTGTGTGTGTGTGTGTGTGTGTGTGTGTGTGTGTGTGTGTGTGTGTGTGTGTGTGTGTGTGTGTGTGTGTGTGTGTGTGTACATATGTCTAAACTATTGTATTGTCTATGCATGCTATGCATTCCAAGTGAAGCACATGAGTTTGGCAGATGAACAACTTGTTGACCGACGAAAGTAAGTCCCTTGCTGGCTTGGTTGTACACAAGAAGTTGCTTTGGATAAATAATCAGCTAAATTACTACATGTAAATGAGTATGGTTGCTGAATGTGATCAGCTGCAGAGAAATATTTGATGAATTGAATAATATCCAGGCTTGACAGTTCTCAAATTGACAGCAGCTTTCAATAATGTGCCGTCTGCTGCTAACTTGCCAAATGATTAGTGCCTCCTTCCTCGACTCTTTGTAGGATATTGAATCACTGTAATTGCACTTCCTCTGATTTACATATGAGCCCCCATTTGCAATCATTCCCTTCACACATCAAATTAATGGTGTTTCTGATGAGGACCCACTTTGGGTCTAAATGTTGGGAGAAACAATGTGCCTTCCTTTTATATAGATATAAATGTGTGTGTGTGTGTGTGTATGTGTGTGTGTGTGTGTGTGTGTGTGTGTGTGTGTGTGTGTGTGTGTGTGTGTGTGTGTGTGTGTGTGTGTGTGTGTGTGTTGTGTGTGTGTGTGTGTGTGTGTGTGTGCGTGCGTGCGTGCGTGCGTGCGTGCGTGCGTGCGTGCGTGCGTGCGTGCGTGCGTGTGTGCGTGCGTACGTGCGTACGTGCTTGCGTGTGTGTGTGTGTGTGCGAGAGAGTGAGGGAGAGAGAAGCAGAATGTATCTTAATCTACTGAACATCGCAGGTGTTTCCATTAACAGAACAAATGTTCCTGGCTTGGTTCCAGAGGCCAGGGTACCCTGCAGTTCTGCATTCTGCTGAGAGAAAGCAGAGCAACAGAGAGAGAAATCCCTTTCTCTCTCTCACCACACACACACGCACACACACGCAGGCACGCACGCACGCACGCACACACACACACACACACACACACACACACACACACACACACACACACACACACACACACCACTGCAAGGTACAAGGTTGAAATAATTAGGCTAGTGACTACAAATGAATCACTTTAGTCAATAAAATACAAAGGTTGGCTGCACTATAAACAGGATTAAATCAGTTCAATTAGCTCAAGTGTAAGTACAGCCACTTAGTACAAGCACACATCTCATTTACTCATAATCTTATTGACAAAAACACTTACATTGTGTTTATTTCATCATACCAGGATGCCATTTTCAACGGAATATATAATTAAGCATTACATCACGCGCAGGAGTGCGTTATGAGAATTAGACCATGCCTAGGGGTGGTCGTTAGACCCCCCTAGGCATGGTCTAATTATCATAACGCATGACTGCGCGTGGTGTAATGGCTTTTATACAACTGCCGCATTCATCCAACCTTATTGCTATACAATAAACACACATTAACCCTTTAATCGCCAAGGACGACTTAACACGTCATTCTCCGCCATGTGTAATCTGCCAAGGACGTCGTACAGCGTCTTTGAGATCAATATTTCAAAAATCTGTCATGACAATCATATTTCACCCACGGAGACTTGAGACTTGCTGTCGATCTCCTCTCAACTCTCCAACGGTTCAAGACCGCCATCTGGTGGCCGATCAACGAATCGCCAAAACCGGAAGTGACGCGCCGGAAGTGGTGCTCACCCATATTTCGTCCGGCCACTCGCTATCGTTAGCGGGACTCCAGCTTGATACACTGGATAGCGATCCGTTGCCAATAACTCGATAAACAACATGATTTGGACGTATATAGTAGTATACAACCTGGAAATGGATCGCATATAACAACATCCCATAATAGCGATATTTCTGCTCCACGCTGATCACCCAACGGTCAGAGGAAGCCGCGGTGAGTTTCAGCGTGTTTGATTATAATTAAACATACACACTGCTCCGATCAACATATCACCCATAGTACATGAATCATTTAATGTCGGCCACGGACTTATATCCCCCCCCCCCCCCCCCCCTCCGGTCACCAGCAGATGATGAGGCATGACGATTAGGACCTTGTACAATTGAAATTTTTTATCTGACGTCAATCGGTATCAAACTACATTTGATGATCTAATATATGTATTTGTGGCTATAACTCACGTTCTATGGAATGCTGCAGAAAACGATAAAAACATATTTATACTTTAGACCATATTTTAGTATGAATGTGTGAATGAAAAAGTAGAACGTTGCTACATCCTAAACGATAGATACTTGATGTTGAATGGGCCATAGTAATGTCAATTTAGCAATACAATTTAAAAAGTTATAGCCCTGCAAAGAAGGGGAACATCTCCATAGACAAATAGAGCTGGCAGAGGACGGTATAAGATCAGAATAATCCCTGGCAGATAAAGGGTTGAAGATTTATTGACAAAACCATCCGCAGAAAAAGTAGTTCCAAAAAATAATAAGAGATGTTGCCTCCGTGTGTAGAAGCAGCGCTGTTTCAAAGTGAGCGTGTGTTATGGGATTGATTGATTAAAATTTTTATTACAGATAGACAGTGCTTACATCTTTATACAATTGCAAAATTCATCCAACCTTATTGCTATACAATAAACACACATGAATGAAGCATAATGGACGTTGAGTTTATGCAGTCAGGTTAGACGCCGTTTACAGTCAAAGTTTTGCTTGTACACGGTTGCAATTAAATTCCGCCTGCTCGCAGTCCTCGCCAGTCTCGTTAAAGTCATTGCTATAGGATTTTAAAACAATTTAATAGGCTAAACTTCGTTTTAACTTCTTTAATTAACATTTGTTTATTTCATTTCATTTTTCCCGACATAATGCTACCTGCCTCGACGAAATCTGTGATTCGGTTGTGATACAGATGAATTATGAAGTTAGCGGTTGTTATTGGAATGATTGATTGATTGAAAATGACATTCCATGTGACAGAATCATTTTTGAATTAGTCGCTTTCAACACATCCATTCATAAAGATTATTGTTCTGGGATCACGAGCGTGGGTTATGAGAAATAACCACGTCTAACTTGACTGTTTCAGCCAATCAGAATCGAGAAATGTCCATGCCATTGTATAAACAAACAAAGTCAGTTTTGTAGTCCTGGGCCCTCATTTATCAACAATTCTTAGAAAGTGTTCTATTTTCGTTCGTAAGCACAGAATTTAGAATGTGTGTACGCACAAAAAAATCTGGATTTATCAACCGTGCGTACACGGGTCCTATAACACTCCGTGTTGATAAATACCTATTTGTTCTACCGTCAATGCTCGTGCATGATTATCCATATATGGTCATGAAACACCCCCCATGGGATGTGAAATAATGGACTGACCCGAGCGAACTCTCTGAGAGGGAGATTGTTTACGGAGGCGCTGTCAACCAAGAAGACACAACCCGTGTTTATGGGATAAATAAAAGGCGGACTTGTACATGGTGATGTCAGATATCAAAGACTCCCTAATAAGACCATTGCTGCAATTCTGCCTGGACAGCTCAAAATACTAATAAAGACCGTTCGTCAACCACTGTTTCTGTTTGGCGTTGGTGTGTCATTATAACCGCTGGAATATGAATGCCTTTATTCATTTTGTTTGGCTACCGGGTATAATGATTTGTACTAGAGGCATACAATCTATTTTGTTGTCGGTATTAGGTCGCCTATATGAGTTACATAATAGCAGCCATAGCCTACATTATGCAACAGTAACTTGCGCATATATAATAACTCACAGCCCTGCGAAGCCTGCATACAGTAAACTAACTTGATCATTAATCTAGCTGTTGTATCTTTACGCTTATGAAAACATTAAATAATATGTATAGGCTATAGGCCGTCGCTTTGCATTAATAGCCTATATTCTCAAATTGCATTTAATGGCTATCTGACTCGCATCCTCGCTATCCTCGCGGACGGACCAGTATACCTTTATATCATATCATATTCATATTCATATCATAGTTTACTCTATCAGCCTACCAGCATGTAATACGTTCTTTGTTAGAACTCAACTCGTTATTATTTTGCGCATAGATTGCAGAAATACGGGAACGTTTTGATTTAGGCTTTGACATTGTAAAACTAAATAAGTGAAATTCTGTAAGCAGAATACAAGTCATGATATCACCCACACGATATATGCTCTGTATCCAGAGCATGTATGCTTTTCATTCATTTAAGACACATTTATTGCAAGTGTTTTGTAATACACATACACTCAACAAATAACCTCTGTTCTTGTTGCAATGCGTTTTTAATTCTTTCTTATAGGAAGGGGGAAGAACACTATATCGTGGGTGTTCATATGACTTGTATTCTGCTTACAGCTTCAGGGTTCCACTTATTACGTTTAACAATGGCAAAGCCTTTTAAATATAATCAAAACGTTCCCGTATTTCTGCAATATATGCGCAAAATAATAACGAGTTGAGTTACGTGGAGCGCAGTCAATGCTTATTTCCGCGTTGTAAACATATTCTACCACCGGGCGCCAGCTACGCATGCTCCGAGCTGTGATTAGATATACGCACAAAGTCAAGCACAAGTTCAAATTGATAAGTCCCACACTTTGCTTAGAAATGATCGTACGCACGGGTTACGCACATATCTGTGCGTATGCAGGTTCTACGCACACTCCGTGTTGATAAATGCCACTTGATCTACGCTCCACGCTCGTGCACAGTTTTACGTATTTGCATATAGCACCGCCCGTAATTAACCATATATGGTCATGAAACACCCCCATGAAATGTGGAAAAGTGGACTAAGCCGAGCGAACGCCTGGGAGAAATACGCGACAGGCTGACAGACATCTATTAACTTCCTAAAAACCATTGCTGCCTGGCAGCGCAAACACTAATAAAGACCGTTAACCACTGTTTGCTGTTGGTGTCAATGTCATTAATAACCATGCTGGAATATGACTGCTTTTTCTTCGTTTTGTTCTATTAATACCCAGGGATTAAAGTTCTCCGTCAATTTCATTCCAAATCGCGACGGATTTTCCGTACATTTTCTACCTGCATATGATTTGTAGAGGCATACAATCTATTTTGATGTCGGTATTAGGTAGCCTATATAAACAATAATACGAGAGCATATACAAGAGCCTTTCTATTCACATAACTGCATTTGTGATTGAGCTTTGACAGCTACATGGGTGGTATAATAACAGTCTATTGCTCGATCCATCTCCAATATCACGATGGGCCGTGCCATGTAGCCTATGTATAGCCTGCCTATGTGATCAATACAAACGCGAACTTGAATCCCATCATCATATTTATATATTGTGTCTGTCCACTATGTTTGTTACTTTGTTATTTTTTCCCCCTATGTAAAGCGACATTGGGTCTCTTGAAAGGCGCTATATAAAATTAAGCTATTATTATTATTATTATTATTATTATTATTATTATTATTATTATTATTATTATTATTATTATTATTATTATTATTATTATTGTTATTGTTATTGTTATTGTTATTGTTGTTGTTGTTGTTGTTGTTGTTGTTGTTGTTGTTATAATAATAATAATAATAATAATTATTATTATTATTATTATTATTATTATTATTATTATTATTATTATTATTATTATTATTATTATTATTATTATTATTATTATTATTATTATTATTATTATTATTATTATTATTATTATTATTATTATTATTATTATTATTATTATTATTATTATTATTATTATTATTATTATTATTATTATTATTATTATTATTATTATTATTATTATTATTATTATTATTATTATTATTATTATTATTATTATTATTATTATTATTATTATTATTATTATTATTATTATTATTATTATTATTATTATTATTATTATTATTATTATTATTATTATTATTATTATTATTATTATTATTATTATCACATCTGTGCGGGAGCTCACAAATAGTATTTTAGTCTCAGTGAAGTTTCAACGGAGGTAATCTATTCTAACCAACAAATTGAAGTAGAAAGCATTTCGTTGTGACCAATCTTATTTGGAAACATGACACACAAAATAATAGTATTTTGCTTTTTATTTTAAATAATATTTAATCGCGTTTGGAGGTGGGTGTTCTGCGTCTGCCCCCCCCCCCCCCGTGCCAAACAAGCAGGCCAACCTCTTGTTTGAGCGTGAGCCCGTTATAATTACACTACTGTCGCTATTTTACAATTAACTATAATGAATTACGCTTCATACAGAACACGCACCAGTGTTGGAAGTAATGCACGAAAGCTTATTTCCGCATCTGCAGTCTCCATATTCTACCGCTGGCCGCCAGGTACGCATGGTCCGAGCTGTGCATAGATATACGCACAAAGTCAAGCACACGTTCAAATTGATAGGTCCCACACTTTGCTTAGAAATTATCGTATGCATGGGTTACGCACATATCTGTGTGTACGAAACATTGATACATGAGGGCCCTGAGTCTCCAGGAACAGTCTGGATGAAACTGTTACCTGCGCCTGTCATCCAGAATGTCCCTGGAGTTTTCCCAGCGTAAAGGCAGCAGAATGCACAGATATCCTAACCAGATCCTGATCCAGCTCTAGTGCTCACTGTAGCAGAGAATGGGATCTACACTGACAACTTGCTCATGTGATTAAATTCACACTGCTTATTTTTACTTTCCTACTGTACTATAATTGTATTGCCTATTCATGTCTACTATTACCATGTCAATACCTGTACTACTCCCCTCCCCCATGCTGCTATGATGCCTGTATTTCCCTAAGGGGATCAATAAAGGAATATCTTATATTATCTTATCTTATCTTACTGTATCTGTGGAGACCAAACGTGCCAATTTCACGTTTTGAGAGCTAATTCTATGATTAAAAGATACACACACATATTGGACTCTGGAAGCTGAGTTTGCCGACTAGATGGTGTTGGTGGAAAAAAGTGTGTGTGTGTGTTTTAAGACGTTTAGCATTTTGTCTTCTTGTTTCAGTGTCACCCACAGGCAATAGTATAATAATGGTGCTGTTGCATTCATCCAGATGTGACATAGTTCATTACACTCTGGACGTTGTCCTCAGCATTGTCATTCAGTGCTTGTCAGTCCTATCAAACTATGTAATAGTAATCCTGTGGGCCACTCTATTCATTATTAAGGACTTCATGGTGGTATTTATGATCTCCCAGCTTCCCTTATATCAGTATCATGTCTCTATCAAGTGTACTATCAGTGTTTACAGCTTGAAGATGTCCTGGTCCAGATGTGCCAATAGCTTGGATTGGAGCTCTAAGACCAGCGGTCAACAGGCCACCTTGCTGCTCTATTCTGTTCTCTCCGGAATGGTGTTAGTTATCATTACACCACCATGCTGCTCTATTCTGTTCTTTCCTGGATGGTGTTAGTTATCATTACACCACCTTGCTGCTCTATTCTGTTCTTTCCTGGATGGTGTTAGTTATCATTACACCACCATGCTGCTCTATTCTGTTCTTTCCTGGATGGTGTTAGTTATCATTACACCACCTTGCTGCTCTATTCTGTTCTTTCCTGGATGGTGTTAGTTATCATTACACCACCATGCTGCTCTATTCTGTTCTTTCCTGGATGTTTTTGTGTGAAGAATGTTATGTCACGGTAGCTGGTGGGCTCAAATGCACAACACGGGAGGCAGAATACTGTTTAACCCCATAGGGCATTTATTACTGGGTAGAGGGGGGAAAAAACAGGTGCAGTCTGTCTGGGTGCTTTAGCCTGGTGGGCGGACGGTAGTGGCCGGTGGGGATCGCTGGAGGTAGGGGGCTGTGGAGGACACAGAGAGAAAAATAAGTCCTCCCGATAAAATTGTACATGGGAAAAATAAAACGTCAAAAATCACAAGAGAATTGTATAGAGAAAATACAATGTCAAAAGACACGAACACATTATGACAAACAGCATAATGTGAGCAATGTAGAGGATACTTGCCAGGCTATTCTTATGGAAAATCTGACGCTGAATGAATGCTTCTTGGAGGCAGAGTTGGAGCAGGTGTGGAATCCCCATCCATCAGTGGAACTCATTTCACCTGTGCATATTACGCACATGTAGTGCCCGAGCTGAATTGCAGGGGGTGTGTGAGGCAGGTATGGAGGGTTGAGCTGAAGTGCAGGGGGTGTGTGAGGCAGGTATGGAGGGTTGAGCTGAAGTGCAGGGGTGTGTGAGACAGGTATGGATGGTTGAGCTGAAGTGCAGGGGGTGTGTGAGGCAGGTATGGAGGGTTGAGCTGAAGTGCAGGGGGTGTGTGAGACAGGTATGGAGGGTTGAGCTGAAGTGCAGGGGGTGTGTGAGACAGGTATGGAGGGTTGAGCTGAAGTGCAGGGGGTGTGTGAGACAGGTATGGAGGGTTGAGCTGAAGTGCAGGGGGTGTGTGAGACAGGTATGGAGGGTTGAGCTGAAGTGCAGGGGGTGTGTGAGACTGGTATGGAGGGTTGAGCTGAAGTGCAGGGGGTGTGTGAGGCAGGCAGGTGTGTAAAAAGTACCCAGAAAATATACTCAAGTGAAAGTATGGGTACCGTCTTAAAATCGTACTCAAGTAAAAGTCAGAGTATCTGGCAAAAAACACACTTGAGTAAAAGTAAAAAAGCGTCTACTTTTAAATGTACTTAACTCATTCAGCGCCAAACACGTAATATTATGTGTTGCCTCGCCAATGCTTGAGCGCCAAACACGTAATATTACGCTTTTAGATCCTTTGATATTTTTCCTCTGATCCCCGTTCTAAACCATCATCCGGATCATTTATAGTGTCCCTGGCTCATTTGCCTACGTTGAAATTGCAATGCCGATCGAATATAACCAGGTGGCAGTATCGCCTACCTTTTGAACTCTGATGGAAAGGGAACAGGAGAGTCAATGAATGAACCGGACTATCAAGACTCGCTCTGGGGGGGACGAGCTCTTCCAAAGCAATCGCTAGCAGATTTGCTCGCCTCAAAACATATAGTGTCCCGTAAACACGTGTAATTACATATAAACGAGTAATCACGATCGTCGATGGGATCATTGGAATTATTCTTTTTGGATTACCTTCTGGCTAAGGTAAGGACCCCCTACATGTCTATTTTACCGAACCTGAAACCTGAAATGTAATTGAGTAAAAGTACAAGTATACAAACCTAATAATACTTGAGTAAAGTACAAATCCCCCAAAACAGTACTTGTATTGTAACAAAGTACAATTACTCAAGTACTTTACACCCCTGGAGATAGGTATGGAGGGTTGTGGAGGTGAAGTCGTACAAATCAGCTGGTTTTTACAAATCAGCTGGTTTTGGACAAGAGACTATTGGTGCTGCTCCAAAAATGTAATTTAATTTCTGGAAGAGCACAATGGGAGGATGTAAAAGGGTTTCAGACATCACTTCTCCTCTTAGTGTGATTCATTAATGTAGAACGTGTTTAGCTGCTTCAGTTTCCCCGGCCAGATGCTGGCAATCATGGTACTGTATGTTTATGTAATCTTGGTGTGCGAGATTCCAAGACAATGTTAGGGTCTACACCTGAATACAAATGCAGGCTATTATGTTGCTATGCTGGTTTGAAACCAGCCTATATCAGTGGTTCATTAGCTCCAAATCCACACTGTTGTGAGATTGATTCATTCCCGATTCATTCAGTAACTTTGTGGTATAAGGAAATAAAAGGCCACTGGAGAGAAGAATAGTGAAATACAGATAAACTGACAGCTAAAACTCCACCTCTGATCTAAGTAAAGATTATGTATGTCTTCCTCTCTCTCTCTCTCTCTCTCTCTCTCTCTCTCTCTCTCTCTCTCTCTCTCTCTCTCTCTCTCTCTCTCTCTCTCTCTCTCTCTCTCTCTCTCTCTCTCTCTCTCTCTCTCTCTCTCTTACTCCAATAAATCAGGGGCCTTCTGGGTGTAACACAGTCAGTGATCTGTCCAGAGCTTCAGTCTTCACCTCCAGGAGGACCCCCTGCCCAACAGGCCTGTGTGCCACGGCGTAGAGGGCCTTCTCTGGGGCAGACACTCGGCTATTAGCCCTGTCTCTGTTGATGATGGAGTTGTGAAGCTCCTGGAGCCAGGCAGATATCCACAGAGAGAGTAAAGAAGGCAGAGGCTGGCTTTGGCTAAATGAGAGGAGAGAGGGGGAGAGTAGGGATGGAGAAAGGGGAGGGAGCGAGGGGAGGGAAAGGAATAATGAAGATGGAGCCGTCAGTCAAGCTGTCAGGCAGTATGTCAGTGGAAAGGAATTATGGAAGATTGCAATGTGTGTGTGTGTGTGTGTGTGTGTGTGTGTGTGTGTGTGTGTGTGTGTGTGTGTGTGTGTGTGTGTGTGTGTGTGTGTGTGTGTGTGTGTGTGTGTGTGTGTGTGTGTGTGTGTGTGTGTGTGTGTGTGTGTGTGTGTGTGTGTGTGTGTGTGTGTGTGTGTGTGTGTGTGTGTGTGTGTGTGTGTGTGTGTGTGTGTGTGTGTGTGTGTGTGTGTGTGTGTGTGTGTGTGTTTCTATGATGTGAATGGAAGGAAATAAACATGTTATTGAACCCTTACAGTGTTGGTGTTTCATCATATCAGATGTTTATTGTAAAGCAGCGTAATGATGTCTGTCTCTCCTATAGTCACTCCAGCAGCCCCTATCCAGACTGACTGACACACACATTCATTCAATCTTTATTTTGACTCGATAATATACACATGTTCATCATCAATAGTCATCTACAATCATCAATTAATATGCAAAGTACAAAAGATATTGTAATCAAAATACATAAAACTGTACTTTAAGAATATAAAAATAGATTCCTTTAAAGCATTACACACTCAAACACAATTTAAAAACAATTACAGTTTGTGGTGACCTGCTTGGCAACCAGTGCTCTAAATCGACCCATGGACAAAGGCAGATCTACAAAATTCAAACTCTCATTTTATGTGTGAGCCAGTCATTTGAACGTACGGGCGCACACACACACGCACGCACGCACCCACGCACCCACACACACACACACACACACACACACACACACACACACACACACACACACACACACACACACACACACACACACACACACACACACACACACACACACACACACACACACACACACACACACACACACACACACACACACACACACACACACACACACACACACACACACACACACACACACACTGTCGGACCCCCCCTCCTGCCCAGCCCTCCTGCCCACTTCCCCCTCCCTCCCACCCCTCCTGCCCAGCTCTTTTGAACAACTTCCAACCCAGCTCTCTAACCACTCTCAGAGAGCTGGTGGCAGACATGCGGACTGTCACATCCCCCCTTGATGCCCTTCCTACCCATTTTCTAAAAGAGTCCATGGACATAGTAGGCCCCAGTATTTTGTCTCTCATAAACAGCTCTCTGGAATCTGGCTCTGTTCCCTCCTCCCTTAAGCACGCCATGGTTGAGCCCCTCCTAAAAAAACCTAACCTAGACCCTGCTCTTTTCAATAATTACAGGCCCATATCCAAACTACCCTTCCTATCTAAGATTTTAGAAAAGGCTATCCTGGCACAGCTCCTCCCCTTCCTACTTCACAACAACCTCCTAGACAAATTCCAGTCGGGTTTCAGGGCAGGGCACAGCACTGAGACAGCGCTAGTCAAAATCTACAATGACCTGCTTCTCACCATCGACTCAGGTAGCTGTGCCATGCTCCTCCTCCTGGACCTCTCTGCTGCGTTCGACACGGTCGACCACTCCACCCTGGTCGATCGTCTCGAACACAGGCTAGGTATTGGGGGGTCTGCGCTAAACTGGTTCGCATCCTACTTGAGCGGCCGCTCCTTTTCGGTCAGTTTGGGTGGACACTCCTCCCCCACAGCTAGTCTACCGTATGGGGTCCCCCAAGGTTCCATCCTGGCCCCCATACTCTTCTCCATCTACATGCTCCCTCTGGCCGAAATCATCCAGAAACACAACATTTCATATCACTTTTATGCCGATGACTCCCAAATCTACCTTCCCCTCAACCCCTCTGACACAGCTAACCTAGACTCTCTTAAAAACTGTCTTAGGGACATAAAAAGCTGGATGGCCCTCAACTTCTTACAGCTAAATGAAAATAAAACGGAGATCATTTTGTTTGGCCCCCCCTCTTCCACCAAAACACTCTCCAACAGCCTAGGACAACTCTCCACCCACCTCAAACCCCACGTCAAGAGCCTGGGTGTAATCTTTGACCCAGAGCTCAAATTCGACCGGCAGGTAAATGCCGTAGTCAAATCATGCTTCTTCCAACTCCGCAACATCAGTAAAATAAAACCAATCCTTTCACCCGTCGACCTGGAAACGGTAGTCAATGCATTCATCACTTCACGCCTTGACTACTGCAATGCTCTCTACACCGGCATCAGTCAGGCAGCCATGTCCCGCCTCAAAATGGTCCAGCACTCTGCAGCTAGGTTCCTTACCGGCACCAGAAAGAGAGAGCACATCACACCAGTCCTAGCCTCCCTACACTGGCTCCCAGTCCCACTTAGAATAAACTTCTAAATCCTCCTCCCCACCTTTAAGGCACTATCGGGTGCAGCACCCCTATACATCACCGAGCTCATCACCCCCTACGCAGCACCCAGGTCACTAAGATCCTCCAACCAGGCTCGGCTGGTCCCCCCCCGCACCAGACTCAAAAAGAGAGGCGATCGCTCCTTCAAGGCCGTGGCCCCCAAGCTATGGAACCAGCTTCCCCTGGAGATCCGATCTGCCTCCTCGCTGGAGACATTTAAGGCCCGTCTAAAAACCCACTTCTATTCCCTGGCCTTCAATAAACCCTGATTCTCCCACACCCTAACTCACACACTCCCATGTAATTTTATCCTGCCCCCTCCCTCTTGTATCTCTTCTTATGCTCCTCTGTCCCCTGTGTGCTACTGTACTTTGTGTTCCCCTATCCGTGTGTTGTCCTACTGTCCTATTCTCTGAATGTACTGTCTTGTCCTGCTGTGCCTTTTTGTATTTTTGTATTTGTGTATTTTATATTAGGACATTGATTTTAAGCTTTGATTGTACAGCACTTTGGTTGGCTCTTGTGCTTTTAAATGTGCTATATAAATAAATTACTTGACTTGACTTGACACACACACACACACACACACACAGATTATGCATAATTGCATATACATTACATATATACATAATCCACTCGACACCAGCACCAACCATTAGTGCATAATCAGTCCTCTTTAGTGTATCAACCTAGCCTTAGTGTTTCAAATAGTGCTGTCAGGCGATTAAAAAAATTAATCTAATTAATTACAGGATTTGTAATTAATTAATCTAATTAATCGCATTTTAATCGCATAACCATTTTATGCCTGATATTCTATATTATATAATCATATTTCAAATTGCATGTGTCCGGATGGCAGAATTCAGTACTGTATCTACAAAACCTTCTGTTTAATCATCTTCCATCTATTAATTTGCTTAGATTTTTCAGGTCTGGTCAATTTGAGCATGGTGTTATATTCACAGTCAAAGATACAAAAACATTTATTGATATTCTCATTTGGTTCATTACAATTTACTCAAAATAAAATTTTCATTCAATCAATCACCGCGCAGATTGATTGATTGAATGAAAATGTTATTAACAGATTGCAGAATGGGTACAATACAGTACGTCACACAATTGTTAAGGGGATGCAGACCAGGGTGCAACTTGCACCGTGCAATCCATTTGTGGATCTAGCCCACAGTATTTCTGACACTGGGAATACATTCCCTGAGATTCATAGATGTCCCTAGAATCAGATACCAAGAACATGCAAATGGACCATATTAAAAAATAAAAAAGTCTGTAAATGTGTATTCTACATTCTTATGGAATGAATGAGATACAAAAAAAATATTATTTAAAAAAAAAACAAAAAAAAAAAAAAAAAAAATTGTAATTAATTTTGAGTTAATTTTCATAACGCGATAATTTGCTGTGTAATTAATTAATCTAATTAACGCGATAAACTGACAGCCCTAGTTTCAAACATATTAAACTGGTTTAAAGTCAGTATTCAACCATCACTTACTGGTTTCTGGGCTAAAACACAAATAAGGAAAAATAACGCACACACTTGATTGCTTCAATACACCTTTAATGAAAAACCTTTCAAGGCATGATGTGACTGTTGCCATTAGAGAAACTAAACTTGTGTGGTGGTTGTACATGTAAATGTAATGGTGGGGTTATTTTTATTTTGTATGTAAAACAAAGCCTGTGTGTGTCAGTCTCTATGTGATCTAATATTTAAAGTTTTGTTTTATTTGCCACGTATAAAGTACATGTACATTACAGTGAAATGCTTGGTTCTGTATGAGCATCCTAAGAATACAGATTGGAAAACAAACCGACTTCTATTGCAAAAATGTCAATAATTCTTTATGCATATAAGTTATGACTTTACCTTTTTCCCCACTGATTCCTAAGTCTTGATAGAAGACATCTTTGGAGACAAAAATATTGTTCTTTATTGGGCTCTATTTTTTTTTCAATACAATTCTTTGATATATATATTTTTATATATATATTTTATATTTATATATAGTGGTAAAACGCATGTATACCTTGGTCTGACCAAACTGAATCACATATATTCTGATAGCCCAGGTTGTTCTGAAAAGAAATATGTACATCACTTCATTGTAGCCTACAATACAGGGTTGGGGTTTTACAAGCAGTTTTATAAAAGTTGATCAGGCAAACCTAAAATATCACAAAACAGCTCAGACCGTGAAAAACCTTTCAAGACCAAGGGGTAGTTTTCACAAAACCTTTTTATAGACCTGATGTGACTGTTGCCATTAGAGAAACATCCCTCTAATCAACTGCAAATCCAAGTTTCCGGCAATCCAGTAAAGTGGTGTTAAGATTCCCTGAAGTGCTGTGTGTGTGTGTGTGTGTGTGTGTGTGTGTGTGTGTGTGTGTGTGTGTGTGTGTGTGTGTGTGTGTGTGTGTGTGTGTGTGTGTGTGTGTGTGTGTGTGTGTGTGTGTGTGTGTGTGTGTGTGTGTGTGTGTGTGTGTGTGTGTGTGTGTGTGTGTGTGTGTGTGTGTGTGTGTGTGTGTGTGTGTGTGTGTGTGTGGCTCACAGACACTCTCAATGTTACATCCCTTTACAGCTCCAGATATAGTACTGATTGTATTACAGCCATACAAACAGTTCTGACTAGTGGTTACTGGATACTGTATTTCTATTGACTGTGGTTTAAAATGGCCTCAGGGAAAACAGATGAGTGTGGCTCTCAAGCTCCTTAGATATACGGTGTACACACACACACACACACACACACACACACACACACACACACACACACACACACACACACACACACACACACACACACACACACACACACACACACACACACACACACACACACACACACACACACACACACACACACAGACACAGACACAGACACAGACACAGACAGACACAGACACAGACACACACACACACACACGCACACACACACACACACACACACACACACACACACACACACACACACACACACACACACACACACACACACACACAGCCTCTCTATAATGTGTTTAGTACACAGCCTCTCTATAATGTGTTTAGTACACAGCCTCTGTATAATGTGTTTAGTACACAGCATCTGTATAATCTGTTTAGTACACAGCCTCTCTATAATGTGTTTAGTACACAGCCTCTCTATAATGTGTTTAGTACACATCCTCTCTATAATGTGTTTAGTACACATCCTCTCTATAATGTGTTTAGTACACATCCTCTCTATAATGTGTTTAGTACACAGCCTATGTATGATCATGATCTGTTCAGTATACAGTATAGTCAACACAACCACTATCTATTTGAAATGCTTAGGCTAAACAGGGAACTAGGGGAAGCATCATTAGAGCTTCCGAAGTTGAAATTGTCAGTTATTTCCACACACTCACTTTGCAGAAATATCGTGGAAGATACTTGCAATGGTTTCCTTCTGTGGTATCATCATTTTCCAATGCAGATGCTGTGGCTGTGTTAGCTGTAGTTTCTCCCAACTTGATTTTGGTTCACAGTTGTATGCAGTGGCGGCCGCTGGGTACTTCGCCACTAGGGGCGCTATACCAAATATTTTGCAAACATGTACAGTACAGTACTGTACCACGCAAGACTCATGGCAAGACGTGAGCGATTCGACTCACGCTCACGGCAATGAATCGGCTCTTATGAACGAGTCGCTCAGCTGTTACTACAACAACACACAACCAGTCAAATAAAGTATAGTCTAGACTCTAATTCACAACTTGAAACACAATATAAATAGAAAAGTTAGAAACAAATCTCGCCCGTCTCCAAACACAGGCAGATCTCTCCCTCTCTCCTTCTCTCTCTCACACACAGCGCGACGTGGAATCGATTCGTTACACAATCAGACCTATTATATACCAAGAATAACTTCAGTATGAGTACAGGGCTGTACACATATTTTGCATATTGTTAAACGAGCCAAGGCTAGCTATTAAACTATCGATATGAATCGAAAATCTGGGACCCTGATGTAAACAAGACAAACGTCTTTCTCTGGTCTGCATCCCCTTAACAATTGTGTGTATTGAGCCGTACTGTATTGTACCCATTCTGCAATCTGTTAATAAAGTTCTCATTCATTCATTCATTCAAACATAGACAATATTGAACAAGCCATAATCCACGTATTTTCAATCCGAGAGAGCTGCAGTAGTTAAATCAATGAGCCATCGATAAATAAACAATCAGCAATGTCTCGCTTCATGAATGGCCAGCAGTAGTACTGCTCCTAAAAAAACTATTTACAACCGTTAACGTTAAGCCAGTTAGCCCGCACCAGCCTAGTAGTACTACTAACGTTAGCTCCCAGAACGATAGCCAGTTAGCCCGCACCAGCCTAGTAGTACTACTAACGTTAGAGAGAGAGAGAGAGAGAGAGACTCACTGTTTAGTTGAAACGTCCAGGGCAGGAAACGTGTATAATCCGCCATATAGCTTGTTAGCCAAGTGTTAGCTCAGCTGAGCTCGTCGACGTTAGCACAACACTCAACAAGTACATTCCTTTGTCCATTTCCGCTCGAACAGACTGCAAACTACCTGGCGTTCTATCGCCATGCTCTAAGACAAACTCTAACCTTAACCAACTTTGAAAGAGTGCCTAAGCTTAACAGTCTAAAGAACTTGCAGTCACAGCATGGCACGCTCTAAGACAAACAACAGTCCTAGTACCAGGAACCAAGCTAGAAGCTAGAATTGGAACATTAGAAATTGGATTCGGCCAATCAGAGATCGTCTCTGTGAAATTCTGCCATAGAAAAAAATACTGGCGTCGGCCAATCAGAGAGCGTCTCCGCGAAATGCGGCTATGGAAATTCTCACGGAAGTTCACGCTGCTTTCTAGACCGCTTCAAATCGCGCTCGGATTCCAACATAATAGTCATATTTCAACGCACAACGCCGTATGCACTGATTGGCTGTGACGGAGACAGCGATCAAACTGTGACGCGCAGTCAGAGCGCTATCGCTTCTTGCCCGGGCGAGAAATACGAAAAAATAAAAAAAAACGTAGATAGTAACGTTATATTGTGCATTGGAAATACAAACATACTTAAAATGAGTAAATATTATTCATTTTAAACATGTTTATATTATTTATAGGGCTATAAAACAAAAAACAAAAAAGTTTTTTTTTTTTCTTCTTCTCTCATTTAACAGGTGGGTCGGCGCCCTAGCGAGCCGCCACTGGTTGTATGCTACCCCCAATTCAATTTAATAATTCAAGATTATATCATTCCATGGGGCATTTTGACACATCATTGAGGAACAGATTTTCCAGGAAATAAAATATAAAACCTACCTTTTATTTAGCTGAGGACATCTGTTTTTTACATAGAAACCATACATAATCCTACAATATGGATTGTTGTGATATTTTAAACTGTTATGTTGTTAAGCTGTCCTGTTCTTAAAGTTTTTTTCAGTTTGTTTCACTTCAGTACCCTGCTTTGTCATAAATAATACCTCCCCGCTACTCTATTTTCCTTCCGTACGGTATGCAGACATCTGCATGTAACAGCTATTATATTATTATATTAAGGTAGATCCGATCACGCATTGTGATTGGTCGAGAGCGTTCTAAACAGTGAGTATATTCATGATACACTCATGCTTAAATCACTGTGAATATATACCACTGCGCTGGCTTTAGAATGTTGTAGAAAGTTTCAACTGCCATTCATCAAATGGAAACTGTCAACATGATCTACTCCACGGACAACGTTACATTTGATTTAACGTACCCGTTAACCATAAACGACTGGATAGATAAAGAGGACGGGCCGACATCTACCTGTATTCAGAAAAACAGCATTAGACATGCCAATCCAAGAAAGACGAGCTGGACGCGCTGGAGAAAAGCCGCAATGAAGTCAACACCACCAAGTCTCCGGCCTGGGCGCATGAACACTTTAGGCAACCAACTTGCGCATCCACGTTGCTCTGAATTGCTTTGATTGGCCGAGCGCGCGCATGAGCCGCGACGCGCTCCTCAGAGGCAGGAATACTGAGCTCCCCCTTAAGCTCCAGGAGAGAGGAGAGAGGCTGAAAACCCGCAGTTCTTGCCCGACTGATGGGAGCCGAATCCCAGATCCGATTTTTCTGATGAATACCCCCAAAACATCAACACGCATGTAGCCACTGTGTGTTGTTGTAGCCACCGGGTAAATCGCGATTTTTTATTAGTTTGTCATGACAAACCAATTACATAATCCAACATATGTGTAAAGGCACAACATATTCCAGTTAACGGTATGATTTTTTAATGATTCGTTACGGCGCAATCAATACTTCCTCCATGTTTTGGGGGTATTCATCAGAAAAATCGGATCCGGGATTCGGCTCCCATCAGTCGGGCAAGAACTGCGGGTTTTCAGCCTCTCTCCTCTCTCCTGGAGCTTAAGGGGGAGCCGCGCTCGGCCAATCAGAGAAACGCGGAAGGCGCTCGGCCAATCAGAGCAACGCGGAAGCGCAAGTTGGTTGCCTAAAGTGTTCACGCGGCCTGGGCATTGAACTGGCCCAACTCCTGGAACTGTCCAAGGTGCTGATCCCCCAAGGTGCTGATGACTTACTCTGATTTTTGCTTGCATTAGACTAATACGTAGGGATGTTCGATATTGGCTTTTTTACCGATATCCGATATACGGATATTGTCCAACTATTATTTTCCGATACCGATAACAACCGATACTGATATATGCAGGGTCCCCCCCCCCCCACAAAAACGGAATAATTTCAGGTAATTAACATTACTATGGAAGCGTATTGCTGCCACACCAGAAACAGAACAAAAATATCCGTATCACGTTATAACTTCTTGTTTTAACATAACAAAGTCACGTTAAAACGTGATAACTTCTTGTTTTAACATAAAACGTTTCACGTTATAACGTGATAACGTCTAGTTTTAACATAAAACGTTTCACGTTATAACATGATAACTTCTTGTTTTAACATAAAACGTTTCACGTTATAACGTGATAAATTGGTCTCAGGCGGAAGTGGTTGTGAACACTCCACATACCTGGGTGTGTGTGTGTGTGTGTGTGTGTGTGTGTGTGTGTGTGTGTGTGTGTGTGTGTGTGTGTGTGTGTGTGTGTGTGTGTGTGCGTGCGTGCGTCGTGCGTGCGTGCGTGCGTGTGTGCGTGCGTGCGTGCGTGCGTGCGTGCGTGAGCGTGTGTGTGTGAGCGTGAGTGATGTTGCAGGTGTTTCCAGTCTTGTCCTTGAGTTGTAATGATTATGTCTGTATTCACAGATTGATGCCACAATAATTGAATTTATGAATGATGACACTCTGGCTGGCTACATCCCAACATATGGAGATCGGATTGCAGCAAGACGCTTCTGTTTGGAAAATCATGGTACAAGTGCAAAACAATCAAGAAAACAGTCACTGCTTGAAAAACGAAAGAAAAAGATGGGCATCGATGGGAATGATGATAATAAATCTGATCATGAAGAGACTTCTGTTCCATAGCGGAAAAGAGGTAATGCAAAAAACAACAAATGGGCTGAAAAAAAGACCAGAAAAGTTCAGTTGGGGTGAATTCATGAAGGTACACAAGTGAGAAAACGCAGAGGAGGGAGAACAAGGGCCCTTGATGTACCCAAAGAAGCTAAAGAAAAGTTTACACAGCATGCAAAATAAATGTTCTTCCCAAATGGAACAAGTAAACTTGGAAGACTTGAGACATTCAGTCATGACATAGTAGACTATCAGGAGGGAGCAGTGTTTGATGAAGATATCACAGTTGGGGAACTGTACACTGTACTAAGAATGGGAGTGTTAAGATTTTACCTGTGCACCAAGAGCCTGACAGATGAGGATGATGCATATGATGGGGGGAAATCAGATGTAAACAACAATGATGTACAACTAGACACACATGAAGAAGATGAGCAAGTTACTCAAACTGTTGTCATCCTGTCACCAGATTTGAAGTTGGTTGATGCAGATGCATTGTCAGACACATCTGAGGTGATGTTTGGCCACTTCCTTGGAGAACCCATGGCTAGTCAACTGGATGACACTTTGATACATCAACCCAGCCTGCAGTTTGAGGAAGATGGACTGGTCATCACATCCATCATGCTTCCCCCAACAAGCACACCTCATTACTCCTATATTACTCCATATATAGGCAATGAAGCAGGCAGTTCTACAGTTTCATATGAAGTTGTATGTGTCACCATAAAACTTCATAGGGTTAATCTTCTGGATGAAATGATTAGCCAGTTCAAGGATCCAGCACTCCTCAACCACCCCCTGAAATACACATTCATAGAGGGAAAATGACTGGACGCAGATGGTGTCTCAAGAGATGTATATGCTGCATTTTGGACAGAGTTTATGGACCACACAGCTGAAGGGAAGGACCTGAGGGTTCCATCACTGTCTCCTAAATGCCAGGAAGAAGAGTGGAAATCCATTGGCTGAATTCTACTGAAGGGATTTCAAGACCATGGATACTTTCCCTGTCGCCTTGCCCCTGTTTTCACAGTGGCACTTATTTTTGGTGAGAATGAAGTCTCAGATGATATGCTGTTTGAAAGTCTTCTCATGTACATAAGTCAGTCAGATAGGGATCTGATAACCACTGCCTTAAAAGAAGATCTTTCAGATGAGGACAGGGATGAACTACTTGATCTTTTGGACCGCTTGGATGTAACAACGCTTCCAACACGAGATAATTTGAAAGACATCCTTCTAAAAGTGGCACACAAGCAGTTGATCCAAAAACCAAGATATGCAGCAGAAACATTTCATTAATTGCTAGCCACTTCCTAAAAGAAGCATCTGTGAGCCCACAAGCTGTCCTACAAATGTATGAGGACAAAAAGCCAACAACAAGAAAGCTTTTGAAGTTGCTGGATGCATCTCCTACAACTCAAGCTGAGAACCAGAAGTTTCGTTTTTTCTGCAACAGTACATCAGAGGACTGGATGATACAGGACTCAGAAGGATGTTAAGGTTTGTCACCGGATCAGATGTTATCTGTGTTAAGAAGCATGATGTAGTGCTGATACACTATCAAGGATTAACTGACTAATTCAAAGTGATGAAAACCATACATGGGAGACCTTCTAGACAGGTGTATGTCTCCGGGAATGTCATTGATGCAGTCGACTAGAGGGTCTAATATTCTGATATTTTTTCCACAAAGACACTACACTACATCATGCTATTGCATGTTTATAATGTGTTAGATATTCAAGTTCTATTTTTATCTTATAGATAAATATAGGGTAGGGTGTGGATCTGTGCAAGTTGTATTTCTGTACCAATTTCACCAAAGACAATTATTGTCAATTATTTTAACACAAGAGCAAGAGTCAATTTAACACCAATTCTTAGTGGGACCAAATACACTTAGGTGTTCATTTGTATTAAGTGTTAATTTGACACTGCAAGATTTACTGTGTACCAAGCCATACAATGAAAATTATTGATGGAAGGAACTAAATAATTCCAATAATAAATGTATCAATAACAAAGGCAGAGAGCTAACTTTGGGGAGATTAATGCACTCCTGAAAATAGGAAGTTGAAATATTTTAAACAACAGCTTGACAACATAAAAGTGTGAGGTGAAATATGTACAATGCAGCATTTATTTGGCTGTTTTGTTTTGAGGGTACTGTTGGACATTTAAGAGTTTTACCTGTTAAGAGTACTGTTTACCAAGTACGTTGAAGCACCTGTCTGTGCTTGAGAGCTGGAGGCACTATAGAAGCCATAGAAATACACACAGCTTTTTATTATTCTGAGTGGGACCAAATACACTCGGATTAGTGTTAATTTGACACTGCAAGATTTACTGTGTACCAAGCCAAGTGTGAAGTGAAATATGTACAACGCAGCATTTATCTGGCTGTTTTGTTTTGAGGGTACTGTTGGACATTTAAAAGTTTTACCTGTTAAGAGTACTGTTTACCAAGTACGTTGGAGCACTTGTCTGTGCTTGAGAGCAGGGCCCCGTTCCATGTACCGGGATAACCGAGTTAGCCGGATAACTTTAGCTGGATAACTGTGTTAGCCTGACTTTCCGATTTCATGTACGTGGATTTCCCAAATCACCATGACAACATATCCAAAAGTTTGAGCCTGCTCGAAAGCAGAGTTCAAGTTCAAGTTAGCCTGAACTATCGCCACGCCCCCGCAAAGAAGTGACAGCCCGTTTCCTGAAACTATTCCCACAGTCTACGATCTGCATTATACCATTCTGAATTACGTTTTTGTGCTCCATTCTTCCAGAGGGGGCTTTTGAAATGTAAAATAGACCCAAAATGCTGATATTAAATTCACTTTGTCCTAAATAATGCACGTTATATATACCGTGGCGACGGTGGCGCTCGCTCGTGCGATGTACACATGATGTGGTTATTTTAATTGTAACTGGGATTAAGATGTCTGATGAGATGCGCTGTTTGACGGATTTGAGAAATTGAATGAGCCGTTGACGTCACATTAATGAATGAGGATAAAGAGATAAACTTCATTCAAAACAACGGATATTCTAAACACGGGTCTCTCGTTCATTAATGTATAAACAATGAATTTATCCCATCTGGCCCAGTGGCCCAGCGGTAGTGCTCATGCCTGCCAATTCAGCGACCGGGGTTCAAATCCCCGTGTTTCCAATATGATTTTTTTGAATATAATATTAATGATTATACGCCAAAGTAGCCTGGTTTTAAGTTAAAATATTATAAATCTACATGCATTGAGGATGTCATTCTTTATATAGCTCTCAACGTGCACCAAATTGAATTATTCCTATATTGCAAAAAGAAGGAAAAGACTAGGGCCTTGAACCCCGGTCGTCCGTGTGAAAGTCAAAAGAAGAACCCGTTACACCACAGAGAAGATAAGTAAAAGATTGACTATACATCAATCAATGGGTAAGAGAGCCGTATCGTAATTCTGTATAACAGTTAACTAATAATTTTCGCTAGCAAGATCTCATTTGATTATTCAATCCAGCAGGCAAGTTTAAAGAAATATAATCTGATTGATTGAGGTAATGAGGGACTTAGAATTAGCCTATAGATAACGCATTTAACTTGTCGGCGAGGCGATTGAGCCTATTGCAATCTGTCAATAAAGTCTTAAATCAATTAATCAATCAATGCCGTTGAGAATCAGGGTCTCTGCCATCGATACGTGCTGGCTTTCCACCTAAAACGGGAGCGCGCATCTAGCCTGACTTGAGCCTGACTCTCAAGTCTGGCTTGAGTTAACGAGACTGAATCCTCCTTTGTGAAACAGGAAAATCCCGGCTTTGAACATCGGGTTAACTGAAGCTGGATAATGGACATGTTGATCGACTTAGTTGAACCACGTACATGAAACAGGGCCCTGGATGCACTATAGAAGCTATAGAAATAAATACACACAGCTTTTTATTATCTGCTAAGTTTATTCAAAACAAGCCTACTCCTTGTAAAACTGTTGAGTTCCCACAGAGATCAATGCTGCCCTGTCAAGGCTAACCGCAGTAACTTGAAAAAAGTAAAAATTTTGTTATGAGTGAAATTGACCTTGTCAATAAATGTTTTATCTTGTGACCAAGTTTCAGATGTTAATGTCGCTCAGTTTTGGAGATATGGGGTTTTAAAAACTGCAGTAACTACAAAATCACACTCAAAACCCAGGCAGACTGCAGTAACTTCCAAACAGTGAAAAATGGCTTTAAAGTGTTTTGACTTGCCATCCAAAATGTGTTATAGGTAGATAGATGATAGTACCCAGATTTAACATGTATTAATGAAGTAATCTTTAGGCATACAAAAATATGACATAATTATTTTAATTAACCCCAAAAAAGCAGATACTGCACTCTGCTGCACGATTTCCTTAAATAATTATACAGGTAATGTACAGGCAAAGTGCAGTAACTTCAAATACAATGTTGTTTTCCCTCCAGCTTTCATAACTTAACCTAGCCATTTTGAAAATGAAATTTAATACCTGAATATATTGGAATGGATGATCCAAATAAAATGGCTAGGTTAAGTTATGAAAGCTGGAGGGAAAACAACATTGTATTTGAAGTTACTGCACTTTGCCTGTACATTACCCGTATAATTATTTAACGAAATCGTGCAGCAGAGTGCAGTATCTGCTTTTTTGGGGTTAATTAAAATAACTACGTCATATTTTTGTATGCCTAAAGATTACTTCATTAATACATGTTAAATCTGGGTACTATCATCTATCTACCTATAACACATTTTGGATGGCAAGTCAAAAAACTTTAAAGCCATTTTTCTCAGTTTCACTGTTTGGAAGTTACTGCGGTCTGCCTTGACGGGGCAGAATGAGTACAAGACCTGTGTGTGTGTCTGCATGTTGTTACTATGGGTAACTGGAAATAAATGCATAGTTGCACTTCAAACTGAATATTCACTGTCATTTCTGTTCTGGCAGAAACATTTATTTTTGTTTTCTATGTGTATTCCTAGGGGCTGGGGCATGAGGCATGAAACCATATCAAGAATCAAGACCTATCTTGTTCTCTATAAATGAAAATAATGAAAAACAAGTTACTTGCTCTCTAAAATTGTTTATTTATTCTTAAATAATTTAGATTTATATTTGAGCAGTTCACAAAAATGTGTCAGTCAGTTAGTAGTTTAACGAAAGGTTATATATGTCTATAACCTAGTTATATGTGTACTGGCTGAGCGTCTCGCTCTTCGCCATACTGAGATATACCTCATCTCCAGTACCTACTGTACTTCATTAACGAAAACAATGCACCCATGCACTTGACCAGGCCCCGCCCCTAGTGTCCCCTATAAGACACCGGACATGGCCACACTCGCCCTTCCTCTGGAAAAGTTTTCCATCATAGAAAAAACCCAACCAAGGGACCTCAGGGCGCGCTAAGAGCGAGTCGCTCAGCCAGTAATCATATAACTAGGTTATAGACATAACCTTTCGTTATATATTCGTACTGGCCTCGCGTCTCGCTCTTCACCATACTGAGATATGGGGCAGAGCAGACGCGTGGCCCGACAAATGTACCCCCTGAGGACCCGCAAGCCCTACCACCAGGGGGGAGGGGAGTCCCGTCCACCCATGCTTCCTAGTGAAGAGGGGGCGGCAGTCAACTCCACCAAAGTGCGAAAAAGAGGGAACTAGAGACCCCTAAAAACGCACAGCACAGGCGGAACCACGTGTGACACATCACCCCGTGGCACACACCCACACACCCCTGCTAACCCACCAAAGGGAGGGACGCAGGGGAGGTCCCAGACCTCAGAACCGCCTGGGAGACAGAACCCCCAGTCATGTCCATGAGGTAAAACCTAACGAAGGGACCCGGGGAGGACCAGGAGGCCGCAGCACAGATGTCCTCTACCGAGGCCCCTCCCAACAAGGCAGCAGAGGCCGCCACCCCACGAGTGGAGTGCGCCCTGACACCCCCATTGGGGGCCAACCCAGCCAACGTGTAGCAAAGGGCAATGCCCTTGCACAACCAATGTGACAGGCGCTGTTTGGACAGTGCCTTACCAGCGCGAGAGCCACCGTAACAAACAAAGAGCTGATCGGTAGCCCTGAGGTCCTGAGTCCGGCTGAGGTAAACCCCCAAAGCCCGGACTGAACACGACAGGTGAAGGCTCGCCTCTAACTCACCAGCGTGAGGAGGCGGATGAAACGCCTGAACCACAATATCCCTGGAGCGAAAATAGCTCAGGATATTTTTTTGCACGAAGACTGGATTAGGCCTCAGAGTCGCACCGCTATTGACACGAATAGACAAGCACTCAGGCCGCACCGAGAGAGCACAAAGCTCACCCACGCGCTTAGCGGAGGTGATGGCCAGCAGGAATGCAGTCTTGAAAGACAGCTGTTCCAAAGACGCCTGCTCAAGAGGCTCAAACGGGGCCTCAGACAACCGGCAGAGGACCAGTTGTAGGTCCCAACTCGGAGACAGAGAACGTTCCACCGGCTTAAGGCGCCGAGCGCCAAGCAGGAAACGCTTCACAAGAGGGTGGCTGAACAACGTAACACCCTCAAACCCCACATGACAAGAGGATATAGCCGCGGCATATACCCTCACCGTCGAAGCCGACAGTCTATCCTAAACAGACTGAAGGAAGGAAAGGACAGCGTCCAGGGGGCAGGACACCAGGTCCAGGCCCCCACTCTACACCACTCTTGGAAAATATGCCACCTACCCACGTAAACCGCGATAGTGGAGGGAGCATGCGCGTTCCGGATGGTGTCGACCACAGAAGGGTCCATCCCCTCCAGACTCACCCTCTCAACAGCCAAACCATCAGCGGCTGGCCCAGCACAGGGAACTGCCACAGAGACCCGTGCGCCTGAGAGAGGGCCCGCGATGACCAAGGAACAGGCCACGGCGGGGCTATCAAGAGCTGGATCAGGACCGGGAACCACACAGCTGTGCCCTGGTCCGGCGCAATCAGGATCAAGGTCCTGCACTCCTGACGTATCCGCACCAACAACTGACCTATCAGATGTATGGGGGGAAAAACTTACAGAATCCCGGGCGGCCACAGAATCGTTCCCAGACCTGCCCGACTATGTCCGGACGTAATCCCCACTCGTCAGGGTGAGGACCGCCCCTGCACCGACATTCACCCTGCCGGGGATGTGGAGAGCCCTCAGGCTGCACAGATGGAGAACGCCCATAGCCAGCCGACCGCCGCCTGGTGCAGATGGGGGGAGCGTACTCCTCCCTGTCTGTCGATATACGACGCTGACGTCGTGTTGTCCGTCCTGATCAAAACACCAGAAGGACTGCCTTCAATTCCAACACATTGAATGTAGCGCAGACCGGGCAGCATGGTCTTGCCAGCTGCCCCCTACTGCGTTGGCCCGACGCGTTCCCCCCCGCAGTGAGGGAGGCGTCGGTGAAGACCGTGACGTGTGACAGCCTGCTGCCCATGGGGACCCCCCTGGTGAGGGCCCCCCAGTACTGACATCCACTTCCACTTGCCTCTCACCGGGTCTATTTCCATACTGGAAAAGCACCTCTGTATCCTCCTCATGAGGTCAAGAGGAGGCCAAGAGGGACCACGGAATGAGCAGATGCCATCATACCGAGCAGACACCTAGGACGGAACCTCCCGAGCGTGTCAATAACATGCTCTGAGAGGGATGCCCATATAGACCTTGAGCTTAGAATAAGCCCAAGTACTCCACCCGTTGACTGGGAAGAGGAGTACTCTACTTCCAGTCTACAGCAAACCCCAGGCTGGTGAGGAATTCCACCACCTGCCTGGTATGAGACCTAACAATCTACCTTGACCACCAAGGACCAGAACGTCGTTCAGGGCAGAATACACTTCGTAACCCTTGACGACGCAGAGGCCCCAGTGCGGTCTCCACGCACTTGTGAAGATGCGGGGAGCCAGAGAATAGCCGAACGGCAGCCTCTGGTACTCATACGCTAAACCCTGCAAAGGAAGTGTAGGTAAGCCCTAGGATGGAAGATCGGGGATGCGAATACGCATCCTACAGGTCTATGGAGGAGAACCAGGCCCCCACCTGACAGCGTTCAACAGGTGGGAGACGGTCCAAAATGCTGAACCTTCCATGGGACAGGTCCAGCATGGGTCTGACACCCCCCCTCCCGATTTCTCGGGCACCAGAGAATACCGGGAGGAAACGCCACGCATCGCGTCCTCCTTTGGGACCACGACGATGGCTTGCTTTGCCCACAGAGATTGGATCTCGTTGGCCAGAGCTGTCACTGCTGGTGACCCTGACAATAGGGTCTGTACCAAACCTGAAAACGGGTGGGGTTGTGTAAACACAAGTCCCCGCCTCAGCGTTCTCTCCATCCACCTCGACATATGGTACTGCTGTAGCCATATGTGATGATACTCCCAAAACGCACCCGCCGCCATTTGGCGCTGGTCCGGTAGGAACTGTAGATAGGCGGCCCAGTCCCGCCCGCTGTGCATAGCCAACCCTGCACCCGCTAACCGTGCGAGCAGAGCGTTCGATGGAGTCGGGACATCGGACCCTGACACTACCCACGAGGCAATCGCACCCAAGGGTGGACCCCGACAGAAAAGGCCTGTTTGATACAGGGGAAGCTGACATCATACTAGGTGACAAAAGCTCCCCCACTGAACACCCCTCCAGCATGGACAGCTGAGGAGTTGTTCTACAGATGGACATGCAAGGTGTGAGGCCCCCACACTGCCCGATAGGGTGGGTTCCTACACACCGTAGCCGTGCAGTGATATTACTACCACCCAAATCACGCGCGCCTGCCAGACCACTGCCGGCCTTCCGGGAGTGGGAGGCACTAACGTGATACCCGGCCTGGCGAAGGCGAGGTCGGGGGAACCCGCACTGTTTGCCTCAAGAGGTCTCGAGCCCCCCTGCTGACAACCTTTGTAGTTGACAGACGTAACACCAGGCTCAACCAAACACAGACGCAGAACGTGTGGCGTGGGAGCCGCTTGACAGCACAACATTCTCACGGACAGACCCAGTCTCAGCCATCAACTGGGTGTCAGCCCCTGTCCCCATGAGAAGCGAAACATGGGGCCGCTTGCTCTTCATTGAAGACACGCGACCCGCAACCAAGGGAAACAAATCAGAGCCCTTATCCCGCTGGTGTTGGGGGGGGGGGAGTGACCGGAGAGCGAGCTGCACACAGCTAGATGGCAATGTTTTTTTAAGGTGTGCTCATCTAATGTAGCCGATCCCTCGGCCGCCAAGGCTGTCGGCCTTGCGGTCACCTGTTGACGTTGTGCCCAGGGTACCTCAGGCGGGGGAAACATGGCCGCTGGTTGAGGGCCTCGCCACAGCCGCTGGCGAGGCCGTGCTCTCACCTCTGGCTGCGCGGTGTGGGGCCTAGGTCAAATACCGCCCGCGCTCCAGCGGAAGACCAAAGTCCCTCTGCGGAGAGGGGAGCCCTGAGGAGGGAAAAAAACTTCTCACCCCCTCAAAGGGAGACCAATCCAACCAATATGTCTGTAAACAAGCGTTGACAGCATCCTAGCCCTCCCTGCAGTTATAGCTTGCGGCTAGGTCAAAGCTAATAACGTCAAAACCTTGTGCGATGTTGTAAACAAGCCCCCGTCAACACTCCCAACAGTAGACACCGATTGACCGTCAGCATGAATGGTTAAACCTTTTTTTAACACCTTGAGCGCCACGTCACGGCTTTTCTCGGATTTTTTTTTTTTTTGTTTTTGCGATCTGAAATCATATTGCATCACGCAAGCCTACCGTTGGAGATCCAGAGGCCGCCGGCGATCAGATGTGAAAAAAGCGCCCCTATCGTCTCCCAGATGGTAAATCACCCTTTTGGAATGGACTCAATGAAAATGGGTTGTACTGTACACACGTTGGATCAATATACTTATCGATTTTTTCGAATGGTGATCAGGAATTGGAATATACCATTTGGATACCATCTGATGTCAGGTAAGGAATCTATGTTATCAGTGTTAGGATAATCAGACTCGTTTTCATGGAGATATAAGCGTTTCCACTATATGTGATATGGCTGTTTCACTGTAAAAGCCATGAGGAAATAATAGCAGCGATTATCACACATAGCACATATATACTATCGACCATCTAGCGTTTATTTGAAAACGATTCATAAATAGACAGACAAATGATAACGTTCTGGAATATTCCAGTAAAAGGCGATTATCATGGAATGTGTTGTTTTTTCTTCGAAACCGAGTGGTTTTCAAAATGCTATAAAAAGGAAATGAAGCGATAAAAACACAATCTGCTTTGCCAATGTTGACTGGAAAATGATTCTTTGATAAGCGATGGGCAGATTAGACACATAGCATAATTAAAAACATAGATTAGGCGATATTAACGTTACATGGTCCGTGGACAGTGGCATCAACGGGGTAAAAAGGAAAACACGGCCCGTCACTGAAAGTGTTAAAAGACAGCCCTTAGCGGGGAATCAAACAGAACAGTAACCCAGCATCGTAGCATAGCGTTAGCCGCGCGCTCCAGGATAACCAGGAAAACGACAACGTTTACCCAGATATCCTGCCCCTTGCGCCAATACACAACTCGGTTGTCTCACGGGACAACGAGCAGCATCACTAACGCCAGCATTGTTATGCCTAGTGGCGCAGACCCTACCTGGGCGCGACCTAGCCATGACAGCTAGCCGCCGCACGACGTCCCTTGATCCGCTGTCAGAAGACGAGGAAACCCCAGGACAGGGCCGGCGCGCCGTTGGAACGTGCCGATGGACTCAATGATATAAAAGGGATACAAACTTTACAAATATAATTTGAGAACTACAAGGAAGAGCCCTCAAGTTGAGTGTTGGGTGCCCCTTCTGAAGCACAAACCACATGGTATTGGTAAACATAACTACACCAACACACTTGCACATTTTGAAATACCTTGGCAAACCTTATTTATATATCCTATTCATCCCTCTTTAGTGAACTCAATAAGTCATACATTTAAATAATATGTTGCTAGATTCAGATATGCTTCTCTCATACATAGCAGGCCAACCCCTCAGTGGTATCGGCCTCTCGGTCCAGGGCCATTGCATCATTGAGTACATATTATATGGCAAGTTAAAGGCCAGCATCAAGCACTTGGACAACAGGGCCCCAGTCTGTATGTTTCATCCCTTCTATGTGGAGTTTGGGCAGGCAATGACCTCCTCTCGTGATGAGTAGGAGACCACACTGCATGAACTCTACTGCCATGTGGGACTATAATTGTTAACGTTAGGTTATGACTATAACCAAGTTCTGTTAACACTAGTGGACGCTCTGCGTCTGTTGCATATATCTCGCTTCAGCATATATACACTGAATAAATTTCAAAATGTACCTTTAAATGCCAGCATTCATCTGGCCACACCCCCATCCGCTTACCTATATAAGCAGGGGTGGTGCCACACACTCATCTCCTTCCCAACAAATTTCACCACAATGAAAAATCAAGGGCCGCAGCGGCGTCTAGACGCAGAGCGTCCACTAGTGTTAACAGAACTTGGTTATAGTCATAACCTAACATTCTGTATCACACTAGCTCCCGCTCTGCGTCTGTTGCATAATAGGAGCTGAGCGGGAGCTAGAAGCTCGACAAATACACCCCGCTGAGGCCCCCCACAGCCATCAGATCAGGGAGGGCCGAGCCCCCCCGACCCACCCTAATGGAGGGCACCCCCCCTATTGGTGGCTTCACGGGAGGGCGACGGACCCGACCGTGCGAAGAGGCACTCAAGCAACTCAACGCACAGGGTGAGCAGAGCGTGGCTTGACCCCACGACTACACACACGCACAACCCGCATGCCACCCGGGACCCCACCAGGTGGGCACTTAGTGACCCCGCCCCCCACATCGCCAGCGTATTCGGACAAAGGCCCCTCAGCCGAGCGGGCCCTGTCCCCCCAATAGTACACCGCCTGGTACACTGACCCTGCAGAACAGGCAGTCAGCATGGCCGTACGCACACAAAAAAGGTTAACCAACGGAAGCAGGCAGCGCACCGGGGAAAAACCAGGCAACATGCTGTTAACCCTAGCCTGGAGACTGCGGACGAGACAGGCGCCAGAGGGGACAGCTGAACACAGCCGCTCCGGCGGAAGGGGCGTATGCTGGCGTTGTTGCATGACCAAGCCTCCATTTAAAAACCCCCACCCAGAGGGGTTGAGGCAGAGAAGGCTGACACGATTGGCAGACGTCATGAACGTGCAGGGGCACCCTCAACCGGTGAACCCGGGAGTTGACACTGCTCCAACACACCAGGGAATCAACCACCTTGGTGTTACCCAATGCGGTGGTTGTTCCTATAACCCCTCAAGAAAAAACTCCAAAACACACCTGCGGGTATACACCGGCTATACCGCAGTACAAGTGTTTCAGTTTTCAAAAAAGGGTTAACCCAGGCCTACGGGTCGACGAAACGTTACTTCGGACCGGGCCTGGCGATACGGGAAGCACAGGGTCACCAGAGGAGGTCAAAGACCACCCCAACAGGCCCCTCTTCGCCATGCGTGAGAGAGGAGCGAAAAAGAATGGAGAGCCCGCCCCTAAGCACACCGTACTTGGTATTCCCAGGCGGTCTCCCAACCAAGTACTAACCAGGACCAACCTGTGTAGCGGCCGAGATCTGACGAGATCGAGCGTGTACAGGTTGGCATGGCCGTAAGCCATTACGACAGTGCTGAGTAAAAAACGTACCCAACCAGGGTCTCCATAGTGCTTAACCCTGTGACACCCGGACCAACCTGGCATTTTTCCCCCTGAAAAAAGCCCAAGTCCCTCAGGGTACCAGAACAGCAGATCTGCATCCCCGGCGGACAACGGGTTCAACTGATCCGGACCAGCGTGACCAGAACCAGTCCCGTGCCCTAACCACGCCGACATGCCTACTCCAGGAGAAAGGGCAGATTTGCGTGTTGATCTTAACATGAAAAGAAGGCGCCACCCAGACGTTCGGGCGAACCGCGCCCGGTGGCCCACCCCCAGGGCGTGAGACCCCTCTACATATGTTCAGATACATTCCGTCATCATCCCCCAGACATGAACGAGAATCCGTCGATAACCAACCCAGGTCGTGGGATGTGGTCGTCGGAAGAGGAAAAACCTCCATCCCAGTTGCTTTATAAAAACGCCGTTTTAACCTCAAGCAACCAAGGCGTGCCAGTCAGTCGCCTGTTTACAGCGAGCTAGCACTATACGTGCGTCGGGACACACCCACATCAATGAACAGGCTATTTAGACCTGTCATTGAATCCCCAAGGCGCCCAGGGGAACGACAAGAGGGGTGTGACACTTCCTAACTCCAACTCTTTTTTAATAGAAAAGAAGGAAGCACCAACAGTATGTATCCCAGTCTACACAGCCGGGGGTAAAAAAAATTCACATTTTTACATCCCACCACCCTCCCATAGGAAGGAGACGGGAATCCCCAGAGAGACTTCCCACGCGAGCTGTACAGATTGAAAAGAATATATTGCACCTTGAGCCATGTAAAAAATTGGTTTTAGGGCTCTCCGGGGAAGAGGCACTGAACCCATACACACTCAATAATCGAATTGAATCGAATACATACACAATAGAATAGGACACCTTCTAGAGGGTCCACTCACCTTGACAATCTGAGGAGGAGGCTCTGTACTCTGAAGGAGGCTCCTTCACATGGAAGGAGGAGTCCGAACTCACAGAAGGCCCGAATAGGCGCTTGGTGAGGAGGAGCCCTGACCACCCCCCGAAAACAGATCCATCACATGGACCTGAACAGCACACGGAAGTCCTACCAACAGAGACACGCACGGTGACGTCCCTATGGCGGGGGAATTTCTGCGGTGCACACGCCCAATATTCCAGGCCGTGGGACCAGGAAACTCCCCCCCCCTCACCCCGTAACGTGCCGAACCGCAACGTGACAGGAACCTTGAAGGACAGGGGGTGTACCCCTGACCAACAGAAAAAAGGGGGAGAGGAAAGGTTACCAGTTCACCCCTTTACGACCCCACACCCATGATACGATGTAATGACAAAAAGAGAGTATGACACAGTCATAGTCAGCTCTATGAAGCATTTGACATCTTCACACAGCGCATGAGCTAACCTGCTATCTGATTTTTACTAAGGAAAAAACACAGAATAGAGAGGGCTCTCTAAGAGCCCCGGTCCAAACTTACACATGTGCTTCTGTGGCCAGTCCAACCCAGTTGTAGGTCACATGACACACACAACCCATCATCACCTACAAAAAATGGCAAAAACACTCTACAGAGGAACGCCGTTTTTCATAATGAGAGAATACATAATTCTCGATTAGTATCGGCCACAGGCCTTGCTAAGCACACACGAAAGCGACCAAACAATCTTTTCTTTTAGAAAAATAAAGTTTCTCCAGCAGTCTTAGCACAACCTCAGCAATCAAGCTAAGGGTTACATCGCATCCCTACCACACAAAGACACAATGTAGTGCAACAACATGTCTGATAGGAGGATGAAGAAGTCCCCAGGGAACCGTGGGGAAAAACACAATCCTCCTACTTTACCCTTAATACGGCCAGTTAAAACAGGAAAACCTGTTAATATGTGAACACACTGTTCATTGTCGTCACAGGCTGAGAAAAGAATATTCTTTACTCATTTGTCACTAAGCATAGCTTCATAGGTTAGTTACCCCTTAGTTGTGAGTACACGGTACATATAAACACACATGATGTTTCTCACACAACAACCAGATCATTTTCACATCTGTAACAACAACCCGATTTGCACGGAGAAGCTAATTACCAGTGACAAGACAATTCACACAAAACTTGCGTCGTATCCTAAATGTATTGCAGCAACACACGTTTTTGGAAAACAGCGTTATTTACAAAACATGTAGAAGGTAAAGCCAGAAGACGTGTATAAGGTCTGGCCAAACCTTGTCCTACCCGGAGCGTAGATCAACGAAGTGCAGTCTCAAGGCCCCGTAGAAAACACAGCCGCCCTGTGTTGTTCGGCCTGGGCAGCGTCGCCGCTCCAACCCGTCGCTACGGTCCCCTTTGTTGACGCAGGCTTTGCCGTCCTGGCCCAGGGCAGGTTCGACGAACATCCTCTGTCAAAGATGACGTCGTAGTCAAGAGTGTTTAAAACATGTTATAATCAAAGCACGTTCAACAGAGTAGCATTAAGCTAAAGGCCGCTCCAACCGTCGGTCGCTACTGCCCCTGCCCGCGAGACGCTGAGCGAACGGCGCACGCGACCAGAGGGGAGCTCGCGGCGGCGCGCGAGGAGCCGGAGCTACCCCGCGCTGGGCCTTGGCCGATAGCAGCAAGCTAATGTTTCCTAGTGATCACAGCAGGCTAGCGCCGCAGCTAACAGCTGACTGGCTAACAGTAGGCCCAACATATGTAGGCCACGCAGTGATCACAGCAGGCTAACGCCGCAGCTAACATGAACTTGTAGCTGACTTGAACATAGATCTTCCGCTATCGAACATCTATGCCCATATCTCCTCGTGAAGGAATACTCTCATTTGGATATGAAAGAAGGGGCTACACGGTGACAGAAGAGATATCCACTCGTCCAGAAAACACAGGGATCACCAGTGTTAATGGTCGCGGCCCACTAGTTAAAACTATAATGGGCTTCAGACCAAGGTCTTCTGTCGCCTAAGAGGCTGAACAAAGGACCCTAGCCTGGGGCCGGTTTTCATAAACATTGTCAATTAGCCCCCATAGCACTAACAGACAAGTGGAGCCTGCCAGCAAACAGTACTCACCCAACCTGAAACCCACCGCTTCTCACAACAGCAGCGCGTCCTACAGTTCAGCTGTGCCCTGAAAGGTTTCACCCCAACCAACACAGCAAGGAACTGCAGTTGAGAAGCATGCATCGGCGTGCTCCCAATACGAAAACCGGTGGAGGATTTTAGAATGATCATCATCTTCCAGACACTCCAGTACGAAGACAATATCGCCGTATTTTCTCGAAAATAGTGAGAGAGAAAATAAAGATATGATGTCAACGTATCTCCTTGTTCTTCCTTTCCTCAGAGTAAATATTTTTCTCCACGTCAAGTGGGCATATAGCAACACGTTGCTTGTGATGAAATTTGAGAAGGAGATGAGTGTGTGGCACCACCCCTGCTTATATAGGTAAGCGGATGGGGGTGTGGCCAGATGAATGCTGGCATTTAAAGGTACATTTTGAAATGTATTCAGTGTATATATGCTGAAGCGAGATATATGCAACAGACGCAGAGCGGGAGCTAGTGTGATACAGAACCTCAGGGACCTGGCCCCATTTTGATAGTTTTAAGTGAGCAGATGTACAGGGTAGGCAAAATATTTTGTTAAACCCATTTAGACATTCCTTTTTCTCTACACATATCAGGAAATGAAAACAAAAAACATAATGGTTTTTTCACAAATAAAAAATAATGTTACTAACCAAGGCATCAGTTGACATAATGTAGCCCTGCCTTAATGCTCCAGAGCTCTAGTCTTTAAGTATGTATGCTCTCAGGACGAGATACATCTCTATGGCTTCATCTGGTGTGGTGGGTGAGACTAAGAAGTTCTCTGCCATTATAAGGCAACACAAGCTGAATACTGTTTCATCGCAAGTATAAGGTCCTCTCTGTTGACATTCTTGTTTACAAGCCTCCACTGCTTCCTGAGATACCTCTTTCAGGTGATATTGTCCTCCAAATAGACGAGGGATGGTGTACATGAGAATTGGACGTCCACTTGGAGCTACTGCATTTCTGCTCTTGCGAATAATGTGTGTATTCCACAAATGTATAACTTTCTGCAGCTCTTCCTGTAGAAAGACAAATACCAGTGAGAACAAAGATTAATGTAACGCTTCCTTTATGCTTCTGCAGCATTGTGATGGTGATTCAATGACAATATCACCATGATTTAGCACAAAGATGCTACCACTGGCTGTATTCAGCTTATATATTTTGTGCAAATATTAGCTATACAAATAGTGATAAGGCAAGCAGGGTTGGTTTCTTGAAGGGCTTATCTCTCTATCTCTCTCTCTCTCTCTCTCTCTCTCTTCTCTCTCTCTCTCTCTCTCTCTCTCTCTCTCTCTCTCTCTCACAAATGTGCCTGTTGTATTTATGTGTTGTTGATGTTTGGTCACTACAGTAGGTGGCACTCCATTGTTTGTGACTGATGTAGCTACAGGTTTGGTTTTATTTAACCTGAGCCAGTGATTTCACTGCCTGCTTCACCTGACGTCTGACAGCAGCGTCAAGCGTCAACTTGTTATAATTATTTAACGATGTGGCTAGTGTTTGTGACCATTTTATTTATATAGTTGTGTACATCGTATGGTAATAGTCTTCTTTTTATTTTGTTGTTAATAAATGGGTATGTACAGAATCCCAGAAGATACAACGTTTGGTGGGCTAATTGCTTAGCTATCCTGGTGCTATTGTTTACATTCTGACAAGTTGACGTTACACAGCCAGACACCGTTACAACACGGACATAAGGAGATATAGGAAGATAGACCTACTAACATACCTCAATGATGTTCAGACAAGTAAACAATACAAGCTGCTTGTCCAATAATTCTCCAGAGAAACAGTCATTGTCTTTCAGTTCCTGGAGACGATTCATCCAGTATTGGGCATGCATGGTTGCGTTCTCAAAAAGCCCAACAAGCTTTCGATCCGCTGATTGTGATTACTGGACCCAGCAATGTAACAATTACTGACGTGGCGATCCGTACTCCATCGTAATAATCTCTGCATCTCTGCCATTGTGACATTTTCTGTTCCCAAATCTGCACGAATTCTGGCAGCTGTCCCCATCCTCTTCTCAACTTCTGCTATGAAATAACCGGCGATGATCTTGGGATTTCTGTTTGTTGAATATGCCTGAAGCCATACCATGAGTCTCGAAAAGCCCATCAATCGCTCCATTTATACATATACCCAGTGCCGTCTGGGAGAAATGCGAGGCCCTGGGCTCAGGGAGAAAACAAGACTGGATACAGTTACCCCAGAGAGAGAGTGAGAGAGAGAGAGAGAGAGAGAGAGAGAGAGAGAGAGAGACTTTTGATGTTCTTTTATTAAAACATGTCAACTAAAAACAGTCAATAGAGACACAAAAATCTCACGGCATCTTCATAAAAACAAACACACACACCCACACACTCACCCGCACACACACCCACACACACACTTTGCACGCACACACCCACACACACACACACACTCACACACACACACCCACAACCACCCCTACACACTCCAAAAACCTCCTCCAGCACATAAGAGAGAGAGAGAGAGAGGAGAGAGAGAGAGAGAGAGAGAGAGAGAGAGAGAGAGAGAGAGAGAGAGAGAGAGAGAGAGAGAGAGAGAGAGAGAGAGAGAGAGAGAGAGAGAGAGAGAGCGATGAGAGAGAGAGAGAGAGAGAGAAGAGAGAGAGAGAGAGAGAGAGAGAGAGAGAGAGAGAGAGAGTGAGAGATGCGAGCGAGAGATAGAGAGAGAGCGAGCGAGAGAGAGAGAGAGCGAGAGAGAGAGAGAGAGAGAGAGAGAGAGTGAGAGAGAGAGAGAGAGAGAGAGAGAGAGAGAGAGAGAGAGTGAGAGAGCGAGCGAGAGAGAGAGAGAGAGGAGCGAGCGATGAGAGAGAGAGAGGCGGAGAAGAGAGAGAGAGAGAGAGAGAGAGAGAGAGAGAGCGAGCGAGAGAGAGAGAGAGCGAGCGAGAGAGAGAGAGAGAGAGAGAGAGAGAGCGAGAGAGAGAGAGAGAGAGAGAGAGAGAGAGAGAGAGAGAGAGAGAGAGAGAAGAGAGAGAGAGAGAGAGATCTCCACGGCGGGAACAGAATAGATTGCATTAAAAACTCACCAAACATCATCCAAGAGGAAGGAGACAACTGTGGAGTTGACAAAGTTCACCAGTCCATATTGTCCCCCCGTTGGGATGAACTTGGGAGTCTGTTCCTAGTTTATCTGCCACACGTTAGCACTCGATAACGTAGCTAATGCTAGTTAGCTGTCCCTGCCTTTAGCTAAGCCGACATGGCTAGCCCGACTGAACCACACGTTAGCACTTGATAACGTTACGTAGCTAAAGCTAACTAGCTAGCTAGGTGACTGAACTTTCTAACATGCAACAACTTTCATCTTCAGTCCATCTGCCGAACGTCCTCTTCGTCTTGGCATAACCTAATCACTATACTTGGTATTGATAAGCTTACGGCACGCTGCATTATTTCTTCTGCTCCGAGGCTGCACAGCGCTCCTGTGGATAGCGCTGAATAGTCAGAGCCCGGCCGTACCTGTAACCCCTCCCCTCGTTGAAACCAGAGCCGCAGAGCTCCAATAGTGTATCTGCAGAGCCGCAGATACACTATAGTATATCTGCAGAGCCGCAGAGCCCGGAACAAGTCAGACACATTTGAAATATATAAGCATGTAAGCAAAACTAGATTTTAGGTCTGTGATGGAAAGTGATTGTTAACATTCTATTTTTTTATTTTCAATTTTTTCCCTTCTCACGAGGCCCCACCGACAACATGCCACAAAAAATTTGGCCCAGGGTTGCATCAGGCGATTTCTCCGTCTTTAACAAATGCCTCACTGTATTTTGGGTCACAACATACCCCAGATTGGATGCAGGTGAGATGGTGTAGCTCAGTGGTCACCAACCCGTCGATCTTGGTCGACTGGTCGATCTTTGAGACTGTCCCTGTAGATCTGTCCAGAGGGTCAGATTCATTCTTCCTTCTGTACAGCCCCATGCATTTTAACACCCTTCTTAGTGTACACTAGGGTGACCAAACGTCCTCTTTTGCCCGGACATGTCCTCTTTTCACGCCCTGTCCGGGGCGTCCGGGGAGGGTTTATAAATTCATTGAAATGTTC